>NC_143017.1:150582195-150940695 GCF_055824585.1 Amblyomma mixtum | reverse complement strand
AAGTCACGGTGAATCGTGTGCCCCGCTAGCTGTAAGAAGTTCGAACCAGGAATGCCTCCGCAGACGCGGACCTATGACGCAATCATCGATGGTAGGCCTTTATCACGTTTAGTAAAAGCAGAAACTACAACATGTGTGACAAAATTCGGCGCATATTCGAAAAAAAAAAAACGGCGCCGCGAGGAAGCAATCTCACCGGCCCGAGCCGCTGTCCAAGCTTCAGAGAAGCGCGTCCGCTCAACTCCCGGGTCAACACCGCTCGCCCAGCCACGGACCAGCGAGGCAGCGTGCGCCAGCCTGCGGGGCGGCTCCGTCTGCATCCTCCGGTCTTCGAATTGTCGCAGTGCCCGGTGAACAAACTGTGTTTTGTATGTTTGTCTCTCTCTTGTGTTAGTGCGCTTTAAGTGCAAGGCTTTTTATTGTTTTGTACAATCTCCAGTGTGTTTGCATGAGTTGTATTGTATTGTAGAATCACTTTGTATGTGCTCCTACGAGACAGTGGGAAATCCTCTGTATCGTCTCATTGCTGTATAGACTTTATTTTGTTTGTGAACCTTTGGCTCCGACCCATTCTCTGGCTTGCGACCGGCGAAAGCTGGACACCAAACGACCAAAAACCTCTTGTCACTTGGTAGCTGGTTTCTGACTGAGCTCGCCACGCTTAGTCGAGGGCATCTCCTTTGAGACCGAGACCGCTTCCCCCACACGCTTTAAGGGTGTCTCGGAGTGCACGCCATAAGCGCGCCAAAAGGGTGACAATATATGGCGGTTTGTGGTTTATGGGGGTTTAACGTCCCAAAGCGACTCAGGCTATGAAGAACGCCGTAGTGAAGAGCTCCGGAAATTTCGACCACCTGGAGTTATTTAACGTGCGCAGACATCGCACTGTACACGGGCCTCTAGAATTTCTCCTCCATCGAAATTCGACCGCCGTGGCCGGGACCGAACTGACGTCTTTCGGGCCAGCAGCCCAGAGCCATAACCACTGAGCCATAACCAACAAACGTGTTTTGTCCAGTGATAGGTCCTGTGAGGTGCAACCAACTATCAAACTGAGCAGTTGTCTGATTCCGCTTTCGCGTGGCGGGTGTTATGAGGAGATGGAGACATGCGCACCCGCTTTGAAGGCCCGGAGAGCCCTGCCATACATCAACCACTGGCTGCCCTGCGCTGCTGCTTTGTTCCGCTGACCGCTTCCCTGACATTACCGGAGTGTACAGCACCGGATCAAACATGCAGTGCAAAGGGCACTCAGAAAGTTTCTTGCGCGCTTTGTTTCTATGCGCACTAATCCGCCATAGAGCAACCCACACTGCGTTGATGCTTAAACAGAGACTGCACACCTTAATTGATGAACGCAGCGTGCAATAAATTACTCGCTGACGGTGAAATAAAAGGATGGCGCGACAGGTTTTAACTACACCGTAGTTTCTCTAGCCTTTCGCTTTGTACTTTATTGATACGTGTGCATCGGATTTTTATTAAAATAGCGCCGTTGCGTAGTTTCTTTGAAACAAGCCGAAACCGACACCCCTGAGCTGTTTTTGAGTTTATAAACGTGCCTGTACCGCAGTGCGTTTGGTTCCCTCATTTATTTCGTTAGCGTGTATGGCGTAAAAAAAAAAAAGAAAAAAGAAAGGAGCGAGCCGTGATAAAAGGGTGTTCCAAAGCTTCCCAGTTGGCGCACAAGGTGGCGGTATAGGGTAATAGGAGCGGGGGCGGCGATTGACTAATTCGGCTCTGGAATGTGTGCAGCGATCGAAGAGTATGCGTACGACGCAGGATGGTATGACGTGGGAGGCGCCATAGCGTAGTTAGGCGCGCTCGAAAACAAGGATGTCGGGACCCTAATTGAAAGAGCGCGACCCTTGACGGTGCTGACGAGGACGGAGCAGGGCCCGATCTGTGCGATCGTTAATTAGACAAATGCACTTGTCTGAAACGGCGGCGGTGGAGGGGACATAGTTCGCGGTGTCGGTGAAAAGGTCCTCTCTCACCCGTGGTGCGGACCACTGCTTGGCCCTGCCGTTGTCTTCATACTGGATCGCTACTTTTCGACACTGCCGCCTTTAGGCAAAGAGAAAACTTCCCAACCAACCCCGGAGGGTTCGATACGCTGGACGATCGAAAGTTGCTCGATTCTTATGTCTCTTCCACCCTGCCTCCCTCAACCCTTTCCCCCGTCACCGTCCAATAATTTTTTTCTCTCTTGAATTTTTTTTCGTGTGTTCTATTTTGCGAGGAAAAAAAAAAAAAAACAGGAGTTAGTTCCCGCGTACCTAATTTGGCTCTCTCTCTCTTGGCCCAGACTAGAGCGTTGCCGAAAGACCGACAATAATGAATTCCATCCTTTCTATCTTCCCGCTGTAGCGGACGGCTTCTTATCAGAAGCACGCCTCTGCGAGTTAAGCGATAACGAAACCGAATTCTTGCCTTTTCTTTGCACTTTCCTGTTTTGCGGTGCCGATGCTGACAAAAGCGCGGCGCACACGCGAAGGGGCGCGCGATAATATTATACTACGCCCAGTTCAATTTGCGGCAACTCTTCCTTTCCGCTTCACAGCAACTTCGCTGGCTGCTCCCGTCGCTCGATATTCTATACGCCACTGTTTTTGGTGCTGAAAGATCGGAAGACATTTGTGTACAAGCGTGTTACGAGCGCAACTCTGTTCTTGCGTAGCAGGTGTTCTTCTCTTCTCTTTCACCGTTTAGCACGCGCCGGAATATGAGCCGACCAGCCTCAGGCGCACGAGGAAAGTTTGGGACCCAGAAATCGAGCGAGCGAGCACATCTTCTTCCTTCTTATTAAAGGCACAAATCTCGCATTCCGCTTGCGTTTGAATGTCAAACGCTCTAGACCGGCGTCGGAGATAAACAAGGTTTAGTGATATAGGCAGGCCTAAGTGAAGGGAGTATCGTATTCTGAAAGGCCTGCACTATATCTCTGAGCACGAGTCCTCACTGGTTTAAGGAACCCCAAAGGCTTTCAAAAGGGTCCCTGAAACTTGTGCGCGACTCGGCTTTCGTCTCTTCCTGGCGGGCATACAGGCAAATAAAAAAGGGGAACGGGCAATGCAAACACACGCTTCTTTTTAAAAAAAATGCTCAGATTCATTTCCTAATAATTACTTACCTGGCGGTATAGTGAAACAGTTTAATGCGAAAGCGCTAGACTTCGCACCATGCGACTTCGCGTGCTGGGTCTGTCACAGCAGTCGCTGATCGGTCGGGAGAGGTCACTCTACCTTCTGACGTCACCAAAACCTGCCGATTGGGGCAGGTTGTAATTAAATTAATCAAATTCAACTACGATCTGCCCAGGGCGGCACTGCACATCATGCGATTTCGCGTTCCTTGTTAGTCACAAGAGTTGCTGATTGGCCGCGAGGGCGACTACGTGTCAAAGTCACGTGACCACGGCGCGAAAAGTCAAATCTAGAAACAAGCGGGGAGTGCCCAACCGGGAAAGGGCGACAAGCAAGTTGGAACAGATTCTCGGTGGCCTCAGACAGCTTATGATACCGTGTGTGTAAAGAAATATGCGATGACAGTGACAACATTGTGCATGTGGTAAAAAAAAAAAAAACATAGACAGATAAACATGTAGCACCAATGTTGCTTTTAATGCTGCCGCATTCCACAGTTACGGAGACTTAAGCGTCTCCATAAATTTCTTTCGCTCTCAGTCCTTGCAAAGTTTTGGTGGATGGTAATGAGACAGTTGTCTTTATTTTGAAAAGAATAATATTCCTTCGAATTGAAAAAAAGAATTTAGTTTTGGTTGCTGATGCTGGTATACAATACCTGAACGTCTGTCCCGACCGCGTCGGTCGAATTTCGATGGGGGCGAAATTCTAGAGGCCCGTGTACTCTGCGATGACAGTGCACATTAAATGACCCCAGGTGCTACAAATTTCCGGAGCCCTTCATTACGGCGTCCCTGATAACCTGAGTCGCTTTGGCGCGTTAAACCCCCATAAACCATAAACCAAACCTGAACGTCTGTTTTAGGAAGGCAAACGTAGCAGGGGACAATGCCTTCCAACCGAATGTCATTCGACTCGACTGCCGAACTTACGCTGCTACACGACGTTTTTCGATGGCATTCGGTTCAAATGACATTAGAGTCGACGGAGCTCGGCAAAGACATTCCAGATTTTGGAATGCCTTCGCAACGCGAACACAGCCTGAACCGACCAATAGCAGTCGCCGCCGCCGTCGCTTCGCCCCGCCCACAGCCCAACAGCCGCGCGACTGCTTTCGGCTCTGTGGCTGTTCATTTCTACCCGCTGCTCACTTTTTTGTGCTGTTTGTTTAGCAAATAGCTCGTGTTCTGTCTTATCGAGTGCTTGCAGATAATAGTACACCAATGAACGTTTACCGCGTGTGCATGAAATTTCCCCAAGAGTGCGCCGATGAGGACGACTGCACCCATACTGCTGTTTACGTCGCTGCGTATGAACAGCTTGTGCTCGTTTCCAAGACATAAAACGAAATATGCGCTTTAGTTCTATTAAATAATCCCTTCTCTTCTGTACCGGTTGTAGCCGGGCTTGTTTACGCAGTGCGACAATCTGTGAAAAGCGCCGACGCGATCGTTTGCCTGAGAAACACTTGACAGCCGGGTTGTTGACATCGCGTAGGACCGGCGCTTCTCGCTAATTTTTCCGGCTTCCTCCGACATGCCCAGTACTTTATTTTAAACTACTTTATCCAGAAGTATGTTTGGTGACCGTTCGTTTGAAGTGAAACGGCCTAACTTGTTACCCACAAGCTAGCGACGGCGACGACTGCTGCTGGCCGTAAAGCACTGCTCGGCAGCCCGAGTCACACCGCCGCTTCCCGTTCATCGTATGCGTGTCCTGCGATGTAAGCAATAGTTGATTCCATGTCACTGTTGTCAAAACTACACTCGTTGACCATTTGCATTCGCTAAAACTTGTGAATTCGTTCTTCACAACCACCGCAATCACCGATCCAACCCTGCGGACTCGCTAGGCCTAGTCGTCGCGGAAGGGAACGGAGTCGTCGTCGACCGAAATTAATTTGACAAGTGGTTATCGCTAGAGAGTGCCCAAGTGTGCACATGTTAAATATAGCCGTTCGTTTCGCTCATTTACAATACGAATAATGTATAAGCGCGCATGTATTCGCACCGTCACCTCATCAGCGTGTTTTCGCTCAGCCACCGAACTACTAGGGCATGAAGGCTGACCGTCCGCCGATCGGATTTGTAGGTGTCCTGTAGCCAAAAAACTTGTCCCATTACAATAATATTAAAATGAACTAGGTAGTTCACTATAATCACATGCTGCTGTTCACCGTGATAGTGCCGTTGTCGGACTAGTGTGACCGTCGCCGTCGTTGTACACTGAAAACGAGCTGAGAATTTCGAATGCGTTTGGAAAGTGTCGTGTAGCACCGCGGGAGTCCGTCGGGTTCGAATGTCATTCCAAGTCTCGACTGCCATTCGACTCAGATGTCATTCGAAAGTACCCGTGTAGCTCAGGGATGAGCTCAAGATGTTTGCGGTGATATGGAAGTCGCAACTGGCAAAGGACAGGGTTAATTGGAGAGACATGGGAGAAGCCTCTGTCCTGTAGTGGGCATAGTCCGGCTGATGATGATGATGAGCCATGCAGTAGCTTGATAGATTTTCCACTGAATAACTATGGTAATTAAGTAACAATAATCACCTTTTTACCTAACAGCTCCTGTAAATGATCTAAATAAAGTAAATAATCATAAAGCATAAGGCTATTAATTCAACGGTAATATGGGGGCCCCCGCCGCGGTGTCTCAGTGGTTACGGCGCTCGGCTGCTGACCCGAAAGACGCGGGTTCGATCCCGGCCGCGGCGGCCGAATTTAGGATGGAGGCGAAATTCTAAAGGCCTGTGTACTGTGCGATGTCAGTGCACGTTAAAGAACCCCAGGTGGTCGAAATTTCTGGAGCTCTTCAATACGGCGTCGCTCATAGCCTGAGTTGCTTTGGGACGTTAAACCCCAATAAACCAAACCAAACCAAACCAACATGGGGGCAGGACAGAGAAAAGAAAGCGTAATCTCTAGAGGCTGACATATCGTGTAGTAAACAACATGCAGGCCTCTACTAGTCTGATCACCAAGCGTTCATACTTAAGAAAACCTTGCACTAAGTTCTCTGTAGAGAGACATTCTCTGAGAAAAAAAAAATGGCTGGTGGTTTAACATTGATAAGCACAAAATATTGTGTGAAAGCACAGTTTTTTTGCAGGTGGACACCACCACCACGTACCTGAAAGCCCGATTGAGGTTTGCACTGGCCCAGGGCGCCAGTTATGCGCGTTTTTAACTTTTTCATCGTCAAAGCCAATTTACGCCGGCGGCCTATGCTTCAGGGCCGCGTTTCTGTAGCAGTGTTGTCACCGCCAACCCGTACAGCTCTAGTTGCGTGTTTCTGCCCCAACGTTGCCCACGCTGACGCATGCAGCGCACGTCTCTGTGTCCCAACCGTTGCATAACTCAAAGCGCGGATATTATTTTGGTAGTAGTATTAGTTGATGAAGAGTACGATGTGCAAAGCACAGCGAGAGTGTGTTGCAGTTTAACACCAGACGAGTTCAGCTGAGGCGATAGCCTGGCAAACACAATGCAATAGTTTTCTTCATGCTGTTTACATACTTCATATGCATACAACTCTGCTTCACTATAATAAATGCCATGTTCAAGGGAAAAAAGCGGCGATAGCCTAGTGCTCTTGCGCATTGGCCAGCGAAGCTGATCTGTTCCCGCTGCCGCGGCTTCGAAACCCAGACTCCGCGCAGTCGCGGTAATACTTATTTTATTGTTGCGAAAGCAACACTACGTGAGTCGCCGAGCCATTTCGCGGAGCTGACAATAGGCCATACTGCGCATGCGCGAGGGGCAGTGACGTCACATGTCGCACAGCTGGCACGCCGCCGCCGTTGCTGCGCGGGTGACTCGGAGGTGCCGCCGTCGCGCTCGCCAGTTGCGCATGCGCAGTAGCCGCGCATAGCTAGCGTGCCGGGGCCGCTGCCGCGCGCTCTCCTTCGCCCCTCTCTCTCTCTCTCTCTCTCTCTCTCTCTCTCTCTCTCCTCATTGCTTTCGCAAGCCTCCAGGTTTAACCGGAGCTGAACCACTGCCAATTTTTTTTTCTATAGGACTAGCTGGGTTCAGGCAAACAGACAAGTTTTTTTTGAGATTGGAAACTTTAGTGTTAGCGCACCAGAATTGCGTCCGTAAAGAACTTCTCAATGGAAAATTCGCTTGTTCGAAATAACTGGGTACGATACTCCAGAAAAACGCTCACAAATTTTTAATAAAGGGCTATATATAGGCCTGATTGGAGCCTATTCAACTGCCAACGAATGTTATTGTTTAGGGTAAAACCGGAGTTTTAAAATATAATAAACTTGACGCACAAAACGAAACGCAAGTGTAAACAACGCAGAGATTACTTGGAAACCATAAACTTCCGCACACTGCAAAATTCCCCGGACTTGTCGCAGGCGCGCTTGGAAACAGGCTAGCTTGGGTAAAGACGGCGGTCCTCGAACGACTCTTAGGTCGCGAGGGACGCTTTAGAATGCGTTATAAATGACGCGGCGCCGTGGCGCGAGGGGAATTGCGTCCAGGCCGTGTTTGGGAGAAGAGGCCGGCCAAGCACTGAACGTGGGTGGGCTGGCTTCAACTCGTGGTCGGTGTGTTTTTTTTATTTTTTTTTTGCAGCGTGGGAACAGTGTCTTAGGGCCTGTGGCCTTGAGTACCTAGCGAACTCGGCCTGCAGCGGAAGCATTTTTCACGACCAGTTGTGCGCGAACGATGACAGTGGTTTGTGAATCTTTAAAGGAGCGCGTCGGCGCCGTTTGGACGAGTATTATAATGAGGAGAGAGTATACGATAACGTGGCTCAAGGAAAGTTACTCCAGCTGATCCTAATTACTGAGCGACGGAGCTTTATAAGTCTCCCTTGCCCTCTTTCTTTCCCCTCCTCCTGTACGCAATCTATAAAGAATAAGCTCCTGTACGCCGTTTCTTGCTGCTATTTAGTCCTTAAGATCTATGAAGTATTAATATATATATGCAGCAGCTTTTCAGTATCAGTGCTAAAACATGTGGCTTTCAGTATCCCGCGTTGTATGGCCTCCATTCATAAAGTACAGCGGACCGGCTCATTTCTGAAAACGGCGTTTTCTTCACTGCAATAAAAGGTAGGTCGAGGTGTCGCTTTCGTTCCTATGTCTACTCTCCTTGTCTTTTTCGCGCAGCCCTACCTTTTAATGAAATGGACCAACTAGCCAGCAGGGATGTTCTTGACTAGGCCTTCGTTGACGCTCTAGCCGGTTCACTGATTCATTTAAGAATTGAATTCGGAGGCTCCAGGTATAGGATATTACATATCAGACAGCGTTAGTACAATAAAGGCGCTTGCGCCAGTAAGAAACAGGGGAGTGCATTGGCAACGCGTGCTGTATTACACAAATAGAGCACTGTGTTGTTTGCAAACTAATGTCCTGACAGCATGCAATAAAGGTGGCGGTCAATCATACGCTAGACTTGCATGGCACCCAATGCTCTATTAATAAAGCTTGATGGAATTCATTCAGTTGTCTGCTGTTTTTACACTTAACATCGGCTCAGCGAATCACTCAGCGCACGTTAAGCACAGTTAATCACATCCTGCTAACACAGTAAAAGTTCACCGGCGCGCAATATTCAGTTCTGTGCATGCTCGAAAATACGGTAATATTTGTGAGCATGGGTCAGTTAAAAGCAGCAATTTCCTTCGCTCGTGTGGCGCAATAGGGTAGTGTGGGGTTAAACTTGTAAGACAGCGGTTTGAATCGGTTTTTCATTGGTGTACTTTTTTTTTTTAACCAAGCATTAAAGGCCCCCTGCCCACCCGCGGCCAGCAGACACTCTCTACCTCACTTTGAGCGAGCCTCCTCTCCTTCCATTCCCTCCTCGAAATTTTTCTCTCCCGCTCCTCGTCGAGTAGGCTCGGCAAGGCAAAATCACCCCTTCCTTCTCCGGTGTAAGCCGGAGGCGTGGTGTCTGTGGAGTGCGTCACAGGGCGACGTCATGGCCCCGCCTTCAATAGAATTCTTTTCTTGGTTTTTGCATTTTCTCCGCACACTGAACGATCGAGAGGCGCGATCGGCTCGACCACCTAGACTTGTTAGCGAGCGCATCCTTTCATACATCTGTTTGTCATTCCCAGTTAACGAGCCACCTTTTCATTTTCTTTTAGGCCTCCCCACCGTTTCACGAGCGGAGGGGCGGAAGTCGGTTGTGTTCGAAACACACGGCGAAGCGCGGACCCGGCAACCGCCCGTTTGCTTTTCTCCATGCGTGTTTGTGTTCTGTGTGTTTGTGTCTTTTCTCCGCTCCAAAGCATATGTCATTCATTGGAGTCAAGGCGTACGCAAGATGCACGAAAGATAAGCGGTATGTGTGCGGAGCGGTAAAGTGGGCGAGCGAGGGAAAGGCTCTGCTGCACTACTAATTAAAACCTTGTTTTGGGGGGCTCGCATAGAAGAAAAGAAACTGAGAAGGGAGCGCGCACGCAGAGCGTCTCGTGACGGGATCACGGCGGGGGGGGGGGGGGGGGGGGGGGGGAGGGGGGGAGCCAACTCCCTCAGTTTTACTGTTTTTTTACTTTTTATGGCTAGGGTTCAAGGCTGTCGCCGCACGCTCCCTCCGCAGTTTTTTTTTTGTTCCTTCATGCGGGTTTGTAGGCATGAGCCAGAACAGAAGGCGCTGCGGAAAGCCTTGTGCAGACGACGCGACGCCAAGGCTACGCCCAACCTTCTCCCGTCAGTCAGAACGATGCACCAATGGAGTGCCTTTAGCGAAAGTAGCCCCCCTTGACGTCAGCGGGGTGCAGAGTAGTGGGCCGGGCCCGTTTTTGAAGGAAGGAAAGAACGAACGGGCTTTGATTTGAATTTTCGCAGCTTTTCGGGGCGCGCATGGCTCTAGTATTTTGCAGAGGTTATCTTCGATGCCTCATCTATGCAGTGGGCTTGTTTTTCAAAAATGTCCGGACCCTGGTCAGTGGCCTTTTAACAGCAAGAAAATTATCATTTACCCTTAGTGGCGTGTTTCCTTTCAGGATGCGTTCTGAGATGCTTTTCAGCCGAAATATCTGTTTAAACCTGCACTTGAAATCAATTTTTAAACGTCCTCTTTTTTTCCCTCATCCGACAATTCTTTATGTGCGCGAAAATCGTTTACAATTCTTCTCGGGATGTTCGTTGCCTTTTAGGTTGCATTCTGAATTGTCCTGAAGCTAAATTTGCTTTTTAAAAAGCCTTGAGAAAAGCTGGGAGCTGAGGTCGGAAGTTGGTGCACTGCCCCGTTGCGCATGCTCAGAACACAAGATCGCGTGTCGGTGACTGTCAGGTTCATAACACCAGCATAGGGAGTAAAAGCGAATGGCTGGAACAAACGCTGAACGAAAGCATGACTCCCGAACTGCCTATTCCTATTCAACGAGTGAAAACGCTTTGATGATCGTCATACTCCTGCCCCACCAACATGGCTGCCGGAAGAGCCGGAAGTACACGGGATTCCTCCGGAGGATAGCCCAAGCAAGATAGATTCCTTAAAGGGATGCTACACAGTTCGGCTAGCACTTTTCTTCTCATCTTCCCAGCGTCTCATACTTCAGACCCTGCGTTGCGTTTGAATAAGCCTTGTTATGCCTCCGAAAATTGCTGTGATTGGCTGTTGTTTTGTGTACAGGAGAATCTTCCCGGAGCTCGAGGTGGAAAGGGAAGGTGCGAGAGATGCATCATCCCAACGAATAAGCGGCTGAGCGCCGGAAGCGCTAAGCGCGCTGTGTTGGATCTTACCGCGTAGCTTTTAGGAGTCTCGCCGCATGCCGAGAAGAAAGTGGAAGTGGCGCAGAGTACAGCTGCCGGGACAAATGAGTGTTATCTGTCTTTAAGGGGACAGCTGAAAAACATAAAAGATAGAGAAGAGAGAAGAGAGGAAATAAGAAAACAAAAATAAAATAAAAATGCAGACTATGCTTGCGGGGCGCATTCGCACAATAGACTTACTACTCAGGTCTACTGTTCAGAGTGCCCGGACTTAAGGTGCCGACATTTTATCTTGAGAGACTCCCGTACACGTCTTCAGTGTGGGAAGAGTTCCGGGACGGCGACTGCGCAGGGAATCTTACAACAAAGCGAGGGAAATTAGCATCCTTCTCACAACGAGTCAGTTCTCTTAACACAAAGCGCCGCATTGTCGGGACGACCATGAGCTTGCTCGGAGCCACCGGCGTAGCATACACGCGCTGAAGACTTGCGACATCACGAACAGCATCATGTCTCGTCTTTGATTATTCACCTTTCGGGCCTCAACGTGAAAGTTCCTGTAAAAGGCACCTCTACCATGCGTGCAAATGGTGCAGCGTGATCACGCCCCTTATTTCAGTGTCTGCACGTGGGCGTGGATTAGCTACGCGAGCCCTATGCTGAAGACGTCAGAGTTGCGTAGCTCCAGGTAGGTCTCGCAAACACTGCCATCTATTTCTTTTTTCCTGCGACTTCCGTGCGGTAGTGGGCAAGCTCTTACTAACGATATTGCTTGCATCTAACTAGAGCGGACTGCTTGCATCCGCAAAGGCGCATCTCATGCATAGAAAGCGTACGCGCGTATCCTCGATGGGCGACCAGAAGACCCAGAGCTGCTGAGCAGCTAAACAACGAACGCTCTCGCCGATGCCAGCTACCAGCCGTCGGCTCTTCCGCATCATGTAATTCAGGGGCCTCTGCCTTCCTCCGGGATTCATTATCTCTCCCGTACCACAGACCGAGTAGCCTGATAGCAGCCGTTACCTGCAGCTCCGTGCTAGATGACATCGTAGGCAAGAACAGGCAGGGAAGGAGAACGTCTCCACGTGGCTCTTGCTCCAGATGAGCAGCCACTTTGAGCATCCCGCCTCGGAGAATTGCAGGCCATCTTTCCCGGGGCATATTTTCCCGCTGCGAGCCGTCATATGTCGCGATTATCTTGATTGAAAGAAGGCGAATGCGGTGACCGCGAAAGGTCGAGTACACTAGACGATATGCGTGGCTCTTCAGCCCGACTTTGTGCAGTGAGCGCCATGGGCTAATGCGCACCGGTCAGCCGCCGCGGGGCTGGGACACTGATCGGTAAACAAGCTTCACCCCTCCCTGCCTCGGTCCCCGCGCAACTCCGAAGAAAAAGTGCGGAATAAAAATGAAGAAAAAAAAGCAGGCTGGCAGAGTGAGAGTGAACTGTGTGTGTGTGTGCAGGGAGGCATGCCACGGGTCTCGCATTCGCGCCGACGTTCACGGCTGCGTTCTTCTCATTACGCGGCCGCCCGCACGCTGACGTGAATATTTGACACGCTCATGAGCCAACCGCCATTGCCCCCCCCCCCCCCCCCTCCCTCTCCACCGCCTCCACTACCGCAGCTTGTATTTGGCGTTGACCGTCCCGCGCCATCCTCCCGCGCTGATCACATGATGCAAGATGAATGCGGCCCTAAATGAAGTCACTCACAACACGCGCGCTCCGCAGCCGACCGTATACTACAGTGTTTGTTGCTTGGGGCGACCCGAATGGCCGGTTCCGCCCCCGCGGGGCATCGAAGTCGTTCCGACAAATGTTCGTTCGCGTGGAGCAATCAAACGTTGCGATACTTACCCGCTCCACGTTTTTTTTTTTGTTTTGCCCCACAATTGCTTGATACTGCGTATCCTTCCGCAAGCTCTCGTTTCCTCGTCTCGTCATTTCAAAGGCCACGCAGCTTTATAGGAAGTTCCTTTGTTTGTGTTTGCTCTTGCTTGCTTGCTTTGCCTCAGCCCCGATTACTCCTTAGATTTTGCTGAGTGTCGATGTTGCTCGCTGCAGTGCGCAATGAAAGCATATCCCGGTGTTGCTGGACTGAGCTTTCCTTTATTGTGCAGCGGATGCTCTAAGCGCGAACGCGTGGATATCTCACCCAGGAGAGGAGGGAGGCGAAAGAGACGTCTTTTTCTCGAGCGGTGTCTTGAGGATCGCCTGATCTTCATTGTGACGAAACCCGCGCACGCATTCTGTACTGTTGGTGGGACTTCATTTAAGCCACGCTCACGCGACGAAGTTGTATACAGTGTTATAGGACTTGCTTTATTTTTTTCAATCCTTTGTTTCAGTTTGAACGTTGGATGAAAACTAGCCAAAATCTAGACTGAGACACCAAAGTTAGGCTGTTTCCACAAGATTACACCTTTCATTGTTGACTTCGAACTCGGCACTGACGCGTTACTAGATGTCGGAAACCGCGACCTAACATTCGTCACCTAACGCCAGAGAGAACTGCGCGGGAACTGTATAAAACAATGAAAATACTGCTCATAACACGTGGTTGCTCTCAGGAGAAACAGAGCACTCGGTATCTCGAAGGTAGCGCGCTCTTCTGAGGATTGAGAAGCTTGATTGCTGCCCGCAGCGAACAAATAGGAGAAGTACGTGCTTTCAACTGTAGTCGGCAGAGTTCGATGCCGATAAGAGAACGTCTATCGGAGCTCTGAAGCTATAGACGAACGTACTATTCTCGGGAACGAACATCTGGCACCGGGTTCCCACCTATTCTCTACGCTGAGCACGTCGACGCCCCGAGGGGCCAAAGTGCTGGGAACGTCTTTCGAGTGAGTACATGCTTGTCCCATATTCCGCCCCTTCTTCCAGAATCGTCGCACTCCTTCAAAGAGCATGCCCTCTGCAGGAGTGCGTCTACTCCTCAATTTCGAAACTACTGTAAAACATAACTGCGCTGAAGCGAGCAGTCGAAACGCGGAACGTTGCGTTGCTATGCGTTGCAAGTCGGGAGCGCTACCCCTTGACAACCGCTGGAACGAGAGTTGGTTCTTTTGAACACATATACGGGGTGTTTCACTTACTTGACACTTTTACAAAGTTTTTTAAATATAGGCTTTTTGAGTTAGAAGACCGCTTTTCGTGGCATAGAACTATCTGTGGTGTAGAACATCAGAGTACATTGAAGACATGCTAACTAGCAGGCTGGTTGACTAATATTGAAAGGTTTACTTTTTAACTATTACTTTTAACTCCTTAATTATTGAGAGGCGTGTAGCCCACCTTTTATAATATCGATATCATTTTGTAGAATTTAGAAAAAGCGCTTAACCTCGGCGCTATGGCCCCACAAATTTTGGCTTTTTCGACTAGTTAGTGCACTGGGGAGGTTGCTATGCCTGCAAGTGTCTCGAAAGCGCATGAATTTTGGCGCGACATAAGAAAATTTGTTGGGCTACAGCGCCGAGGGTAACCGCGTTTTCGAAATTCTAAAAACTGATATGAGTATTACGTACGGTGGGCTACACGCCTCTTAATAATTAAGGGGACAAAGTAATCGTTAGAAAGTTAATTATTCAATATTAGTTACCTAGCCTGCTGGCTAGCACCTCTTATCTGTATTATGATGTACTGCACAGCGGGCAATGATATATGACTGAAAAAGCGCTCTTCTAACTCAAAAAGCCTAATTTTAAATATTGTGTAAAGTCTTAGGTGAAACGCCCTGTATATGCTTTGAGTACCGATGGCTGCCGCGTTGGCACAGCTCAGAAATGATGGAACAGTCTGGCAACAGCTGCACGCCAAAGATAATCTTCGCTCGGAAGCTATTTCATAGTGCGCGGTATGCTAAAGACTCGCCTTTCGTGAACGAGGTAACTGACGTCCCTTTGCGCAGTACTTTGCATTAAAAATGATGTGTAGCTTCACCTAGCACTCGTCGAGCATCCACACCGTAGCAGCACTGCAATATGAAATATTTAGACACATGTTTCGAGGTGAATTGAGAAGGTTTACAAGATTTGACGGAAGTGTTTTCCTTGAACCGCACCATCGCTCGTTTCCGAGAAGCGTTTTTCCTAGGAAGGTAGCTGGTTTGAAACAGATGCACCAACATGTGAATGGCGCTTCCGGATGTCATAAAATAAGTTCACTTAGCGCTATAACTATGTTTCGTGTAAACTGAGACTGTTACAAGGCAGTCTGTTCTCATGCGCATGTACGGAAGTGCATGCCTTCGCTTGATATGATAGTTATTCAGAACGTTTTCTCAGGCATATCGCTTTTTCCCCGCAGCTCAAGAGTATAATTCTTTATTTACGTCCAGCGGAATTAGGGACGGACCTAGTTTGCATCAGATGCGGGTCATAGGTGACTATGTAGCTCCACTGCATCACAGAAGCGAAGAAAATAAACATTCTACAACTCCTTCTGGCCATAAAAAGAGTGCACTGGCAGTTGTATTCTTTGCCGAAAGAGTCGTTTCACTCCTCAGGCAATCTGGTTGGAGTGAACTGCCGCTAGAGAGAGTGCAGTAGCCGGTATACTCTATCGGATAGAGTACCAGTTCTTAGCGTGTAAATATTAGTTTTTATACTACCTGTCTCCTATGTTTATTCCTTGAATGATGGTAGCAGAGAAGGTTGCCAGGATTGGCTACTTTGCGCTAAATTGGCTACCTTTATGGCCTCTTGGCGACAAAAATTTGAACCTGGCTACTTAGCTACTTTTTGGCTACATTTCAATTCGAAGTTAGTACTCAATAATAAACCTATTTTTTCGATTTTTTTTTTGTCGCCAAGAGGTTTCGAAAGTAGCCGATTTGGCGCAAAGTAGCCAAACCTAGCAACAATGCTGGCACTCCCTGCTCTACTACCAGCAGAGCCCCTGAAGTTCTTCTGCTACGTAAATGACAGTAAAGGCATTAAGGTCTCCGATTCGCTAAATGTTTGCCGAAAAATATCTCCGGCGGGACACAATGTCAGCTGCTACCCAACAGCACTGAGGCATCAGCATAGTTGAAACAAATGCAGAAAAAGAACTCACACACCAGCGATACTTGCACAGGTAAAAACGAATCAACATGGGATGCGACATGCACATCATTTCAGAAAGAGAAGTGTATCAAGTTCTGGATATTTTTGGATATTTGACAGCATGCGCCCCGTCTTAATCAGGTCCTTACGAGTAGTAATTCCTGGCGAAACTGAAAACCAAAGCGATAAGTTTCACCACAGTAATAGTGCGATTTCGCTGGCAGTTTGAGAAGAAAGAAAGAAAAAGTTGCGGTATGCCGTTTGTTGCGCTGAACGAAATACCCCGGAGGTATGTCTACCTTAAGAGCATGACATGTGACACTACTTTGACGTACTATCCGTACAATTGATTTTAACGACCATGGTATTGAAGATTTATGCTGTTAAATTGTACTCTTGATAGTCTAACTTCATCCCATGCACCGCCCTATGAGTCCGTCCAGTCCCATGACCTCCTGGTCTCCACTTGGTCCTCAAATACAAGCGCACAGAATGTCAACACAGCCATTAAAGGCATTTATGCCTTTACAGAAAGTGCGACTGCCGTCTCCTAATTAGATTCTAAGGAGTCCCTTTGTGGGAATAATAAGCGAGGTCAAGTGGTTTCAGTAAGGGCTGAAACACAAATGTCGGTCTTCTAGAGGCTAAATGAAGTAGAAAGAATAAAAAAAGAAATATTTAATCCGAGCAGTGCTCGGGAGTAAGCCAACGCATAAAACCAAAGGCTTCATTAATTATTTGTTCCAGGGTCTTCAAATTTTGACGCGAGAGCGTTGGTATACCCCAATGGCAGAAAAAAATTGTGCGGCGTCGGCGTTGGCGACCGTCCGAAGCCTCGCAGCCGGAGCGGCCGGAGCAACCAGCCGCCTCGGCAACCTTAGTTCGCCACATAGGTCACGTGATCTTGTGGCGTCATCGCAACCTGCCCACCGGATTATGAGCAAACTGACCACCGTGGCAGGGGGGCAGTTGAATTAATGATTCACCACGAGAGATTGCTCGAGAAGAGCAACCTGGGTCTCACAAGCCTCACCGGGGACAGCACCTGCCATAGCATGGCAGTGGCGTACTGCATGACCCGGCACCATTGCTCCAGGAGCGGTATGAGGACTCCCAGGGATATATGAATGTTAAGTTGCGAATTACCAATTCCACCTATACGGGCATTAACCCATTCAAGCTATCCCGTCATACCCTTAAGGCGGAGCTTAAGGGCTCTCTCCAGTTTTTTCGCTGCCTGCCTGCTCGCCGAAGCGAAAACTTGTATCGTGTCCCCTGAAAAACAACGGAGGGCCTGTTTCTGATTAGAACTTATAAGCACGTTCGAGGTCACTGTATGTTTGGCGTTGGAGACGAAAGAGAAACACGTGGAGGGACTTAGGTAGGGAAAAGTGGTGGGTGTTCCCGCCGGAAACGAGCGCTTTAGTCAGCGGCCTCGTCTTCGAGTAAGTTGATATCCTCCACCGACGCCCTACGCTTGTTGTTGGGCGCGTAAGTCGAGGTCATCGCTCTCAACTGTCTTCATTATCGCAAATCCTGTGCGCCTGTCAGGGCATCCGATGCAGTGAAAAACAAACAACGCCCGCAGGCCAGGAATACTCACTTCCCTTTCTTTGTTTTTAACTTGTTTGCGGTATTAAGCTCAGCTCAGCTGAAAAATGCGAAACATTGGGGCTAAAATAAGGCAAAATGGTTTGTAATACTGTCGTAAGGACAGATTTATTTTTGTAACATTCGAGGTAGCCTGTTGTCACGACAGAACATTTCTGTTACGAAAAGTTACGAAAGTTACGAAAAGGAACTGCGAAATACTGCGAAAAATTATGTTGCTTCTACAAGCGTTTCTCTTGTTGCTCATGGCCACCTACCAGGTTTTAGCAAAAATTATGTTGTGACAATTGTCACAACATAGAAGTCTTTGTTCTGTTTTTAGATAGCGAGGTAAGTGGTATTGGCCCTTACTTTGTGGGGAGAATATAGCAGTATAGGCGACTTCTAGCCTAACCGGGCTTAAATATAGTTTCGTGCAGTAATCTAAAACAAACAAAAAACATGAAAAGGGCATGGGGTAGCATAAACACTCAACGAAAAGTAAATCAGTGAAAGTGCACAAGTCTCAAGAGTTGTTACAAGGGAACGGTGAAAATTTCGCCTTTCCATTTTATTACCTATCTCTAATTTTGTTTCAGGAACCTGGCATGCTTGACAAGCCAGTAAGCAGTGCTCAGTGGAGTAAGAGTAGAAATAGAAAAAAAGAAAACTAGGGCACAGTGCTGCTGCTAAACAAATTCTTAGAAGCAAGGGCAAATCTTTCCACCACAACTAAAAATCTGTGAAAGCAACTCTTTAGTGGCTACATATTTCACATAGAGGCAAATATTTATTTCATGAGGGGGTGAATCGCATATGAAACTGCAGATAGCTAGCTGAGAGAAAAAGCAACAAGTTCTAGATGTTTTAAATTTAAATATGCGTATACGGGGGGGGGGGGGGGGGGGGGGGGGGATGTCGAAGGAAGGTGAGACAGCCGGTTCAAATTTCTCGTGTCGACTGAGTTGTACGCGAAATTATCCGCCAAATACATCCAGGATGGTGCTCACAGAGCTATTTATTAGTTTCGTTATTACTGCCACGTAACAGCTTGTGAAGCCAAACCACGAAGTTCTTGCATATAGCATCAGACAGACGAATGCGACACAGAATACACAGGACAGGGCTAACTTGTGTATTCTTGTCGTGTTCGCGTATCTATCGCTATGCATACGAGAACTTCGAATCAACTAACACAAATCAAGCTTCTGTTCCAAACCACGAAGCTGTCCTCAACGCCACAAGCCGGCTGAAGCAAACGCCATTCAAGAATATCAACGTGAACGGGGGACCGAACCTCTCAACGGATGCTCCTGGGCACACGGGCAAACGCTGCCCAGAGGGACAGGCTGAGCTGAACGGCATGTGAATCAATAATTTTGAGGGACTTCGAATGACACTGGACGTTCAAGCGCTCCCACCTGCTGTCTATTTCCGACCTCTGTAGGCCTGTATGTATACTTTGGCGCTCACTCATTACAAGCCATTGTCCAATATGGCTGTATGACCAGGAAACTCACAGCGGGAGAAGCGCTTCATCACGGTGCGCAGCCTTTGAATTGTGCACAAGTTACCATCTATCAACACAATCATCCTCACTACGCGCCTAGCTCCGTTATAACGAAACAGTTTATAATGAAATAATAGATGTAACTAAAGAATGACAATTCCCCTCGGAAGCTCGGGTCAGCATGGGCTATAAAGAAGCTACCACTATAACGAAGTAATCGCCGGGCCCATTTAACTTCATTTATAATGAAGTTCACCTGCATCTTCCAAGGGCGCAGCTATTAACGGGACAATGGGGACAAATAGATGTTGGCCTTTGTTAACACGGTACCACGTTCAAATCGCAAATACATCGCTGTTGCCGTAAACGGACCTTTTATACGGTAGAAAAGAATTCAAATTCAAACACAGGTGTCGCCACCAGCGGCCGATTTCGCAAGTGAAATGAACGCTTTTGCCCCGACTCTTTCGCGGATCTCGGAGGTACGCTACACGGTCATTAACTTCAAAACGGCCGCAACTTGTACTTTTCGATAAGGACGTCAAAAGTTTGAATCGACGGCGTAATGATTTTTAAATCCAATTTTCTCGCCGATGAATGCGCCTTTTGCTGCCGTGCAAACGTCGCCATATCCCTAAAGAGCGAGACAGTCCATTTTTAGTGAGAACAATGATGAATAGAGTTGTCCTCAGGACCGCTTGAACGGTAGCGATGAGAGAAACACAAGCACGTTAGAGCACAAACCTAGATCGACACCAACCGTCGTGTTGTCGCCACGGAAGACGTCACCTCGAGCATTCACTTCATCCAGATAACTTGCACTGGTGACGTTTCTCATTTGGACTTAAAGCCATCGCAGCCTGTTGCCTTATTTCTGTTGTCACTCTCAATTACTGTTTTGCGCTCACGCAATGTTTTGAGGGCAAAAGATCGCACCGATTTACCGCGAACGAGTCACGGCGTCCTGGGGTTACGAGGAGTGGCTAACAGTTTAGGAAAACAATGCTGGCCTACTGAGTAGAAGGAGAAGGCAGAGCGCAGCAGGCTACTGCTAATGACAACGACATGGCAATGTCCGACAGTTGCAAGTACAGACATGAGGGGTACAAGCGCCGGTTTTGTTGGAAAACATGGTGCGATGAATGACCTCAGTCGCCTGTTCTGTGGCAGCAGCTCGCATATCTTTCTGCAACTGGCGCGGACATTGCACGCGCTGGCGGCGCCTGAATAACTTATTCGCAGAAAAGTAGCTGATAATCTTATCAGCTAGCCCCAGACAACTTTTGCTGCGTGCGCTTGGCTGTTGTTACCGGCTCACTAAAGCGGCCTGTTGACCCTCACTCGGATCGTTTACGTCGCCCAGATAGCCGGCTTGTACGAAGTGATGCATATTTAAGTCAGCAGGACACGAGGACCCAACGACTAAACCGTGCTAAGAGAAGCCTGCATTTAGGGTCTCCTACGTAGCCGAGGTCCGCTCTTGAGAGTCTCTTGAAGAGACACCCTCTAAGAACTCTTCCCGAGGAACCGCGCTGGAAGCGAACTTTTCGAAACGTTTGCGACATTCGTTACGAAAAAGACTCGCTCGGTGTCGTTGCCTGACAGGACAGGAGAACTCCCGGTTCCAAGTAGGAGCGCATGGCTAACAACGTTAAGACGCCTCCAGGTGCCGTCTTCCTGGAGAGTCTGTGTTAGTCGGAGCAAGCCGTTCGTTCGCTTCTCTTTTCTCCAGCTCAGTGAGAGCGACTGAGCCGTGAACCTCTTCTCTCCGAGGACGTAATTCGACAGAGAGGAAAAAGCTACGAGGAGCCACCGAGGCTGGTCGCTCTTGGCGCTGCCGTTGGTGCTTTAGTCTAAGGCCGGCGACGCGTTTGTCCCTGCCCGCAGAGTTTTGTCTTCCTACTGCTGAAACACGCCCTGCGCTTTCTAATCCTTCCTCGAAGGCTCTTCTTTTTTGAGTTTCTACTTTGCACCAAGAAGGGCAAGTTTCGATCAATTTGTGTTACTGTGCTTCGTGCGACATTTCGCCCATCTTCTCCGAGCCTAATGACGTGGAACCTTGAGGGGGCAAGGAAAATAACAAGAAATTTGAGTTTGTTGAGTCCTTCTATTTTACATGGAAGATTTCCTTCCTGGAATGTTCGAGGAAACGGCTGCTTTGTGTGAGTGCAAAGGACAAATTGGAGAAGGTCTTTAGGCCGAAGAGCAGTGAAGGATACACATTCCAAGAATCTGGTCCGGTCGTCTTGAAGTTTGTCTTGCGACCTTTTGGGATACAACAATTACAAGCGCGTTTTCCTATACTAGCACCGAGTTCAGAGGTTAGGTAATAGGCTGTTGTCGGCGGAGTAGAGCAGTGGTGATTTATTGAGCCAACCATGTATTTGGCTAGCATTTGAAATAGTCGCGATAAACTAGACCTTAACTTAGTGACACTAGTTTATTTTACAGAGAAAGCTGTTATAAGGAGCCCTCCCCGGCAGATCTCGACTGTCAACAAGGCAACCGTCAACATCTGGTCACGTGACGGTCACGTGTCATCACGTGATCAGCTCGGCTCATGCAGCCAGCGCCAGGCACATGACCACGCGCCATTTTCGATCGTTGTGTAGCATCCAGGTTGGCACAAAGTGTACGTTTTAGGCTCTAAGTAGGGCTTATGCATTTGCAGACTTCTAGCAGCATGGGAACAGCATTCGACGAATTACACAGAACGGCATAACCATGCTCAGCTTTCCTCGATGTATGGATGGATGAAAAAATTGGCAGTGGCTTAGCTCAGCTGTGCCAGGACATACGTAGCGAGGGCTACCTTGGCGTCTCCGCTTGGCGAGACGTTCTTCTCTTCGCTCAGGCGTCTTCGCCGCTCATTCACGCGCGGCGCCGGCGGGAGTAGTCGGGCCGGCGCGGCTCCTCGCGCGGCGGCGGCGAACTCTGACGTCATGAGTCGCGCACCTGGTGCTCCCCTCTGGTTTCGCGCATGCGCACTATCCGCCTCCTAGGCTCACGGCGAAATGCTGGACTGGGTAGGTAAGTATAGCTCTCGCTACAAAATAAAAGCGTCCCTTTTGAAACGGGGTGGCGGCAGTTGCTCAGCATTTTTATTTATATTTCTTTGCGGTGTTGACGATGTAATCAGTCTGCATATAAATTCACCATTTTCTTGAAATACAGTTTGATATTTTGATTTTATGCCACCTCTTTGCTTCTGAGCCACCAGTATTCCAACAACTTTTTGCTAATTTATACCGCAGATTTATTCATATGACCATTGTTGTCTGTAGGTCCTAGGGTCTCAGGGAGAGTGAGTTTGGCTGCATCGACATCGGATACCGCCAGGTGATAGTTTAAGATATTCAATTGTTCCTACAGATTTACCACACACTGCACATGGGTCATCTTCCTAGGTAAACTTCTTTTTATAGTTTCGCGGTCTAAGGTACCCAGCTCTTGCTTCAAAGAGTAGGGCATTATTCATACAATATTTTACTCTTAGCTTCCCGTGCTTCGAGCGATGCCGAGCCCATATCCCGCTGTACTACCTCTTTATGGTTTTCCCGTGGGAACCTAGTGCTAATCTTCCAGCACCTCTTTGATTTACTTTTAATCTCGACTGAACTTCTGCCCTTAGGCACACAACCCCAATCGCGAAAGTAAGCCCTGGCACCATTATTCTCTTTAAAATACCTCTCAGTACTTCATACTTGTCGTACGCCCAAAATGTCCTGGAAATTAGCAACTAGCGCCATTTGTTCGTCCCCACTACAGAACATTATGTAACTCAATGGGGATATTTGAAACTTGTAATTTTTAGAAAACTAGATGTTTTCGTGACATTCTGTGCGAACATGGTGATTATTATGGCCGGCTTTTCCTTTATTATTATGAACCTTTATTTCCTTTATTATTATTATTATTATTATTATTATTATTATTATTATTATTATTATTATTATTATTATTATTATTATTATTATTATTATTATTATTATTATTATTATTATGAACCGAAGACTCCGAGTTCCCGCAAGGATTTTAGCGTTCACCGCCTCTCGGCGTATGTTGGCAGCCGTGCAGAGAAGCGTTCGTCCAGGTTTTCTGGGCTTGTAGCTGGTAATTTTTCGTACGTTCAGCTGAGTTTAGAACACCAAATGTGGCATAACAGGGCAGTGTTTGTGGAATGTGGGAAGTTCTCTGGCCGTGTTTATTGATAACTGAAAAAAAGGAACATTGAAAACTTCGCAAGAACAACTAATTGCATTATGTGTTGACAGTACAATAGCATTAGACGCTGTTCCCAGACAATGGGAATTAACTCGTCTTGATGCGTCACTTTTCTCCTGCCAGTGGGATAATTTTTCCTCGACGAGGTTTTTAATGACGTTGCATTAATATCTTTATATATATCTTGCCCTCTTAGTGATGAAATGGCTACGCATTTTCAATAAACAAATAGCGAATTAACGCATGGATGACAATAATGTTTTACTGATATGTTCGCGGTTTTTGCAAATATTTAGCCTCCTGCAACATATGCTTCTACTACGGAGTGAAATTTCTTCGCATAGAAAAAGTAAAATTTTTGTTAACACTGTGCCTTTGTATGCAGGTAAGGTTCAACGTGAAACTGAGTACTCAGGGTGCGTTTGCATTACTTGTTTCATGTATTACAGGACGCGCTACGTTACGGTGCTTGAGAAAACACCGAAGAGCTATTTTGATCGGTCCGCAGGGAGATAGGACTTGCGTGCACACTGTGTATAGTTTTGATTGGTGGAAATTTGAAAAGAGAGAGAAAAAAAAAGAGGGAGAGAAAACCGCGGTAACGGGGATTTATTAAGAGAAGAAATGAAGGATTCGTTCGACTGCCATGCGTCTTTCTTTAGCGACGGCTGTGCATGGGAAAGTTCGCTGGGAACAACGACATTGGCGTTGCTGTCGTGTGTCGTAAAGAAAAAAAAATAGGTTCATCTTTTAGCCTATAAGAATGTCACCCAGGTGGGCTTTCGCTATAACAGTCACACTGGCGGCACCATGCATAGACGGTCTACACGCTCGCTTTACATCACCTATGGACTGTCTAAAAATGGCTCGTCTGTAGTATGAGATGATCCATGTGGTTCTACACGCCTTCCCGTGAAGCTAAAAGTCCGAGGGGGCAACGGACTGAAACTAAAACTGAAGCACACAACACATTGCGAGATGTCAGTTCATGGATGTAACACAACTTTTTGAACCTATTGGAAGCAGGTAATGGATTTGCATGCAGTACAAAGCAATGCAGAATCACCACGATAACACCTAGTTATGACTGCCAATAGATCATACACTTATGTGCTCTAGAGCTATTAGCGTGAAGAAGAAAGCTAAACTTAACACAAGCTAACTCAGTCATTGATAGTTACCTTTCATTGAAGGCAACACATCGCTTGAGTACACTTCAGTGGTAAGAGGAGTCGAGAAAGCAGATTAATTTTAGTTTGCTCCCTAGATAGGGCTATCATGTTATGTAAAACAACATTGCTTTTGTTGTCATATATAGCTCTTCGTAATCTATTGGCCCAAGTAACTCGGAACAATTAATAATAATTGCTACTTCTATTCCATCTAGAAAAAATTTGGAAGACATTCGAATGATCTTTAAACCTTCACCGACGTCCTCACAATGCCCGGGAGGGGTGGTCGCCATTTATAAAACCTAACCAACTATTACTGAGCTTTTGAAATAAAATGTTAAACCCCGCGTTAGGATGGATGCTCGTCGGTGCATCGGCGGAAAGATCCAATAAAGTCTAAGAATTGACGTGCATGTACTGCACTTATCACACAAAAGCTTGCAATTTATCACAATTTTCGCGCACACTGCGGGCGACCAAAAACCGAAGAAATCATATACGTCCATTACAACGACCCTTTCGTTTCACTGCCTAGCAGAAAAAAAGATATATTCAATTCGCCGAAACGCTCTACTCTGCCGCATCGTTAGCCAAGCGAAAACAGACGGACGCAACGAACAAAAATCAAGACGATGAATCTTGAAGGACGAGATGGAATAAATTTATGCGCAATAAGTATTCTTCGAGGGAGTTAAAATTCACGAAAATCGCCGCTGAAAACACGAGCAGTCGATTAGCAGCTCTTAACCTCGCAGCTCAATAATTCCTTGAAGGCGAAGGACCGGAACAAAAGTTCACAATGCGTTCGCCGTTTCCGAGTCTTATATTATTCGTGCTCACTCATGAAGTCGTACCGCTGAGACTGCAGTGCTCCGCAAACAGGCATATCTTTTTCCGCTCGCGAATCGAAAAAAAAAAGAAAAAAAAGCCCCTGAGATATTAGCTAGAGGGCTCTTGTCTGCATGCCGGGTAGAGGTTCACATGAGCATTCGCAGCTTTCGAGAACAAAAAGAAAAAGAAGAAGATGAAATGAAAGAGAAACTCGCGTTTCCACATCGTCCCCATTGAAATTCATCGCTGGATTCCGCACAGATTACCCTTTGTGTGTCTGCGCCATAGCTCCCTTAACGAAACAGAAGTGCGTATCAGAGTGTGCTCTTCCGTCGGGCTCTTCTTCTCAAAAGACGAGGGTGGTACCGACCGCAATGGTTCTTGCCCCGAAAGAAGGGGTTTGTTTTTCTTGGCGCGTGGAAGTCACAAAGCCAAACCGGCGCCGCGCAAGCGCTCGCGGCACGGGCTTCTGTCGGAAGAAGGAAGTAATTGAGCGGATGGAAGAATGAGAGGAGGAGGCGGGTTCTTCCTTCGAGCGGGTGGGCGGGGTCGGTTTCGGGGAGCAAACGTGACGTCCGTGACTGCTTCGTTCGCTACGATGCGAGGAGAAGGTTCCGCGCCGAAGTTGCATTGGACCCGGGGTTCTTGCGGTTTAACCGCTCAAATAAGCACGCCCCAGCCAGCCACTTACCCGCTCGCCTACAACGTCCCCCCCCCCCCCCCCCCCCCCCCCCTTTTTTTTTCTCGACTTCGCGACCTCGCGGCTACCCATTTAGTTTGCCATCTCCCGCGCATTTTTGATACACTTTTGTTGTACCCAGTTTCCATTCTCTATTCTCGCTTGGGTGTGGATGCGCTGGTGGCACATGTAACCAGACGCACGCGTGGTGGGAGGGGTTGCTGGAACAGACTGCCCAAACTCGGGATTGAGTTTTCCCGGTCGAGGGAGAGTGACCGAAAAAAAAAGGAAGCAAGAGGAGGAGGCAAGACGCTGAAAGAAAGAAAAAAGAAACAAGAAAAGGAATAAAGAAAGAAAGTGAGGGAAGGAATAATAAAATAAAGAAAGAAAGATTGGAAGAGAAGAAAGAGAAGGAACAAAGAAGGAAGAAGAAAAAGAAACAAGGAAAGAGGTCAAGAAAGGAAGGAATAAAGAAAGGATGAAGGAAGCAAGGAAAGAAGGAAGGAAGGAAGGAATTAAGAAAGGAAGGAATGATGAAAGGAGGGAAGAAGAAGGTAGAAAGAAATGAAGAAGGAAAGAAGGGAGCAAGGAAGAAGGAAAGACAGGAAGACAGGAAGGAAGAAAGAAGGATAGAAAGAAAGACAGGAAGGAAGAAAGAAAGAATGAAAGAAAGAGAAAAAGAAAGGAAGGAAGGAAGGAAGGAAGGAAGGAAGGAAGGAAGGAAGGAAGGAAGGAAGGAAGGAAGGAAGGAAGGAAGAGAGCTCCAGTTTGTGTGTGGTGTATGGAATTAAATGCCGCTAACTCCTCTGCTTCTTATAATCATTGCTTTCTGAGCGGAAGAAAAAGTATGCATATCCTAATCTATATGTTGTCTGTTCACTGTCTTAACATTTTCAACATGTTACTTCGCGGGGATGATGCATGTCAAATGACAGACAAAGTGCAATCTCGAAAAAAAATTTATTAAAACAATCGTCATCACTGTAGAAGATCTCCATTTTTTACATCCTTAGTGCCATTTTTCGCTGCGCAGGCAGAGCAACCGATCGAGGCTTGCGTGATACAGCATAGCTTAATGAAAAAGTAATGTAATATTTGTGGAGGAAACGCGTGGGTGCTCCAGTTGGGAAGTTAAACGCAAGCTTCAGCTGGCGTCTTATAAACGTATTCTCAGGGGCTTGTCAGTTTTTCGGAGCGCCATCTCAAATTATTCATCGCGCAGCGCATTTCTTCGAAGTCCCGAAGGAAACGCTGCCATTTTGTTGCGTTTGCTTTGGTGCGCTGATTCGGAGATCGGCAACTGATCTGGCAATGAAGAAATACTGAACCTAAACTTCCGCTCAGTTGTCACATTATCATCAACTTTTAAACAACAACAATAAAAATAAAAACAAGAAGACGCCCACAGCGTTGTCCGCTTCAGTGCTTACGCCAAGGCAAGTATATTTACTCTGCAGTGCTGAAAAGTGTCGCAATGCAGCGAGTAGAGTGAATTTCTGTCCTCTTCTGTCGCGAAATGTTCAGCGTTATCGATTGTCTCCACATTGCGAGTGTGCTGGAACGGAAATGCTGTTACGTGCTCCAAAGCGCCTAATTGACCATTGTAGCCGAAGCGATCAAAACGCTAGGACCAAGCAATTTTGATTTGTATACATACAGTAATGAAACTTATTTTTCTGGAAGCAAAGATCTCGCAGCGCTGCAAAAATATGTCTGCAGTCACGAGGCAATCAACACACGCACAAACACACACACACACACACACCAACACACGCACGCAGTCACCAATACACGCACAAAGAAGAATATTGAATTAATAACTTACTCTCTAGGAGGTGTTAGCTTTATTTTCTAAAAGCAGTCAGCCCTTCACAACGTACGTCTCCACTTTCGTGGTATCAGTTAGCACACACATGGCTAGAGCACTGTAACAGTAGTAGTAGCAGCAACAGTAGTAGGAGCAACAGTAGTAGCAGCAACAGTAGTATCAGCAGTATTAGCAACGACCCTTAGCCAGCCAGCATTCGTAACCAATACGGGCTGATACGACGTTGCGTACCACGTCAGCAGTGCCACGGCTTGCAAGGAAGGGGGTGGGTGGGGGGGAAAAGGTGAGGGTAGGAGGGGACTACCGACTTAAGTTCGGATGAAAAGCAGATTAGAGGAGCAAGAGGAGCATTTACTGAATAAAGCCGTCATATCGAATTATATGTCGCAGAAGGTGATAATATCGCACAATGTCTTTCTTTAACTGGATGTGTCTGCCATGGGGGTTTACCTGTAGCGAAGAAACTCTTCTTCCATGTTTCTGCTAAATCTGGGGCTTGTGCAAACAAATTCAGTAGTGAAGAGAAGGGACACTTAGGTTCCTACAAGCCAACACATTCAAACCGAGCACTATGCCACATGATCTGGCCCACACAACAGCGAATGTGTCTGATGCCGAGACATCGCTACTTTATGCCACACAACATGGGATGCAGGGCTAGCCCTGTGATGCCTAAAATGCATAACCCTAGTCTTGAGCAGTTGAAGTACATTCTAGCCGACTTGGACCCGCAGCGTAAGCACAAGCTTGTACAGCGAGCCAGAGGCACAGCTGAGGCCAGCGGACTCCTGGACCAAGGAATGCCAACCAGTATTCCCTCATCATTCCCTTGCTAACCCGATACCCATAACCCCATTTCAATCAATAGTTTATACTCAGTCAACGTGCATTTCCTTTCATCAACAACAATTCCCCCCCATGCGTGTCTGTACCAGTGCGCCCGCGATCTCTTGACCATCATCACAATATTGTTTTTCGAGGGAAGATAAAGACGCAGTGACTGTCTCACTTCTCGGTGGACACCTCAACCGCGCATTGAGGGAAGGGAGGAAGAAGGGAATGAACGAAGGAAGGACGAAAGAAGCCTCGTAGTGAAGTGCTCCGATTAAATTCCGTCCACCTCTGTTTTTTTTAACGTCCGGCAGCAGGCATGTTTCGCATCTGCACTCTAAACACAAATACGCCCATATGGGAGTAAAACCGAAGTAAGCTGTCCTCTAGCGTACTCGCTTTTGCAAAAGAGAGGACAACTTTACTCTTTTTTCACTCCTTTCTGTTGACAGTGTAGCCTCGAAACGTGGCAGCTGCGCCCAGGATACGATCACACGCTCTCGGATTCAGCAGCCAAAGCGTGCGATTACTGAGCCACCGCAGCTGGTACGCGACCCCCATCACAGATGAAAAACAGGAGGCGGGAAGAAGCAGGGAAAGAGGGGCCAGAGGAGAGCCAAGTGTTCGTAGGTGCGGCGGAGCAAAATGGGGAGAGGTCGTGGGGCGTCAAACGTGCGCGACGCGTGTCGACGGCCAATCACAGAAAAGTCGTAGCGCGGCACGCCGGCTTGGTAGGTCAGTCGAACCCAGTGCAGAGGCCCAGAGCGCTGACCTGTCAGGGCATCCAGGGCAAAAGCACTGCTTTGGCTGAGGCGAAACAGCGTCGTGCAGAAACTTAAAGCGGCGCATAAGCGCCAAGCACACGCTGGAACCTCGGAATATGTGAATAGGGTCCGTTTCCACGTTCTTGTCGTGCAGCGTTAAAAAAGTGTGCCAGACGACAGGAAACACGAGCCCTGCCAGGACTCCGACGTTTGCGCTCGCGACTGGGAGCAAGGAAGGGAGAAGCGAGATGACCCCGAGGTGCAGGCTTGGGAAGGTAGTTCAACAAAATCGGTTGAGCATTTCAAGCAGGCAGCTCACACTCGCACTCGCCGCCTGTAGGAATAATCGTCGGGCAATTTTCTTTTTTTTTTGGTGGTAGCACTACTGGACGCATTTTCCGATTTCGGGCATACGTACTTGCCTGAAGCCTCTTTGTGGCAGGTGGCCCACCGGGTTGTAGGCAACATTCACCTGGGTGACGGCCTGGGTGAAGGGTACTCCTGAGTGAAGGCCAAGGAGGTAAATGCCTTCAGGGTAGAGATCTTTGCGGTCAAAGGCCTTTAGGGTAACGAACCTATCGTAAAGGCTTTTAGTGTGAACACCTTCATGGTAAATGCCTTCCGCGTGAAGGCCTTTAGGTAGAAGGACTTGAAGTTAAATGCCTTCCGAACGTAAAGACCTCAAGTGCCCACCGTAACTAGTGCTACTGCATGATATTCCGCGCTTAGCGATGCTAAACCATGTGCTGATTTTCTTTAATCAACCTCTCGCACATTTTTCGCATTGGTCTCTCTTTTTCTGCTTTTTATCTGTTCGAAAATTTCGCAGATTTTTTACCCTCACTTTATAGCTTCTATTTCACCACAGAAATCATACGTCCGGAGACGGAAGCTCTGGAACAGGTTAGAACCACTAAACTGACAAATTCTCTATCAGGCAACAGAAACTACCCAGCATCCAAACAACGCAGTGATGGCAACCGCCGTCTGCTTATTAACTTCTCCCTTAGGTAGCTTCTTGAAACTTGTTATTCCGGTCTTGTTACCACTGTTATCGCACTCCGTTATGCGCACGACGTGTCTTTGGAGACGCGATTTTGTTCCTTGCCGGGACAAAAGGTGCGTTGTGGAATGTGTTGAGGCCCTCAAGAAGAGTGGTGGAGGGCCGGTCAAAAGGTGGGATTTTGCGCACCTGACCGATTTCTTGACGTCCGCAAAACTTCGCGTGGTTGTCTCGGATAAAGAAGGTTATTTCGTTACGCTGCCAGAGAAACTTTTCCGCGAGAAGGCTAGGAATTCAGTCGCCAAAAACTTTAAGCCTGTGCGTACCAGTGCAGTTAAGCAAAAAAGCGAGGCGTTAAGGCTGGTAGGTGGTATGAATTTAGTTGGCCTGCAAGCATCCGTTAAGAAGGCGAGAGGCAACTTTTTAGAAGTGTTTTTTGCTGCCAAAACTCACAAAATTGACATCCCCTTCCGTTGCATTGTTACTGAACGGGGAACTTGGCAACATGCTGTTTCAAGTTTTTTGCAAAGTGATTTGTGTTCACTAACTGTAGAAGACCAGTTTCTTGTATCTAATTCCGTAGCGGTTGTGGAATATCTTAAACTAAATAATCCTGGTGGGTGTGATATGTTTAGTATTGATGTGCAGGATTTATTCTATTCTTTGCCACATGATAGGCTCCTCCAGTGTGTTAAGAAATGTATAGTAGACGATAACGATGAAGAAGCATTCATTTCAAAGTGTGGTGTTTCTGTGGGCTCGTTTTTGGAGCTTGTGTCATTTTATCTTAAATCCACATTTGTTGAATGGGAAGGCAGGCTATATGTTCACAAAACAGGGGTGTGCATCGGCTCAAAAGTGGCTCCAGTACTTAGCAATATCTTTCTTTCCTATGCGGATAGGAGCATTAAAGTTAACTTAGACAACCGTGTAAAACAAATCTTCCGGTATGTAGACGATTATCTTGTTTTTGTTGAATCCCATGACTTCAAAGCACAGGTGGATGACATTTTAAGGACCTTTGAAAACTGCGGGTTTGGTCTGAAATTTACTTTTGAATTACCGGAAGAAAATCAGCTGCAATTCTTGGATATTAGATTGGAGAAAAAGGTGAATCATGTTTGTTGGTCCTTCCTACAGCGGTCGGAAAAGCCTTTGCTAAATTATCAGTCTGGGCATTCGAAAATAGTTAAATGCGGCATAGCAGTGTCTTGTTTAGGATCTGCACTTACTAAATCATGTATTCATACTTTAGGCAGCAGTTTCGATACGCAGGTTCAAAGGCTAAGGTCAGCGGGCTTCCCCAAAGATGTGATAGCGCTTGCTAGCAACAAGATCCTGAAGAAGATGAAGTCGTTTGGTAGACATGAAGCACAGGAAAATTCCGGTAATGATAGAACGAAGTATGCGGTAATACCCTACATTCATCAGTTATCCCATAGGCTTAAGCAGGTTGGCACTAGATATGGGGTTAAAGTGTTCTTTTCGGTGCCTAATAAACTAGGCAAGGTTTGTGCTATTGTTGACAAAATAGCCCGGGAACATAAGCAAATAAGAGGCAAAAGAAATAATGCATGCCAGGTGGATCATGAATCACCCTTTGTGCCATGTGCAGAGGGAGTGGTATATGACATACCTTTTAAATGCGGCAAGAATTACATTGGGCAAACCGGGAAATGCATAAATACACGCTTACGTCAGCATAAAACCTCTTTGAATGGTGCTCCTTCATCAAATCTGTCCCTTCATTACAGAGATTGTCATCTGAACAAACCCGGTGTGTCTAATAAAAAAGCATGCTTTCCACTGCTTAACAGGGCAAAGATTAAATTCAGACATCCAGATCAGCTGACTAGGGAGTTGTGTGAAGCCTATCACATTCACAAGAACAGCGACACGTGCGTTAGCACACCATCTGTAAACTTACATGATTGTGAAATTTTGTATCTAGATTCTTAACTTTCTTTTGCGTGCTTTTTGCGGGAAGCGCAGGCGCTTTGGGTTGTCAGTTGTGCGCATATAATCTGTGTTTTTTCAAATAAACTTTCAGTTGTTAGTAGCGCTTGTCCTTGTCTTCCTTCTCTGTTTCTTGTTCCTAGTCGCAGCGCTGGTGAAATTTTAAAGATGTACCAACTAGCTCAAACCACCATTTTGCTCCTTGCCGGGCAAAATCGCACAACCTGGAGTGCATGCGTTACGAGTATTTCGGAGAGTCTGTAACACTTGCTTCTTCTTCACGAGAACTGGCAAAGTCTGTTCTTCTTCATTTCGATCTTTTTTCGGATTGCAGCAGATGATGCGTGCAGAAAACTTGCGGATCATTTGCTGGTTCTCCACACCACTTTTGGCAGCGCAACTCCTGAGCTCCTCCCTTTGCTTCCGCTGTTTATGATCCTCAAGCCGTTGTTGTTCTGCGCTGTCTAGTTTCGTTTCTCGTGCCATCACGCAGAGGAGACTCCACTGTGCATCTCCTTTGTGTTTTTTTTTATGTGTGCCCTCTTCAAGATTCAAACCTCTTTTGTTCTTTTCTTATTTTCTCCCAGCGGGGCACATTTTTTGTTAGACCTCCTTTGGCATTCTGTTCACCTTATTGTTCAGTGCCAGCAGCCACGGGGACCTGATATCCGGGTTGCGTGCCGCTGCATCATTCCGTTTGAATGCGCGCCACGCAATCCCATTGCGTCTTTTTTTTTCTTCTGAATCTTCTTGCCAGTCAAGAACACAGCTGAAGACGTTTTAGATTAAGAATGCGATTGTCGGTTACCTAGGCAGGTGTCCTGGAATGTAGGGCTGCACGAAATTTTGTTTACTTATTCTTGTGGCGCATAAAAAACATGTCTCCAGCAAAGTTTGTCTTCACGCCTTTTCCAGGCCTTTCATTGTGCACTCTTGCGTATTCTTTGCACGCTTATGCAACAGCTGCATGTTCCTCCACAGACTGGTCCAAACGCTGGACCAACAGGATGTAGCGCAGCATGCAGAGGTTCCTATAACTGCTTGTAACAGGACGCCGTGTTTAAATTTCTACTGATCACTTCGTAATCTGCGGCGAAACTCTGGTGTACTCTATTCCGTAGACAAGCGATAGATAGGAAAATTAGGTACCATCAGCAATATGTGAAACCCAAACAATGAACTGCCATGCCAACACAAAAATACCGACATATTAGCTCCTAAAGCGGAAACATAAGCGAAACTTACTAACACCTCTGATGGACAGTCTTTGCGTCTTCGAACTGAAATTACCCTCAGCTGGTTTTGCTCGTCCCCCGGCTAAGAGCTTGTTGTTTTGCTGGTCATGGTTTAGTTGTCTTGATTGCGTTTGCGTTTCATTCGTTTTTTGGCACAACATACGCAAAGCTGAAAGCGCATCTTTTGAACGGCCTCAAAGCTGTGCCTGGGCATCCAGGAATGAGAAGGCCGAAGCAAAGTCTTATGAAGCATTAGGAATACCCTGCACACGGATGCATGCAACGCTGATGTCAGATACATATTCTAAGCACAGACCCAAGCTACCAATCCGTTAAGGAAAAAAAAAGCACGGATATACCTTAATTTGCGATGTACAGTCTTTGTCAAAAGTTTAGAGCCCAGGGTGTTTGCTTCTAAGCCTCGCAGTGGGACTACTGAAGCATTCATGGCAGCTCTACCCATTGGAGGAGGCAAGACCAGAAATCTTCTTACCTTCAGCAAATTAGTAGCGCTGGAGATGCATTACGAACCAGACAGTGTGGCTCAGAAGCAAACCCCTTGGGCTCCAAACTTTTGACAAAGGCTGTACAGTCCACCGACTATACAGCTTTAAAAGTTGAAAATTTACTATTAGCGAACAGTCTATAAGTGCGGGCTATACAAATTTTTTTCCAACACCTTCCAGTGTCAAATATAGTATGAAATGCTCAGCTTGCTTTAGTTACCATCGCGTGGCTGTGTGCACGCATGCTTACTGGCACTAGGTACTACGCTAGCTACTATGTTAGAGGCTACGTTAGTTAAAATGCTTCGGAGAGCACGAACACTCGTAAGAGTGCAAGTCAGTGATGGAAGACTGGATAGCCTTCCCCTGTCAAGTTATTCGCAGTGATATCGCCAAACTTGGATTGCGGCAACTGCACACAGGCAAGAGATACCTAAAACAATTTGGAGTCTTCTTTCGAGGTAAATATGGCAGACTATTTATGCTCCGAAAGCCTGGATCGTACTAATCAGTGGGTGCACATAAAACTTTATGCCTAGATTGCACACCTGGTCACTGCGGACTATGCGCTGAGTGTGGACAGTTTTGTAAAATAATTTCTTTCTTTCAGCCAAAATTTACCGCTCTCGGAGTGTATGATAAAAATTACGACGCTTAGATTTTAAAATGGCTTTTACTTCGATAACAGACAGTGTTTTAGAACTCAAATTGGAAAATTATGGTGCCAGCAGGGAAGTTCATAGCTTTATGAAATCCTGTCACATTAACACAGTTCTTATATTTTGGGAACTCATTGTATTCAATACAAAAAGAATGAGCTCAGGAGTTCCACAAGGAAGAATTTAGGCGTTTAGGGACGCTTTTATTTCCGACTTATTTAAATGATATCGTGCATTGTGTAGTTGACAGCAAATTTGAATCTTGCAGGGATGACACAACGGTGTTCATCTTGGAAAAATTAGAAGGTGACACTGAATCAAACGCCTCTGAGGCACTAATCTTTTGAATGCTTTGGGGAACGTTAATTACCTGAAGAATAATTAAAGAAAGATAAAACATCGTACAATCTGAAAGAGAAGGTAATACCAAGGCAATGTAATTTATGTTTTAGCTTTAGTTTATGGGGTTTAACGTCCCAAAGCGACTGAGGCTATGAGAGACGCCGTAGTGGAGGGCTCCGGAAATTTCGACCACCTGGGGCTCTTTAGCGTGCACTGACACCGCACAGTACACGGGCCTCCAAAATTTCTCCTCCAAAGAAGTTCAACCGCAGCGGCCGGGATCGAACCCGCGTCTTTCGGGTCAGCAGTCGAGCACCATAACCACTGAGCCACCGCGGCGGCCCAAGGTAATGCATTTCAATTATTGACCCTGCGTAAATAATAGATTGTCAAAATATTCGGTGTCATATTCACACAACACTTGACATAGAGAGATCATGTTGATTATGTTAGATCAAAAATATTTGGAGCCATGTCCCGCCTGAGCTGTATTCTTCCTGTTACAGTTAAGCGTTTTCTCTAAAAACTCCTTAGTTTTCTTTCTCATAAAAAATATTGCTCTGGTGTATGAGGCACTATAGCCATTGCGAATTTGTCCAAGTTGCACCTCTTTCAAAAAATAGCTGTGAGACGCATTGCTAGTGTGCTTTATTGTTCCTTTACACGTAGCTTCTTTTTCGAAGTATGAAAGCCTTCCTGTTTCTGATTTATGAAATTGCAGACTTTTAATACGGTCTGCATGTTTTTCACTGAGTGATGGTAATTATATTGCACGTGTAGAAACACTTGCGAGAAACACTCATATCCCGCAGACTAGACATAAAAAATTGCGACTGGTTCCGACAGGTGCGGCATATTACTCTGAAAAATCTGTTACATTCTACTCGTTTTAATTATTAATTTAATTCGAGAAATATCCGGCCTTTTTCAACATTCAAATGAAGCTAATAAACATTTTTTCTGAAGAAATAAACATGATGGTATTGTACGAATTTTAAATTCAGGTATGTTTTTTTATCTTTTTTTAATACCGTGTTGCTGGTTTCGTTTGCGCTGCAATCACTAGTGCTGCTTTTACCTGGCGTTCCTATTTTCTAGCTCTCTCTTTCTGTTTGCGTGGAAAACAAAAATTTCGTGCGCTGTTTATCTGATCTAGTGGCAATCTGAAAAAAAAAAGGGCAGGATAATAAGATTCATTGATTGAATGAGCAATTCTGCAAGCCACTCTAGCGACACGCACACGCGCGCGCACGCACGCACGCACGCACGCACGCACGCACGCACGCACCCGCACGCACGCACCACTGCATGTACGGCGGCCGACACGCTAGCCATGAACGAGAATTTCCCCCCTCCCTTCAAATGACCGCAATATAACCTTAATTTGCGCATAAATTTTCTCGAAAGCTTTGACAGAACGCGTTCCCGCTGAACATGCATACCTTCTTCCGGCAATTCACCGCCCACCTTCATCTACACATAATTCAACAGATACCAAGCTATCTAGAGGAGGGAATTCAAAAGCACCCGCGCTATGCTGCGCTGAGGGAAAGCCAGGGCTTAGGATTTTTTTGCTTGCATTCTACCATGAACTTCCCAATCAACCTCAGCAAGCAGATCCCGTTATTCTTAAAAAAACTTCCAAGCTTAGTGCTTTAACTAACCAACATCCCAGACATTCCAGATGGCTGCTAGCAGCAGAACTGCAAATGAATTCTCACAAGGATGGTCTGCCTTAAGCTCACTGAATAATAAACGAGCTTATTACATTCATAATCTATGTTAACCCTTTCTTTACAACCTCTATTGGTTAGTCCAGCGCCTGACATCCCTCCCTGTTTATCTGAGATTTTGGTTACCACCAAATAATATGCTTCGGAGCGAACTAGACTGCGCTGACCTTTTTTTTTTCGATACATTCCTAAACCTTCAGGCTTCCTGCTTTCGCGAGAAAATATCGGAATAAAACTAAAGTGCACTGAAGAGTCAAGATTTTTTGATGTGCGTTGTGCCCATACATTCAATTTGCATAAGCGAACCTTTGGCAGGATACATTTATTTATTTTTTAAAATCTAGTCTCCTACAAAACTGGCCCTGACCAGCATTCTTTCTGGCCGGCGTTTACTGCCGATGCGCAACTCCTTTTATGGGGGTAAGATGCAAGGCCTTCGGGAAAGCTTTAAAAATGGAGCTAGCTATTTCTTCTAACACTACGTGGTGAACTGCCACAGTGAAAGGTAAGACCACGCAGTTTTATTTGCTAGTTTGGCGCGTATTAATGGCTTTCACTTCAAAGAGGACACCGCTGAAACAACAACTGTTGTTCATGTCTACGTACCGAAATTAGCATTTTGCATGAGCGGGAATTTTTGTTATGCCATTAGTTCATACCGATTGCGCCAACCACCTCAGGCAACCCGGAGTTTTAACGAAAAAAAAAGATAGCTGAAAAAGCATAGCTAGGTGATCGATCATACGATGTGATCCGACCTATCTCCATGAACAATGTTGACTGTACTTTGAGCTTTTACATTGACAGCCTTCGCATTGCGTCTTTGAATTGCATTTCCCCGTCGCTTTTTCATCCTGGTGCTGGGTGGGCTTTCGGTGGGTAGAGGCTTCTGTAGGGTGGAACAGTGTGAGTGGTCGCGAGCAGAGTTTCTCGAGGTTTGTGGTGGGCGCGCGCGCACACACACACGCGCGCGCGCGCACGCACACGCACACATGCCACATCTTTTGGGGGAAGATGACTATACAGTCGGACCCTGGATACATGTATATCGAATTTGAAGGGGATTGCGAAATAGTTCGATATATCGTTTTTTTTTGGTATATAAAAAATGGCGGTAGAAAAGCTTTTATATAACCTTGTAGCAAGAATAAATTGCACCCACGCCTGCCGCGTTCTTGCAGCGACGTGCTGCCCGCCGGTCTGCTGGCGGCGTACTGCCCGCTAGGTGTTTCTATGCCTAACGCCATACCTTGCACTGCCCGCCGCGGTGGCCCAGTGGCTATGGTGCTCGGCTGCTGGCCCGAATGACGTGGTTTCGATCCCGGCCGCGGCGGCTGAATTTCTTTGGAGGAGAAATTCGAGGCCCGTGTACTGTGCGATGTCAGTGCACGTTAAAGAACCCCAGGTGGTCAAAATTTCCGGAGCCCTCCACTACGGCGTCTCTCTTAGCCTTAGCCGCTTTGGGACGTTAAACCCCATAAACCAACCAACCAACCATACCTTGCACCATGGCATTCATCGGCCGCAGATGCCCTTGCACCATAAAAATTCACTATCATCATCCAATCATCATTTGTAAGCATAACCTGCTTCGTATCGAATCTGCACCGGAAGATGGTTTGGAACTCAGCCACTGCCTATCATAAGATATGTTTAATCATGTTAGCGGTAAACTTAAATACGATAATTAAGAGCGTACGTTGTTGGGCTAGTCGGTCAATCATGGTGAATACAAGGGGGGGGGGGGGGGGGGGGGTACTGCGCACAAAAAGACAAGGACAAGAAGATAACACAACAAGCGCAGACTCGCTTGTAAATACGATAACCTCATAAAAACCAAGGAATGGTTGGCTTCAGCAACGACTTCGACAGCGAAGAATGCCTGGCGAGGGCCGTGACAAGGGCTTAATAAATAAATAAATAAATAAATAAATAAATAAATAAATAAATAAATAAATAAATAAATAAATAAATAAATAAATAAATAAATAAATAAATAAATAAATAAATAAATAAATAAATAAATAAATAAATAAATAAATAAATAAATAAATAAATAAATAAATAAATAAATAAATAAATAAATAAAATACCCCGAGCACGGGGTATTACATGAGGAATGGGCATGACAGACTACAAGATGATGGCCTCAATCTTCTTGAATTCGATGGGGTTGGTAAGATGTACGGCTTCTGGCGGCAGATCGTTACAGTCCCGAGATGATTTCACAAAAAAAAAAAAAAGTCGCAAATGAGGTGTAGTTCTTGCAGGAGGAGGTACACGGTCTTGTTTTGGTCAATGCGGCTGGAGAAACGATGTGCTGCTGGTAGGATTGATGGTCCTAAAGATGAATGGGAAAACTTATGGAACAGGCTTAACCGAGATATTTTTTTTCTCGTTTCAAGATTAGAGAAGGAGGCTCTTGATTTTAGAGGAGACACTCTAGTAAAACAGGAATGGATAATCACAAGAAATGAAGCGGATAGCGCAATTTTGCATTTTTTGTATTTTTGTATTTTGTACTTTTGTATTTTGTATTTTGGCTTCATTGCATGACCACAATGTGGCGTGCGAGATGAGTGCAAGAGACCGCAGGTCACCCTCAGATACTCCTCACGTTCACCTGCCTAATGCTGCGCCTCCTAATGCCGCCTAATGCTGCGTAGTCGATTTGTCCCCATGTGTGAAAAGGCTTCAAAGAGCGCCGTTAGAAGAAACGTAACTTAAGGGGCGTGACGCACAGTTCGATAAAGCGAATGTTCCGTTTAACGTGGGTTTGGTATACGCGAACGATAGTTCTATGCTTTTGTATGAGATTTTCACGGGAACGCTCTGGGTGTTCGATATAAACGATAATTCGATATATCAGTGTTAGACTGTACTGTTAACGCAGTAAGAGGTGGTTGTCCTTGCTCATGTTGAGATAGTTCTACGCCGGAGCAGTGAAGTGAAAGTAATACAGGAAAAAAAGTGCATTGTTCAGTGCAGAGTGGGTATCTGCCGCTTGAAGCCTGGGGAACAATGACAATAAGATGTGCAGAAGCTATGATTTAGCTGATGCCATTAAAAAATGTTTTCTATGTTCTGCACAGAGCAAGCGGGAGCTAATAACATTATGAAATGAGTACGTAAGCGGAAATGATAAGAGTCCTTCTGTAATTCTTCATCGGAGATGCCTTTTTCATATAGTTATACTAGGGCTGTCTTTAAGCCATCCCGGATAGCCCAAATACACTTAAGTGCCGGACGTCTGGATGTGGAGTGCGCATAGGCGCAATATGTCGCATGATTACGTTGTCTGAATTCCGCAAAACAAACTGTGGTATGTTGCGCAAGAAATCGAAGTTCGAAGCAATTGGCCTGGTGCATATCCTCTAGCGATGAGCTGTTGGGGCACCTGACTAGGCAAAGCGATCACGCAATGTGGCGGACGGCTTTTTTTTTTAGAGAGAGGCTATGGTATGGGCGATCTAAAAAACCAACGCTGCAGCACTTGGCGTATGCGGGGCGCCATAATGAAGTACTCTGAAATAATTTCGAACACTTGGTTTCTTTCAGCGTGCACTGACGTCGCACAGAACACGAGCGCTGTAACAGCAGGTCCCATCCATCGAAATGTGGCGGTCGCGGCCCAGAAATTCGATCTCGCAACCTTAGGCTCAAGCCGACTGGCATAGCCACCTCGCTACGCGTCATTGCAGAGGGTTTCTTTAAAGCAAATTTGAATGTGAATATTTTCTATTGTAAAGCTGGCGTTATTGCCCTTGGTTGCCATAGCGAGGCTTACTGCCACCGAAGAGGATTTTTGAGACCGAGGGCGAAGCTGTCCGAAATTTAGATGCACCTTCGTGAAGCGTACTGACTTATCCGAGGGGAACCCATATCCTACAACGATAACGAGAGTGAAACCCATACGATGATAAATAGAGTTTATCTCCTTTGACATTGACGTTATTAACTGCTCGAAACGTGCAAATTGGACGGTTTTGCTCAAATTAACAAACTGCATTACAGACTTTCCAACTATACTCGTACATCATGGGCGTAAGATGCTTTGACAGAGCTCTGCTGTAGTGCTGAAACTTTTCCGAGCACACGGCCTTTCTATGAACAGCTATTTCTGAAAGAAATGCGCCATAGTTCAAAAGTGATCACCGACCGAAGTCGCCAGCAGAACTTCTTCCAATATAGGATCGCCAAAGCTGTTTTCTATCAACAGAAAGCAAATCATTAATAATTTTGCCTATTATTACTATTGCCGGCTCTTTCAAGGGCTTCGTAACTTGGAATTTGTAAAAATGTCGTAAATGAACGCCAGTGAAGCAGCTCAGTTTACGGTAGTAATTAACGGGAGCCACTAGCTAATGAGAGAAAATGAATAATTGCAAGGACACACATGTATTTTTTAAAGATACTTTTCTCGGAGCAGGGACCATTTGACTGCAGGAGGAGGAAGTGGTTTGCCCTTCTTTTCATGGCTAGATGTCCCTTTGCCCTGGTATCGCGCCGACTAGGGTCGCGGGACCTGGTCTCACTAATTAGATTTTGCGCCGCGTTCACGTCGATTTCAGAGCAAAGGAGAAGGCGAGTGGTACGAGCTTGATGGAAAGTATTGTTGACACAGACTCCGTAGGGCAGACGTATTGTATTTGTCCACCGCTGTAAAATGTTATGTTACCACTGTCCTCCCAAACTAAATTTTCTAGAGCGGGAAGTCATCCATGCTTCCTTTGTAGTCCTAGCAGATACCGACATAGCTTTATCAAAAAGCTTGCTCACTGAGCCACTTTGTACTTGGCTCGAGTTATGTCACTTGTTCTGCAGATTCCTCAAAAGAAGTATAATTAGTGCTTGTGGAGCGAATGAGTTTTCTGAGCAGAAGAAATGGCGACCACTTCCTTGTAAAGTGTAGTAAAAAACTGCAGAAATGCGCGCGTATGTAACCTTGTCGATGTTTTTTTGAAGTGTCAACAATTTGGCGGCGAGCAAAGCCTATGGGACAGCCGTCATTGCTCCTTGGCACCTTTAGCACTTACCTGCTCAGCATCATTTCGTTGCCTCAAATCTTTGCAGCCGCCGGCCGCGCTTCGAAAAGAGCGATATGAAAAAATACTGTTATAAGATTTCGGTGTGCATTAAAAAAAAAAAAACAGGGTGCCTAATTAATTGAGGGGCCCTCCGATAAGGCTCACTCCATAACCTTCACGTGACAGAAATATGTAGGAAAACAAACCGGCGCTAACCGGCGTCAAAAAAGGCGATTTTATTTCTCATTTTTTTTCAAATTCGCCGTTACTACTCGCCTTTTAATTGCTTCTTTCCGATTTCGCACCCAACTAGGAGCACTATTTCTGCGCGCCTCCTCCTCTGCCTTTCCCTCTCGCACTCCTCCATTCGCTTCGACAGCGGCCCCTGCGACACGCGAGCTTGTTCCTCGTGCTCCCGCCAGGGTCGCTAGTGCTGTGTCCCCCTGTTCTGTGTTTCTACCACGCACTCTCTCACTCGCTCCGATGGTGGCGGCCCCAACGCGAGTATTAGTTCCTCTCTCTCCCATTAGGGATGCTATTGCTGCGCTTCTCCTCTTTTTGCCTTTCATCTCCCTCTCACCTTACCCTCTAGCCCTCATTCGCTCCGCCCCCCTCCTACACAATCCTCTGCTCGTAAGAAAGTAATTGCTCATAAGCGTACACTCAAGTGCCGCCATACGGATACAACTTTAGAAACCTAAGAATTCGTTGCTCAAGAAAAATTGGCCCTGGACCGGGGTTCGGGCCCGAGATCAGAGTGTTAAAGAGTAATTATTCCTTATTACAAATCTACTACACTTTGGAGGGACCCGCTGAAACATTGGACTAAACCTGTGGTCACAACGCTTCCGATAAATTTTGACGAAAAGAGGATGATACTGCTAACGCAATAAAATCAGTGCGGCCAGCAGCTTGAAGAAGTTGAATTTATTCACGGCAGCTTAAATCGAAGATTCGCTTCCGATCCAAAGCGATCAAAGTAATCATTGACTTGCCAATTACGATAGCCAAGGTAAAGACAACGAAACTGACTCATAAATTTGACATGTTTGAAAAGTAACTTAGAACTCACCTAATGTATACATCTTGTTTGTGATTCAACTCAGTTCTTTCAGTGCACTGACTATTACTAGCTTCATCACGTCTAGCAGGCCAGTACAGTTTGTTGCCCTAATTGAAGTGAACTGAGTAAATGTAGTTTAGGAGAGGAAGGCTTGTAGCCGTTGGTTTAGGAGATGAAGTAAAGATACAGCATTAATAGTAAACTCGCACTCGTACGTTAAGCAAAGGAAGCGAAACACAGGTAAAATTGTAGGAGACACTCACTAAATAAAGGACCTCTCCCATTTTTTCTTTCTTCAAACCAGACGGCGCGTAAAAAAAGCATCCAAACACAACTTTCGATTCATTCTTAGTTGGTATATCGCCACAGTGTTTGCACACGACTGCTATTTCAGTCGTCGACGGATTGAATCGCATATGAAGAGCGCTGACACTGAAGTACGCTTTCTGTTCACGCCAGCTGTTATCCTCGAAACGAGCACAGTCCGCATGCTAATGAGGTTTGCCCCCGAATACTCACATGACCGCATTTACGCCCCCGAATGGCCGCATCCGTTCGGCCGTGCGCCGACAGGAACAGGTCCTCAAACGCGGCCACCTTAAACGAGCCGTTCTCGCATCTCAAATGCGGCCCGGCAGTTCCGAAGAATCTCTCGTGGAGCGGGGCGCGCATTCGGTGAATGAGAGAATGAACTTTTCACCGAGTGGACGCATAATTAGCCGGTGATTTCAGCGCCAGGCGGTGCTGGTTGCGGCCACAGACCAGAGCGCAGGACTCAGCAACGCTGCGCAGCGCCGGGTGCAATGCGTCTGCCTACGCTTCGCCAGCTGAGTTGCACGCAATTGGAGCTTACGGCTCCCTTGGAGCTTAGTTCACGTGATAGAGTCAGTGCCGATAATGTGTCGTTAGGAAATACGGTCGCGGTTAGAGCCGAGCTAGAGCGGTGGTTTGGAAGTTTACAGGCATTACTTGAAGCTTCTCACTATAAGCGGCACAACATAGCGGTCAGTCAGAGACATTTTTTTCCCTCAAAAATTTCCCGGCATGCCGTTAAGTGTCTAAAGAGATCGTCTTAGTGCAGCAGAGAGTTATATGATTTAGTGGTTACTGTTTCAAGTTAATGAGTCAGTACTGTGTACACGGAGTACGTCGTAGCGTGAAGCCATAACACTGAAATTAGTCGTAATCATCATCGTAATCACAATATCTATCAGCCCTATTAAGTCCAATGCATGAAAAATGAGAGTGATTTCCGGTTAGCTATGTCCTGTGCAAAATTCTTGCTTAGTGCTAAAACAAACCAGACATGCTTGCGATGGATCACTTATATGAACTGTTCTTCAGGGCTTCCTATAGCCTCCACACATGAGGGCCCTGAACTGCAGCGCTAGACAGTCAAGGACTGTTTCGAAACGTCGCCTCTGTATCGACGCCAAGGTTAGGTCATTCGTGAATTACCCTACATGTTCTTTTTTTTTTTTTCACGCTGCCATGGAATGTTGACTAAATTTATTTGCTTGTTTAAAAAGCTACCTGAAGTTCATCAAAGTAATGACCACGTCGGCACTACCAGGCAGTGATAGCAATGTTCATGCGAACAGTTCCCTCCAATACACAAAAACTGTGAAGGAGAGTTTGGTAATACACGCCTATGGTCACAGCGTACTGATCGTGGCCACATAAAGGCAGCGACGCTGGTAACCGATACGCCGAGCCCAAATACAAGGTGTTCCACCTACGACTTTATATATTTTTTAAAAATAGACTTTTTCAGCTAGAAGAGCGCTTTTTTCAGCAGCCTGGTTAACTAAAACTGATGATGATATTACTAACGGTGGGCTACACGCCTCTCAGTAGTTAAGGAGCCTTACAGTAATAGCTAAAAAGTTAACTGTTCAATATTGTTTAACCACCCTGCTAGTTAGCATGTCTTAGCTGTGTTCTGATGTACTACACCGCTGTTAATGCTGCGCCGAAGGAAGCGCTCTTCTAACTCAAAAAGCCTATTTAAAAAAATTGTGTAAATTCTTAAGCGAAACACTTTGTATAAGGCACCAGGTTTTGGTTTGGGTTTTCGCACAGAACCCAACGTTATTGCAAAACTTCAGTCTGCGTTCCAAGCCGAGCGTGCGGAGTGTCCCACCGTTTTTTTTTTTTTGAAGAGTGAAACTGAGCACGCTTGCACTTGTGTGATCGCACGCTATATGACGTTGAAATCCGTAGGTAAGGTTCTATACAAATGCATTTGAATGAGGTTCATGTGGAGCGACTTTTGATATGCGGCAGATTTACCCCGTCGCAGATAAGTTATTCCATTAGGAGCTTGTCTTGCACTAAAGAGATTCGGAAATTAGCAATGTACAAGAAAAGTTTGATTCGGCTCATTCATTGATATGTGTCATTCTTAGGAGGCTTCTGAGAACATAATATGTCGCTGTAGACTAAGAGAAAGATAGTTTCAAACTGATAAAATTCTGTTCATGACAAACCTACCATTTCACAGTGTTTAAGCTAAATCAAGTACAAGGCGTATATTTGTTCACAATGGTATTCATGTTTGTCGTCCGTTTAGTTCGTAATTGCGCTTTAAAAAAGTGTCGTAAGAAGCATCGAGACGCCGCTGCTTTTGAGATGTGCGAAAGATCACCTAGCACATAAATAATACCCCCCCCCCCCCCTGCCCCCCAAATGTAGGTGGACCCCTAATTATATTATGTGCTGGTGCTGTGACAGTAGTGGCAGCCGTTGATGCCTTTACATCGAATTTTGTGTCATTCTTTCATGGTTGCGTTTGCGGACACCTACACGCCTGTCTGCACACAACCGGACATCTCCGGGTCATCTGTCTGGCGCTTAGAGGTTCCTCCGCAGGTGTCTCGAGGTGGCGACATGGACGTATAGCTGTCACTTCCGCTCTGATGAAGTCATTTCCCTCCAGTAAGCGGAAATTATCTGGTATAGTGACGTCACTTGCCTCCAGCCGATCAGTGAATTTTATGATCGACATTTTTTTTTTCCCGATGCAACTTTTAATGCCATCGCATAAAAACGCGGTGTTCGTCTTCTTCCATTAAAGAGCCACATGTCAGAGGTGGCGAAATGGACGTATAGTTGTCCCTTCCGGTCTGGTGACACCACTTCCCTCCGAGCAATCAGTGAATTTTATGAAGCTTTTTTTACTCGATAAAGCATTTGATGCTATCTCATGAAAACACGTCTTCTACCATTAAACAGCCATATGCCAGAAGACTCAGCGGCGCGTCCCAAATTTCTGGTAACGTCGGTAAGCAGAGCATTCTTTCATTTGCTGCGGCACTCTCGGGAAGTAACAGACAGCTTGCACATGTCGCAAAAGTAGGGAAAGCTTTAGGCGCTAGCGTCGGGTCTGCGGGACCGTTCGTTCTCGTAGCCCCGCCGTATCTTTCTGTACGCGCGGCGTGCGTAGATTAGGATTAGTCGCGTCTCCGCACGAGTTAGTGTCAACCTGGACACGCGCACGAAGTTAGCGTGTTCTGTTTCCCCCCTAGACTCAGTAGGGAGTATGGTTCGTTCAGAGCGTACACGCAAGGAGAGTTCCAGCGCCACCTTTGTTTATTCGTTTTCTGTTTCGTTCACCGCTGTGGATGGCGACTGCAAGCCTTTAAGTTCGCTTTGAGGAGCAGCCAGGGCGTAGCTCCCACAAAACCGTGGTTATAGAGAGCCTGACGACTTGAGTTTGCAAATCAGAACAAACAGTCGACCCTGATTTGAGAAGCGCTCGCAAGTAACTTGTGACGGTTACGACACGGACACGCTTGGACGCGGTAAAACGATCCTCGAGTGATACGATTTTGAATGATTGGCCACCTCTCGTTAAGCTGTATTCCCATAATTTTCGAGGAGGGGTTGAAGAAGGGAAGGCGAGAGGTTCAGGGAGTTAGAGTGTGACAGAGATCTTTAATCAATGGATGAGACAGGCGCTAACTGTAGTTAGTGAGAGCCTCTGCTTCTGATTTGATTCCGCTCCTCACGTCTTTTGTCATATTCGGTTATGCTAACCTTGTTAAGCGTAAACGCTCAAAGCGCCCCAGCGTTGACACTAAGAATGCGCTAATCCTTTTCTGAGACTACTTGCGCTAAATTACAAAATTTATGGCGGAAATAACGTTAGCACATCGTGTAACCTTTCGTCGCATCCATGCTCTTTTCTTACTCGCACTCCTCCAAAGAGTGATCTTTCCTTCGCCGATCCACCTTTAGCCTCTCTTCGTCCAGGAACTATCAAAGCATCATTTGGCCATGCGGACGTACACGCTTAACACACAGGCGAAGAAAATATATTAAGGGGGGATGAAGGGTCTTGAAAATTTGTATTTTATTGTCGCCATAACTTGTTGAAACTTGGCACTCAGGTGTATCATAGAATGCTGACTTCAAATATGCATTGAGATTCCAAAACTTGTTGAAACTTGGCACTCAGGTGTATCATAGAATGCTGACTTCAAATATGCATTGAGACTTCAAATATCTCACCTGGAAGAAAATTTATCGGAAAATAACATCCTAATTAGGCAATTTCTTATGGGTTTTTATAGTAATTTATCAGTTAAAGAAAGCTTTTTTAAGAATATGCAGGCATTTCTAAAGATCTACCGCACATCCTAAAGCTTTCTTTTTCCTTTAAACATAATATATTAGTAATTAGGCGAAGTGTGGGCTAATTACTGCCACATCATTTTTTCCTTCCAACTTTGTTATTTATTTATGATCAGCAACAAAATGACTTTATAGACATTTTGTTAGCTTTAGGATGTGCTTTGAATCGTTGAAAGTGCTTATTCTTAAAAAACCTTTGTTTAGCTGATAAATTACTAAAAAGGCCCGTAAGAAATGACCGAATTAGGATATTTTATTTTGCCATATATTTCTTTCCGTCTGAGATATATGAAATCTAAACGCATATTCGCAATCAGCATTCAATGATATACCTAGGTTTTAAAATTCAGAAAGATATGTTAACAAATAAAAAATGTTTTTAAGACCCTTATTCCCCCTTAAGTAGGGCTTGCAGCCACTGCTTTCGCAAATAGTTACTACTCCAACAAAAGTCCCATCTCTCCGCTCGGGCAAGAGCGGTGCTCTTGGATCAGTACAGCGCTTATTTAGTTTCGCGTTAATTACATTTTAGATTACCGCAACACTGAAAAGTAAGAGGGCGGCCAACGTTTTTAATTATTATTTCATTACAAAAGGTAGGTAGTTCTACCAAGATTCCCCTGGTTAAGCAGTAGAAGTCGTTTCGTTTTCTTTCACTATTTTTTTTTGTTATCGCAATTTTCAAGTAACTGCCTGTCTTCCAAAAGCGCCTAATTTTGAAACGTAGTTTGCGTTTTCACCGCCTCCAAATTAATGGACATCTGAAAGCGGAAAGGTCTCGCAATTAGGAAAGCGCGAGCATGTCATCGCTGCTTCATATTGTCGAAAACACTCTAAAAACTCCCGTGTTAGCAACTCTGTTTGAAGACCTAGTTCAAATGCGTCGAGGCAAGCTTAGTAGTCAGAGAATTAAAGATGAACAGCCAGCCGTCTTTCCGTTATGCACATTTTAAAGACTATATTTTAACTAAGCTCACAACCCAGGCCGTTATTTTAGAAAGAATTTTTACTATCCACTTGCGAGACAAGGTTGAGCTACCTATACATTGTTTCACAATTTGATGGTGCACAATCTTCTGGTGGCAATGTTCTCTTGGAACTGGCACCAGCCAATCAAGGACCCGAATATCGACGCCTCTCGTGGGCTTACTCATGGTCTATTAGTGGATCACGCCTGTTACCTCAAATTTCTCATTAGCCCGATTCGAGGCAGCAACCGCGATGGCCAGACACACATTAATCAAACGCGCGTAGTGCTCTGAGGAATCGGTTCCTACCTCGAAGCCGCCAGACGTAGGTTATACTGCAGTGCAAACAAATTCTGCGACAAAGTGCGGTTTTGGTTGCATTGTCCTTGCGCTCGCACCTTTTTCGTTTTGCTCACCGTGTATATCTTGCAAAAGTCCGCCTCAAATTTCTCGTTTTCAGAAAGTAAACATTGCGGAAGACTCAGCAATGTTTACTGTTAATGTTAAGAAAACATGGCGGAGGAGTTGGTTCTTGACTCGCGGGGGTGCATCGGTACCAGGGTGTTCTCTGAAATTCTCCTCAGTACCCGCCTGATATGCGCCCGTCTTACTCCAGCTCGCTTCACGGTGCTGTTACAAAAACACAGCTGACGGATAGAACCAGAGCGGATGAAAGCAACCCAAGTATAGGCGAGCGCGAAGTAAGGACATTTTTTTTCTTCGCGTACTTTTGAAACCGTGTGTTATGTACCGGGCGTGTTACTTTTCTGTTTACATTTCAGACAATTAAAGGTAAGAGTCGTTCAAGAGTGTTTACCTTGAAGCAGTTTTACGACTCAAATAGTAAGTGCCTGCTGTCCAGGCTAATTTCCATGCACAGCGAGTATCCGGTGTATTGCTTTTGCATTCTACCGCACAGTGGCACTTGCACGACCCGGATTTCGCGAACGTATACCTGTGCAGGTGAATCCTGAGCTCTGTGCCCTCGGGGTCAAAATAACACCGGCTCGTAAGTGAAATCTAGCTGTGAATGAACTAATATTAGACTGAAACGTGGAGGCGAGCGCACCGTGGGCAAATGCGGCGTGGGCAAAGTTAAACACGAAGTTAAACACGTCCCGAAAAAGTCCAGATTTGGTTCCGGCAAATGGATTCACGGCGCGGAGAGCCTCGAGGCACGCCGCGAAGCTGGCTGCGTGAATGGGTGGCCGAGAGTGAGAGTGGGCGAGAAAAGAAAGAATATTTTTAGGGACCGCGGAAGTTGGCGTTGATAAATGGAGAAGGGGCAGCGGAGACGGCAACGGTGGGAAGGTGCGGTTTCGCTGAGTGAACGTGCAGACGATTGGCCGATAGGAAGTGCGTCAAAGATGAAAGACCAATTTTACCCGGATAGAAAAGCTTACCTTGCTTTTTCTTCTGTGCTGATTCATTGTGAACTAACGGTCTCCACACTACAGCGCGGATACATTATTGAGAATGTCAGTGCTGTACTTTGCGGTTTCGGACCATTAGATTCTTTCCGTCGCTGATTTTAGTCTCTTCGAACAGAAAGAGTTTGAGGAAAGTTATTACTGCGCCGTGTTCCAGAAGCCCGGGAAAAAGGCCTTCAAGTGAAGACATTTCGAGAACAGGGCTCACTTTAAGTAAGCTTCACGAAAGAAAGCTTTAAAGTTTTCCAACTTGCTGGAGGCAAATCCAGGAAGCAGAGTGAAAATGAGGGCGGCAATCTTTCGCAGTTTCCTGACTGGCTTTTGGGCTTTTCCGTTCAGGGAAAAATAAAACACAACTTTCCCATGAACATTAGCAGGTATGCTCCTACGGTCCAGAAAAAGCTTCAGACTTTCGAGGAAGTGCTAGCAACTGTTGTGCCACTTTTCCCGCTGTACATGTCCTCTCATCTCAAGAGGCGAACGTCACGTAACCAGGTGATGAATATTCTCAAGAGCGTAAACTTCCCCACAGGGTTTTGGCAACGACGTACTACAAACGATAATGTGCTGTAAGAAAACGTGTCTTGCGCCACTTTGTTACAGAATCTATATCTACACATCAGCCCTGTACGTATACTTTGATTGTTGGTGAGGCCTTTGCAATCTGATGTCACAGTATTTGGCGGATGAGAGTGGGACAAAAGCACCCGTGAAATACCAGCTTTCGATTCACGAAAGTGTGCGAGTTGGCATATCGTGATAGCGAACGTGGAGACGGTATTATTCAAGATACATACCGAAAACCAATCGCACACGACATTGTGTACGGTAAGCTTTTTAGAAAATTGAGAATTTCGAATCAGAATTGGAAGAACATTTGGAGTAACCGTTTTTTCATCTAGACTCAGATATTGCCCAGACGACGCGCCGCATTCCTTGTGTTGCCAAATACCAGGCCTCGCCATGTTGTTCGCAATCTTGATTGCCTGACGAAACTCGGGAGCCCGAAGAAAAAAGACACCGCCAGTACTAAACCTAGCGTGTCACTGATGTATAAGAACTGTACCTTTGCGTGTCTGCATGCCGAATCTCAAAGTTCAATAAAAGATATAAAAAAAGCTGCAGTTTCTATCTTTTCGCCGAACATAAAAACCTTGCCATTGCGCCAGCAATTATTGTACTCTCCTTTTGTTCTTCACGTTGCTATCTTAAATCCGCACAAGGCATTGGTGCGTTTTTATTTGCGATCTTAACAATGTAGAGCTCCTTCCTCTGATGGTGAAATATTCTCAAGATGTACGATGGAGGACAATGGAAAATTATTCCCAGCGCCGTTCGCCCGTCGCTCGCAGACCGGTAAATGATGAAGATTCATTCTTTTCCGCGATGATTATTTCTTTATTCGAGCTTTTCGCGAGGACCTTAAAAAGCGGCTGATTAAACGGTCTTTCGCTGAGGAGGTCGGAAGGAGGTTGCCTCTAGCTTATTTGGGCAAAAGGATGAAAGAGTCCGGAAAACGGCCACATGAATTGCGATAACAATGAGGCTTAGTGATTTTTCTTTTTCTCGTGGCTCGTAAGGTGCTTAGGACAGTAATTATTGGTTCCCGGCGAATGATTTGTTTCGAAAGGTGGGAATTGTATCTCTTACTTTCTGCAGTGCGCTGCATCAAAGAGGTCTAATGGAACCATTACCACCATTGTTGTTCGCTAGCTTCAAATTATATTTGTGGCAACTCCCTGGTCAGTTTTTCAGTTGGAAAGGATTTCTCTCGGTGGTCTCATTCTGGTAAAGAGCATACGCTTTATTCAGCGCAGAAATATAATAATGAGTGCAATGGCTTAGTAGAACTAGTCATTCTATAGTGACTTTAAAAATTAATTGTTGGCGAGATTTTTTTAATCACACATCACAATATTTACTAAATCACAGTGCTGAACTTTAACCACATTCTTCTAAGCTTTAGCACTCTTAAAGTTTAGCTGAATTTGGCTGCTGTAAATTTAATAAACAACATAGCTTCTGTTTAGAATCGCTGATATTTCAAGCTTACCCTTGTATTCCAGCAATTGTGCTATCAGTTTTTCAAATAAAATAAAATCAAATCAAATCAAGCTTTATTTTAATATCGTGATGTTGGGTGGGCACATACAAAAAGCCAAAAAGAGGCTTGACGGGGAATGTGCCCCCCTGCACAGGGCAGAGGTGGTTACATCAGTGGGGTAAGTTACAAATAAACAGTAAAAAACATCATGTGGTATCTGCGTGCAGCAAAGGTTAATAATTGGATAAGACCACTATACAGGCTTATTAATGGACAGAACAACAACAAAAAAAAACAGCAAATGCATCCATTCAAATTCTTTAAGACGAGCATTTAAGCACCACAGGAGTTATATGTACTATTAAGCATTTGGGGAACCAGAACACGAAGCATTTGGCGTCCATAATTAGTGCGGGAGTGAGGTATATACCAATCATCATTAGCTCGCGTAGTGTACGGTTTGTCTTTGGGGGTTAAGCGAGCTAGAATGTCGAAAAATGGGTTCTTGTTTTTTCGGTGGCTTTTATAATGACGAATTAATAACGTGTTGTAAAGTTCATTGACAGGTGTTATTCTTAATGAGGAAAAAATCGGAGACGTGTGGGCATCGTAAGCTACGTTGGCAGTAATGCGAAGAACTTTTTTTTTGCAGCTTTTTCAATTTTATTATATTTGAGAACGTTGTCGTGCCCCATACCAAATGACAGTACATTAGTAGTCCCCACAAACACCGTCTGAAACACTTCGGAAGGGATTTGGTTATATGGGCACGGATGCAGTCTATGCAGTTGCGTATAAATTCACTAGGCTGAACACTCGATAACCAAGTTTCCTGTTTTACTTAATGAATTCCACATTGCCGGCAGTTTAAAACGAGGATGCCTGAACACCAATTACACGGAGCCAAAGATGCAGATTTCCTAGCAGTTCCCACATATCCCTCGTTAACGTGGCCATAGTCCACTGTGCTCAGTCCCAAAACCTAACTACCCATGCAAAAAATGCTGTCACGATCAAGAACAACGTGCTGAACCTGTTGCAAACTAGTTAGTCTATTCGTATCGCCAGGACGGTGAAAATTTTTGGAGTTAGTATTCAAAGCTTTAATAAAAAAAAGGATGGAAGAACAGAAAGGAGTGAAGAGAGAAAAAGGAAGTAACAAATAGAGAGAAAGAGTGAAAGGAAGGAAAGGTTGGTTGGTTTATGGGGTTTTACGTCCCAAAGCGACTAAGGCTATGAGAGACGCCGTAGTGGAGGGCTCCGGAAATTTCGACCACCTGGGGTTCTTTAACGTTATAAGTTATAAGTTATAAGTTATAAGTGATAAGTTATATCAGAAAGAAAGGAAGAAATAGAGATTGAAAGGGAAAGAAAGGAAATAAAGGAAGGAAGGAAGGAAGGAAGGAAGGAAGGAAGGAAGGAAGGAAGGAAGGAAGGAAGGAAGGAAGGAAGGAAGGAAGGAAGGAAGGAAGGAAGGAAGGAAGGAAGGAAGGAAGGAAGGAAGGAAGGAAGGAAGGAAGGAAGGAAGGAAGGAAGGAAGGAAGGAAGGAAGGAAGGAAGGAAGGAAGGAAGGAAGGAAGGAAGGAAGGAAGGAAGGAAGGAAGGAAGGAAGGAAGGAAGGAAGGAAGGAAGGAAGGAAGGAAGGAAGGAAGGAAGGAAGGAAGGAAGGAAGGAAGGAAGGAAGGAAGGAAGGAAGGAAGGAAGGAAGGAAGGAAGGAAGGAAGGAAGGAAGGAAGGAAGGAAGGAAGGAAGGAAGGAAGGAAGGAAGGAAGGAAGGAAGGAAGGAAGGAAGGAAGGAAGGAAGGAGCAGCAACTTGTGCGCATGCATGGCTTATCGTAAACCGTCTACCGTGACAGTTTGGTGTGGTAGATTTTGACCATGCAAAATATTCCTGAGGTTATTGAGCGCACCCTCGTATGAGGTACGATAACTTTACTGCTGCCGATTCTTCCCACCCTGCGAAAGCAATAGGTATGAAAACCTTCGTGCATACTGCTACTAAAAACCATCTCTGATAAAACTGCCAAAGCAAAGAGTGTTCCTCCGCAGCTAGCCTCTTGTGCACCCGACAGCAGTGCCCTGGGGCCAACCCGACGATCCACAAGACGACTGCCAAGACACCGGCCTATCATAGGCCTAATTAGCGAACGGGAAGGCTTGGGGCTTAAGTTTACAACTGAAGAAGATCAGCCTCTTGTCGACTGATCGTGATGGCAATAAGTTTTTTTTCACACGTGAGGTCCTGTTATATCTACGGATATTTTCGCCTCACTAATAATAATCTTCTTCTTCTTTACAACTCTGTCCGATTTTTGTGAGCATTCCCGCCACTAATAATATCAACGCTTAATTTCTTCCTTTGTTCGGCCAAGTAATATATAAAAAATGATACCCATTATGGCCATTCTCAGTTGTAGGACTATAATGCTAGAGCTCTCCGGAGCATTCGATATTCTAGTCTTTTCTACAGCAGACCAACACAGTCGCCGCTGAAAATGCACCGCTAAACAATTTTTTTTCCAGCGTTAAAAATAAATCAGAGTTGTGCTCTCACGTATATAAAAACCACTCCTACACTCGCGCACACGCGCGCTGAAAGCTTGACCTATGGCTCGAAGATCAAGAAAGGAGGGGCAAGCTTCATAAAAAGGAGGCAGTACCACACCGTGAAATTCCAGGAAATCCCGTGCATTTTTCAAATTAATGTAGGAAATCTCAGGACAGCAGCCATTACACATTCTTTTATGTGCTGTCTTTAGTTTGAAACGTCGAGATTCATATGCAAGGGGCGGGGACGTTGTGATACTAGGCACCTAATGTGAATGTGGTTCATTTTTTTTCTTCTTCGTCTTAATTCAAAAGGCCCATTAGGGGAGATTGCGAGATCCTGCTTAACGCGTCAACCGGAAGTGGCTCTCCATTAGCTCACTTAGAAACCCGCTCAAGCACGTTCTGGATCAAGAATCAAGCCGTGCATGCGTGTTTTGACGGAAACCGTCGCCAATAGTCTAGGGAGGCACCGATATCTTTTGGAGTTTGAGAAATCTCCTAGAGTGCTGGTTTTTTTTTCCTTCTCTGAATATATCTCGTTCCAGCTCGTATGGAAAGCACGTCCCGGCACCTGGCTTGCCGCACAAAGCACGGGAAACGGTGCAGCCATAAAAGAGATATATGGACTCCACACGGAGAGACGTGTATACTTCTCGCGGCGGCTTTTTCGAGTGAGTGGTTGTTTTCGACGCTAAGATGCGAAGGGCGTTTGCCGACGTTGCCTCGTCCGAGACGCTCTCCTGTCACTGCGGTGAAGCCCACAGCGAAGTGGTATGCGCTATGATTTATTATTCACGTCGGGGCACGATGCCAGAGCTCCCCGGGTTGATTACTTTTCCGCGAATATCTCGGTTCTCGCCTTGTTTCCTTCTGCGTGTGATTTTGTAAGGCTGGGGATGAGGGAGGGGAGGTGGTGGCAGAACAGGTAAGCTCTAGCTTTTATATACGACACCTGCGAGGAAGAAGACATCAGGATTTGCATATATCTAGGTAAGGACAGATCCCAGGGCGGTGGGCTCTTTGCAGCCGGCACGAGAGCAGATCTAAGTGGGCTCTGCATGTAGACTTGTGCGCGGAGGGGCTGTGTGGCTAGCAAGCTTTACACAGCCTTCGACGTTCGCCCTCGATACACAGCGAGGTCTGTGGCAACTGCTTGTTCTTTTTGCGCTCTCTTATGAGTACAGCAACTCTCCGTTTGCTTATCATCCCCCCCCCCCCTCCCCCGCAGTGTTTCGGAAGAGCGGATTATGTTTGCTTCGTCAGGGTTGTCGTTGCTGCCAGCATTATGGTCCATGGGTGCAACTCGGCTTCACACCAGCTGTTTAGTAGCAGCACCCCCTTTGTTCACTTTGCAAAGGAGTCCGAGAACGAGGCGTTATAGGCATTGTCGATAGCCACCATCATTTTAAGAAACAGAGCCTACGTCTCCACAGCCGACATTCGTTACCGGGTACGAACACTACCAGTCAGCGCCTTTTCTTTAAAAGTGACGTTAACAGCTAAGTGCATGTTGTCGCCGACGCGCTCGCAACAGCTATTCTGTGTGACTTCTTGCGACCAATGTAATTTCCCGCCTGTTAAACGTGTCACCTTTGCTTTGCTTTATCGTCACATCCGCATTTACTCGACATTCCCTCCTAAACTCACAATAAACGCCTACTTTTTATTTATCACTGTTGCAAAATATGGATATGAAAGTATGAAGATGACTGGTGTAACGGCAAGTATTAATATATTACTTTATTTGCTTAGCAACCCGGTGGAGCCGGGCTTGGTTAAGAAACGATGGCATAGAATGAGCGAACAGAAGTTGCCTGCCGAAAATGAAGGTGTCTCTTCCACGCACGATAACCTAATTGAGATTCAAGACGTGTCATATTACAGATAATTTCTTGACTGCGCTCACCGGCGCTGACATTTATGAATAGCTGGTAGGTACAGAAGCAAAACCAAGGTGCCGCTATATTGAAACTTTGTTAGGTGTAACTGGCCCCTCCTCCAACAGAGATTATTTGATATTAGTATGGAGGTGGACTATGTCAACGTATTGCGTTGCATGCTTGTTATTTGAAGCGGACATTTTTTATCATCATTCAGGTATATTTGCAAGCGGTAGGACATTGCGTCCTCAAGGCGAGGGTAGAGCGGTTTAAGAAGCCGGCGACTATTACGACTATTACGGCGACTATTACTATTACTCACTCCCTCACTCACTCACTCACTCACTCACTCACTCACTCACTCACTCACTCACTCACTCACTCACTCACTCACTCACTCACTCACTCACTCACTCACTCACTCACTCACTCACTCACTCACTCACTCACTCACTCACTCACTCACTCACTCACTCACTCACTCACTCACTCACTCACTCACTCACTCACTCACTCACTCACTCACTCACTCACTCACCCACCCACCCACCCACCCACCCACCCACCCATCCACTCACTCACTCACTCACTCACTCACTCACTCACTAACTCACTCACTCACCCACCCACCCACCCACCCACCCACCCACTCACTCACTCACTCACTCACTCACTCACTCACTCACTCACTCACTCACTCACTCACTCACTCACTCACTCACTCACTCACTCACTCACTCACTCACTCACTCACTCACTCACTCACTCACTCACTCACTCACTTTCACTCTCACTCACTCACTCACTCACTCTCACTCACTCACTCACTCACTCACTCACTCACTCACTCACTCACTCACTCACTCACTCACTCACTCACTCACTCACTCACTCACTCACTCACTCACTCACTCACTCACTCAGTTTCTGCAAGCACGAACCCTCGTGAGCCCGCGTCGAAGCACTACTTATCATCCCGTCCCATTCATTTCCTTAGGTCCCTTTTTGCTTCTTATTCCCTTTTTGCTTCTTATCGAAATAGAGTTCACTCCAGACTACCATGGTATGACGCGCTGTGTTTCTGACTACCAATGGCTATGCACTTCAACCATAATGTCACGGCACCCCTTATGACGTCACCGGTGGTGGCTATAAAGGTCAGAACTGCCGTGGGAGTGCGTGTGTGGCTATTCTTTGAAATCAGGGTCTCCATATAATGCGTAGAGCAGCAGCATTCGTCCGACATGAATGGGACCGGATTCTCTGTGCGATTCTCTTGGTGTTCTAAGCCTTTAGACCAGTTAAGTGTTCTCTTTGCTCCCGATTTAATGTATCTTCTTGTATGCGCGGTATATGCGTTATATGTTTTGTTCACCTTGGCATAGGTCCCGGTACCAGCACGTATTTTTCGTATTAGGAAGTTTCACCTGCAGCTGGACGCGAAAAGTGCGTGCTTGTGTTTCAGAAATTCTTTTGATCACTCGGCTGGTAAATGTGCTTTCTGCATCGATGACCCCCACAAAATAACGAAAATAAAATCCCCCCCCCCCTCCAAAATAACGAAAGTAAAATGAGACCGCCCGCTTATTTTCGAGTTAAAGTTCTGTTATACGCGAGTAAGTGATGCATACACAAAACTGCAGTTACGCCATAAAAGAAACTGTAAACACTTAGGGGTACTTGAGTTTTTTATCCTGGCAACGGTTTTGCGTCCACTTGGTTTATTTGCTTGCAGCGATTTTTTAAAAGATACTCAGAAATTTCGTATGGCACTGAGGTAAGCCGTTTCTACACTTAGTCAGTTTGCGCGTCAGCACAATATTAATTAAAGATCACTAAGGGTACTTAATGCGGTTCAGTGTAATGGCCTGCACAATACCAGGATATGGGTCTATAAACCTATGTAAGAATCTGTGCGACAAAAATTATGGTTTGCGGTGCTGCTAACCCCCTGCTAAAGTGATGTACTTTGAGGGGTTTTCGCATTGCATTGCGGTATAATTAGTGCCTCGGTGGTTGTGTGTGAGGTCGAGGCGACACGTGGCACACTACTTCCGCTACTTATCAGAAAAGCACGCATAAAAGATAAAAGATACATGCCAACTAAAATAAAATACGCCTTGCTGACTACCACACCCAAATTGCCATTTGAAATCGTGGTGATGAAGTTATTGCATATAAGAGTTGAGGAGCCGCGCCAAAGAAAAGGAGAGGAAAGCTGTAGTATGTGTATCTTCCCCCTCTTATTGTGTCAACCTGTTTTTGACTCGTTCACGATAATAAAGACAGAGCGCCATGTACAAATATGTCCTTATACTACACTAATTACGCAGGCTCATGGAAGGGAACAAAAGAGCAGAACTCATGCGAGTACTATCAAAAGATACATCGGCTTTGTAACGGTGCAAAGGGAAGCAAAGGAGATACCCTATACAATCATGTAACGGCCTCCTTCATGTAGGGATCTTTTACACAAACTTGTGAACCTGTAATTTGAAAAAGTGGCAGGGTTTTAACACAGCTAAACAGAGAAGACGTGCGAAAGCATGTGTTTAGCCTGGTTGGCTTGTGCACAGCACAACTCTGCGATGTCAGTGCACATCAAAGAACCCCAGGTAGTAGAAATTTCCGGAACCCTCCGCTACGACGTCCCTCATAGCCTGAGTCGGTTTGGGGCGTTAAAACCACAATAAACCAAACCAATCCATTCATGTGTTACATAGACCCAGTATCACACAGAGACTCCGTCATTATGCAACAATGCCTCAGCTTCTGAACTCGCCTAATGCGCCAGGTGTTTACGCTAAAATAGTGAAAAACATCATGATAACATCCATTCATTCAGAAGAAAGGCAGGATGACGCGCACACGCTTGCGGCCTACCGGCGCCCCGGGCGATGACGGACTGGTAGCCTTTCTTTCTAAAAAACCTAACACTCGCCAAGAAATTGAAGAACAACAGGGTAAAACACAAAGACGTTTCGGGATCCCTACGGATCCCTTGTTCACAATGAAGACGAAAAACGGATCGGCCGCGTTTATACAAGCGAAGGTCGCTGTAATGAGCATGCGTATGCTGCAGGCATGGGCCCACGTGTCCGATTAAGTGCGTGCGGAGTTGATTGGATATGGAATGACTCTAGGAGTAGGCGGGATGATAATGATTTCTCGGTGGATATGATACTGGCTGCGTCCCAGGCGATAATGTGGCCAGTGCTTTTTTGGTGATCTGCCAAGGCGTTTTCCTCGGTGCGCCCCTTGGCAACGTCATTTTTATGCTCCCTGAGCCGTCTCCTGTAATCCCCAGACTGGTAGCGCGTCGCTCGCTAGGTGTCGCCGAGCCTATACACTCAAAACATAAATACACCTATATGGGATTAGAAGGGAGCAAGCTGTGCTCTAGGCTGGCGGACAGTGTACTCTCTTTTTACTCTTTTCTGTTTAGAGTGTAGGGTGCTCTTCACCTATGCCTCAGCACAAGGTGCGTTGGAGCTCACCGCCAATTTTCACAGAAGATCTAATGTTGTTACCAGTTTACGATCGCCATAATAACGACACATAAAAATGCAAGCACGATTGATTCCGCAAAGCTTGCGGTGGTGAAGTAAGCAAAAAAGCATGTCGGGAGACAGCTAACTCGTACCCACTGTCGCAGGTCTCTCGCGACAAGCGCCGTTTCCGAATCAGCTACCAAATGGTCATTACGGTGAGCCGAGCGCCAAATCGCATTGCTATACGTACATGTGTCGGCCTTTTAATTCTTATTTGGAATAACTGGTGCGGCCAGACTGTTGTATTCCTGGCAGTTCCCTCCAGTCGTCATATCACCCACGCTTTCAGTGCGGTATCTCAGTGAAGGCTTCGCTAGATCCGCGCTAATTCTTCGAGGAATACGGGCCTTTGCACTAGAAGGGGACACATAGTCTGGCTTTCTTTGTATTTGAAAAAAAAAATTGCTTAAAAATGTCGCTTATGTGTAAGAGCCACGTGCCGTCAATATATCGAAAATAAAGTGCGGCCTCTGCATGAATGTATACGGCAATCGTTTAAGGATGCAGGGGAAATAAGAAAAAGAAACACATCTGGTAGTTCTCACATAAGAAGCAGAACCTGGAAAGGAGAGAAAAGCCTGGGAAACCGAAGGCGTTCGTTGAATCTTACGCTTATACAAAGGCGGCGAATTAGAGAGCAGTTTCTCAGTAGCAGCAAACCATGCTGCGCTCTCACGGTCACAGGAATAAACTAAAATTCTTCGTGGCTACACATTGCATCAGTTTCGATAAGAATTTTTCCGCTTAAAACTGAAGTGGGCCAAGGTAATGAAAATTCTGGCCGCGCACCGTCCTGTGTTTGCGCTGTTTTCCTTTCGGCCCGCGTGTTCGGTAAACAACGGTTCGAAGGCGGCTAATCCTACTTCCTCGTTTGAGGCTTCCGTCAGTGCTGAAAACTCTCGTGCTGAAAACCCTCTTTATTCCTTTGTTTGGGAAGCGCGGATTCGTGTATCTGCCGCACCGCAAGTGGGGCGCTGCCTGTTCCGCTGAAACAGAGGGAAGCACGTGCAGCGCTTTCCAAATGCGGTCCGTTCGGAAGTTCTCTGCTTCCCACTTCCCGTACCTTTTCCCGGCGACACACGTTGATCGCGTGCATTGAAGCGAGCTGTTTAGTCCGAATTCGTTGCGCTAAAGCTATCTTCCTATACAGTGCCTGCTTGCTATTCAGATTTCACAATGAGTGCGTAGAATCGCGTGTAGAGCCGTGCCTGCATTGGGCGTGTAGCAGTGACCCGTTTCATAGTATAGCTTTGCTTTCTAGTTTTGCTCTGCGGAAGAAGGGGGGGCTTTTGGGGAGTTCGTCGAGCGGCTGTATCTTTTTGCTTTTGCGTCTTGAAAAAAAAAAAAAAAAGAAGCACTCGCCACTATGCTGGTGGTATAAACGGAATAAACATCGACGTCGTCGAGGGAGACAAAACAAGGATTCTTGGACATCAAGTTTAAATGTAAGACAACTGTGGAATAATGTGAGGTGATGTTACGGAATTATTGAAGGTAATTTTTCGATGCAGAGCAAATTTTTTTTTAATATTTGTTCATCGCTCGCAACGAATAGTTAAGATGGCGCCACAGAAAACCAATATGGAATTTTTTTCACGACTGCAAAAACGTTAATAGCAAAAAACCACAAGCCTTACGAGAGGAGGTGTGCAGATATATTGATTATTATAGTGCTGTCTTATGATATAGGGAAAAATTGGGTTCATGAACAACTTCCCGCTAAAAACACGTGCTTGTCCAGAATTTCTGGGTATGAGAAAGGAGGATGGGTAGCCTAGTGAAAGATGGCTGCAAGTGATCTTAGGCGAAGGAAGCTAAGCCTATAAAAGTCGGTTTTTTTCTCGACAAAAACCAAGTCCGCCGATGAGCTTCCTGTAGTTTTAATTAATTATAGGTAGCCGCAGTTGAACGGTGCCACTCTGCGGTTGGCGGCGCCAGGACCGGCCAGCAGTCGCTGTGGGGAAAAGGGTGAAGTGAAACCTATTGAAATGAATTGCAATGCGATTCGTTACAAAATTGCGGATCACTAGTTGAGCTACACTTCATTTTCCTTGCGGGCGACTACACGCTTACCGCTTACTAACCCCAAGCGCTCTGGAGTGTGTTCTATTAATTTTCTAATAAAATAGGGAATGAGCGCACGAAAATAGAGAGGTACGTGATGGCTGATTGAGTGGTAGTGTGTTGTTTTCTTTTGCGTGCGTGTACTGAAGAGGAAAATCCTCTGCCCGCACCGCAACCGTCTAAGGAAACTGCTGGCTCGTGAAATGTAGGACAGCTAGTAGTAGAGGGGCGAGGAGGGGGAAAGAGGGATTGAAGTGGAGAGGCAGTAGATAGGTGCGGAATGTGCAGAGTGCGGGAACCGAGAGATGTTTTACGGCAGGGGCTGATATTATTTAAGAAAGTGAAGAAAGTGGTAAGGTTTGAATGTAGTAAAACCGAGTAGGTATGCGAAAACATGTCTTCATTATTCGCTCTGCATGTGCACGCAACCGCGTTTCTCACTCTTCATCCTCCCACCCTCTCTCCACTCGGCTGCAGCTGCTGCGACGCTCCTCTGAACATACCCGAGCTTCCTCCCATTGGCTGCTGTTTGAGCGACGCTCCTCCGAACTAACCCGAGCCTACCCGAGTTACTCCGAGGTTTCACACAGTACAAGACAATACAGGATTCCTGCTAAGGGTTGGTAAGTCTGGAGTCGTCCATTACCACGAAGAAAACAAGCGAAGATGAATGATGAAGGCCAATCGACTATCGGCCAACTTGAAGGTGAATACAAGAGGCCCCTTTTCAAGTTCTTGAGTTTCGTAGGATATCAGCGAAGAGCTTTGTCTTTTTCTGAGCGCACAGAAAGACGAGATCCGTCGCCGAAGGTGAAGTCTGCTCAAACAAACGTTATTGCTTTTGCCTCCGCAAGCGTGCGCCAACGTCGACACGAGTTCGCTTTCCCAGCGTCGTTTGTCTTATTAGCTTCCTCAGATGTCACAAAAAACCGAACAAAAAAAGGGCGTATCTCTCTGCGGAAGCAAAACTGGGATTGGGCGTGTGGCAGAAGCTGTGATTTATGATGCCAAAGGCTGTGCGAAAAACCGCATGAAGTATATGTGGCGCTCTCCGCACGAGGTTTGGACGAAATGATTAGGTATAAGCTTTTTGGTGCCATGTGCGCTTTAGCGTCTTTTCCTCTCTGGTTTTATTTCACTTAGCTACACAGTTGTGCCGCCTCGTGGCTATCGGGAAAAGTATTGCTGGTTTCCTTCGCGTGGCTTGGTAAGTGCCGAATCCTGTCCGAAAGGTCCATTTATCTGGTCTCGAGGAACTGATGACGGCTGAGTTCTGTCACTCACGTTACCGGTGTCCTTCCTCAGATCATCCGATTAAGACGACTAACTCAACAATTTATATTTTCAGTTTAGACTCTGGGTTTAAAAGAAAGCCTCTTCTCCTGAGCGACTCTGACGACCATAAGTATAATCTTGACAGTAAGGTTTGATTTATTATTTCTAGTTGCCCCCACGCCCCTAAAACACACACACACAAAAAATACTGGTACCAAAGTAAACATGGTCCGCATTGATAAATTCCTCTGTGCTCCTTAAATTTTCTCCACCTTTCAAGATTGTATCAAAGACTACCGCTAGCACCTGAATTGGTTAGCTTAATTGATTGAATTGCCGACTGAGGATTACAAGCCAAAGAAAAATAGTCCTTGACAACCAGCCCACTTGTGCTGATCTGCCGAATTTAATGTCGTAGAGCGTAGGCGAGAGTACGAACCGAAAACCCTCATCCTCGACGAAAAGTCTTTGTTCAACGAGTCATGTATGTGCCGATTCCCGCAGCTTTAACAAGAACATCCTCGTTCTCCGGACAACGATGACGTCAGTACAGGTGTAACAAATGATGCCTCGACCTCATAAGAAATGCGCTGCCTCCGCTCACCCGCAAATCCCACGTTAGTCTTTACTGGTAGCAGATCGGTGCGAGCGCAAAACACTTTAGAAATAGCAAATAAATATTATCAAAATTCTACCTTTTCTAATGGCAGCTTCCCTGGTTGCGTCGCTGGCCAGGCTGCGTATGCTAATCAGACCAATAGCAGCGGCCCATTAATCAAAAGACGCCACTGGTCCGTTAATCAACACCGCTGGCAGGTATCTAACCGTGTCGCTGCCCATATACTGCCGGGGCACCTGCGTCCTTGTTCGTGCTATTTCCACGGCGCGAAGCTCGCGCACGCGTATTCAACCTGCGTACGCCGTTTTTCGCGACGTCCATGTACTGCCGCAACCGGAGGCGATTATGTCGCCTTCGTGTGCGAGCCGCGAACAAAGGCGATGGGTGTGCATCACTTACTCCCCCCCCCCCCCCCCCCCCTCCCTTTTCCTTCGCCGCACGCTGGACAAAAGAGTCATTCACCATCAGCGCTCTTCTATGATACCCGCTCGTGACGCAGCCAGTACACCTGCAGCAGCCTTAAACACATATGTGCAGCAGAGGAGACAAAGGACCTTTGGGAAGGATGTAAGGACACTGGTGATTCAGAATGGGTCCCTACTGCTATTCCAAGCGCCGTCTTCACGCTCCTTGCCACGTGGATTGCTCGCTTGCAGTTTGTTTTGCTCTTCGTTCTTTCCCCTTTCTTTTTTTCAGGGAGCGTTGGGATGGAGCAACCGTATATGTCGGTCGCGGCGCCGCCGTCATTAGCGGCTGGCCGTGCGCTTCGCGGCCCGTTCCGTTAATTATGGAAACCACAACGCCGTTGTTGTGACACGCGTCACCACGCACGCACGCACGAGAACATAAACACAACCCGCAAACATAACAGGTGCTTCGCCGGGCATGTATCGCTCCGGTTTCACTACGCTCGGAGCCCACGAGGTTAGCATATATACAACACGTGGAAATGCAGCGCTGTAGCGTTTTAGAAGCGTGCTAGTTGTGTGTATAGTGCGCTACGCGATCACTGAAACCCATGTGTTTTTTTCCCGTGCTTACGCTTTCGTGAGAAAGACGAAGCATCGAATGTGAACCACCGGAATAAGGCAGGGAGGTTGAAGATACAAAAACGAATATTGCTTTGAGGTGCACCAGAAGCCTTGTTGTGTGGTTCCTGCTTTCCAATAGAATTTGCCTGTCGACACAAGAAGAGCAACAGCTTTGGTAGATTCGTATGCACCTTCCGTCTCGAACTGTTGTGGTGAAAGCAGTGCTGTGGCTAACTATGCAAATTTACAATACTTTTTTCCCCTTTTAATATAAAAATGAAAGCTGGTCTGTGTCCTCCGAGTTACATGCGCTCTATAAGGGCCTGCTCTTTGATTACTAAATCCTATCATGGCTCTTCGCTAAAGGTTGTGTTAAGCCAGTTGGAACTGTCAGTGCAGTCACTGTGTTCTATTAGTTATAACTCTGTGACAAGGCATGTCCATAAATTTGGTAATCAAGGTGGATCTCAATGGTCCAAACAATAAAATAGTTCGACCCCGTTAAACGAATAATTCACGCTGGTGTTGCACACATGCATCTGACGTTGCTAGCTGGTCGTTAGTTTTCCTGTATTTTTTTTTTTTTTCAACAGTGAGAGCTGTTATAGCTTTGGCTTAGCCATATAGACCTGCGTTCTATCGTGGATTCTACAGTGTCAGCCGCCAGACCTTAAATTCTTAGTGAAATAATTTATTGTCATTTTATTTATTTAATTCAATTCATCACCTACCACGGTTGTCAGGTGGGAGAGCGGATTAAAATCCATCCCCCTCTCCATGTTTAGGGGAAGAGGAGCGAGAGGGAAGTGAAAGAGAGGGTGGGAGGCCATGGTTTGTTCCGATCAGCTTTCGCTTGATCTCATTAGCGCGGCTAGACTTTTCCTTATACCTGACGATGTAGTTTCAATCGCGAAACGCAAGGCCAAATAGCAAGGCCACAACAGCTTTCGCTGAGAAATTTGTTAAGCCGGTAAGCTAAGTTCTACAAATTTTCTTAACTTAGGTTCGAGGTGAGAAAAATTGCTAGCTAAATTAATCCATATTTTAATTAATACGTTCGGCGCGAGAAGTCATTGGTCGATGTTAGTGGGGCGGATTTTTATTTTTTTTTCCGTCTAGTTCCGTGCGTTTAGCTTCTTAAGTTTGCCCGAGTTTGTAGCACAGCGCCCCCAGCGTTTTACTCCTAGGTACGGCTTAGCAATGGCGCCCCCAACTCCTTGCTCGGTGGCGGCAGAGCCGGCTCGGCTCTTTCCGCCAGTTTCCCGCTTTTCTAACTTTTTGTTGTTTGCTGCTTTTTGTGCAGCTTCAGATTCAATTCACTTTTTCTCTTTGCATTTTTCTGCCAACCACGGCGCCGCTCCATTTTATCCTCTTCTTCTCTTCTTTCTCCCTTCCTCCTTCACTTGGTCGCTTGGATCAGTGTGAAAAACTACGACGGGCTTCGGTTATACGACTGCTCGAGGTAGGCTCCCAATAACGGCTGTCGCCGAAAAGAAGCCGTCACACATTTAAAGGAACTAGAGTCAAGGTCATATGCAAATGCTACTTTCGACTACAGCAGAGTAGCTGCACACATACTGAGGAAAGGTGTGAATATCATCACCATCCATAATCCTCACCGTTCTCACATACTCATGACTGCCATGTGAAGCCCCTTTCATCCATTTTTTGAGGTTTAGGCTTAAAAACGCTTTAATTCAGCCAGGAAACAGTAGAGATGTTTAAATGGCAGAAAGGCAAGGGTTGGGGATACTCTGAGGAGACGATTCGGAGTCCGTCACTAGATCATCCTGGTATGAGGCAAGCGAGGGCGTCTGGAAAGCGTAACTGTATATGGACAAGCGGTTAGGAATGCTTGAGCTCGAAGCTGTCCTACTAGAGGAACCCACGCTTGCAGAGCACAGGCTTCCCAAACAATGCTTTCTCTAGTTCCAATTTACCGGAAAGGAGCCCAGCAGCAATTCAGCGAGCAAGGACATTCAGTGTGAGGCAACGTCAGTTGTGGGCACGGATGACAGCCGTTACCTAGCGGAAGCAAATGATGAGCCACGGAAATACGAGCAGTTACAGAGATCTGTTATAAGCAGGCCTATTTGCCGCCGCTGTAGGCGTGGCACATTAGCTGGTACGTAATCCTGCTGATCAAAAAGAATGTTATCGTGTATGGCCTATGTCTTGTGAACTAAAGAGCGGACGCTTTAGAGAATGGACTATTTGGGCTTGCAAATAAACGCTCCCTCTTTCTGCAGACTTTACTGTGACGCAAGGCATCCCGGCCACGACGGCTACATTTTGATGGAGGTGAAGTCCAAATACTCTCGTTAACTGCGCTCTGTCAGCGCACCGCACCTCAAAGAACGTGAAACGTTCGAAAACAGTTCGAAGCACTGCGCTACGGTGACCCTCATAGCACATATAAAACCCCTTATTGCAGCGTCGTAACTTCAAGGCACCAGCGTTAAGCTTACACACCATGGCATGCTGTAAAGTAGGCGCAAATCTTGTGCAGAAGAATCTGTATTTGAGCTATTTGGTCATCACGCAAAGAAAGCAACAGGCAACAAGAAACGACACATCACACAAAGCTTGTGCCTGGCACGAAACCCTTTACGAACCCTTAGAGGGCGAATTTCTGAGAGGTTATTGGAGTCATTTTGTGACGCTTCTCTGTCATGCTAGGCCTTGCGAACTCGGTCAGTGTGATTCATTGTACTCTGCGGAGAGATAAAATTCCTGATATAATTGCTCTCAAATCTGCTGTCATGTTTAGACATGTCTGCAATGCAACACATCCTCTTGAACATCTTATGGCTCCATACGGCACTGTATATCATGTTTTGCCACAACCAGCCATATCGCAGCTGCGGCGTTGTGGTAGATCATATGCCTGATGTGAAGTTTGAGCCGAAACTGAGTCCCTGTCTCTATGCTGCCAGGAAGACATCGGTCTTTTAATCGCTACCAGGGCTTACAGCCAGGCCTACCCAGGGGTTTCCAAGTGCATTAAGAAATGAACGCGGCAATCGAGCAGCCTTCACCCCGGCACTTGCGTTAGAAGATAATGAGTAGAAGCCCCAACGAATACATAGAGTCAAATGGAAGCGAAAATTCTTTACTGTAGCATGCCCTGTGCAAAGTTGTATTACACTACCACCATCAATTTTCTTTGTGTCCATTTTTTTCGTGTCACGTAGTTGCCTTGTTTCATGGAATCTCAGAAACACGGCTCGTATTTTCTTATTAATGCGTGGAACATTACATGGTAGTGCATATAAAGAAAGTGAGGCAGTCTTCTCCTTTGTGACGCAGTGGCAACGCCACTTCCTGGAGTGGCTTCGAGAACGGCTCGCTGCCCTTAGGTTATGTTATTAAGTGACAAATACTGCATGAAACGCCAAAAAATAGAGGGAAGAGAAGAAGCAATATAGAAGTTTACGTCAACGCACTGACATTACGGTGATATTTGCAAGCATCGATCTTCACCTTCCACAGGGTACTCGGTTATGCTGTGAAATTTCGAGTGATGCGTATTTCAGCTGTCTTTAAATACCCACTGACAACCGGCCTTGATGCTTACCTCTCTCTCGTCTTTTTTTACCCAGAAGCTAGCTCACCAACCTTTACCAGTTGTGAACAACTTCACTAATGGAGGCAAATGTGTAATTTCCGAGTTCATCCCACACGCAGAAAAGGCCCGCGAACGCTTCTCGGTTTTGTCAAGGAATGCTTCCTCATCATGTTCTGACCATTGTGGCGTAATTTGATGGCGAGTGATTTCATAACTGAGGAGAGCTGCCGTTGTTTGTACAACTTCTCCTATCCTCTTGAGGATTGGATTCTCCCACTCGAATTACGATCGTGTACCCACGCAAACTGCTTTATTCTTGAGGGGACGTACAAGCTCAGTAAAATCGTCGTTTCTTCTAACAGCAAAATAATCGCGGAAAGAAGAAATGGTTGGCTGGAAAAATAAAACCTAGACCATAGAAGCAAGCAAACTATACTGCCTAGATTTTGACTGAATGAAGAAGGGTATACAAGCCGACGTAGATAATAAGGCAGATCATGTTTTTCCTCCGTATATAAGAAAGAAAGGGGAGGGCGGGGAGAGAGTGGTGATGGGCGAGGCAGGATGCGGATGAGCTTAGGAGAGCATTGAGTTTCCTAATAAGCTGCTCCGTCATCTTTATCCCCATGGCTTTGGTGAAGCGATCTTTCTCTTTGGCCCTGACTGGGAGTGGAGCTACGTTCTAGGTGCTGAATCAGCCGACTATGCACATATTTTTAGCTTTCCAGTGCGAGAACTTGACGTGCTTATTGATTAGGTAGGTTTAGCACATCCCTCTTTACGTTGCGTTAACAAATGGGAGAGCGATGCGTCTCGGCAGACACACACACCCACACGTACACAGAGGCGCCTGAGCTCTCACAAACGCACACCCACACGCGCACACAAACACATCCATAAGCGCGCCAGCACGCGCGTGCTCGGAAAATGAAATGAGTGAATTTTTCGCGTGCACCATATAGCTATTAACATAGGACTAGCGGTTCTTACCTAAAAGTGCTCAAAATGAAGACATTATTAGTTGCAGTCCGAATTAAGCAGAAATAGCAATGCGCTTTTTCCTTAGAATTGAGCGTCTGCGCCGCTAATTTATGACTTTCGACTAAGGAGCTTAATCGTACGCACTTCTGGGAGGCATCAATCAAGGAAGACTAGAACGGCAATTTAATGACGTCTTGTTGGACTGTAGCTACGGCATCGCTCGCCATATTTGCGCAGCTCCGTAGGATTCAGCGTCCTGAAAATGCAGAGAAAAGGACTGTCTAAAAGTTCTTGCAGCGTACTGACGGAATTATTGTTTGAGCAGTGGCTGTTCTGAAAAGAGATGTAGTGGTGAACCTGAATCTCCAGTTAGCAACTGTCGTGCAAATTCGTTTGTGTGCGCTGCACTGCGTACCGGTGAAATTGATTTTCAAATTGGTTTGCCTGTCATTAAAAAGAACTTTTATTGATAAGAATGAGGCACATTATAGAAACAGGCCATACTCTCAATATTTTGTCAGTAAAATCATTTTTATCCTCGTATTTTCGTTGCGATTAACGACATGAAACTCTAATCAACGAAGAACCTCGATATCCGTATGAGAGCAAGGATTCTGATGATCATATGTGATGAATCGGATCTCGAAATTAAGAAAATAAAGAAGACGGGAAGACTGGAATCAGGAACAAAGCACAGTGAGTTTAAACAGGCACAATGATGTTTGAATTGCTATCGGCGCTTATAAACAAGTGTCTGATTTAACAGCGGATTAACTTAAAGAGAAAATAACCACCGGGCTGCCATTTTTAAGCTAGGGCGAAACTGGCATGTTGGCGATTAAGTTATTCTTGCTGAAACCAGAATTTTTCAAGAGTGCAATCAACAGATAATATATGTTGCACATTAGATGAAGTTGCTACAGATGTGCACATTAGGTTATAACCTCCGGAAATTCCCATGCACTGTGAGGAACGCTCTATGCAAAGGTGTAAATCACCCCGAAATGATTAATGACTTCATTTCTGAGAAAAAGTGAAAAGGCCTGTTTTGTGGGAGTTTTTCGGGATGTAAAGGAAAGACTACAATCCAATCAATTCATTACAGGCAAGAAAAAAAGAGCTGTTGTTAATAGGGTTCCCAGTAAGCGCTGTTGTCTTGCACCCCTATCTAATTAGTCGCACGTCATAAGCTTCTCATGAAGGTGGGTAATAGTCTTCAGGTGATAAAAAAAAACTCTTTTAAAAGCACCCTTCTTCCACAGTTTCCGTCGAAAATTTGTAATATTTGTAGATGTCAAACTTTTTCACTCATTTTGTTGTTTAATAACGCCGCTGGCTGACGAGTAGAACAAATTAGCCCATCTGCTTTGTTTTGTAGCACTTCCACGTTCCTGGCAGAGCGCCCCCGCCCACCTCTTTCAACTCACTAGCGAAGATAAGAGGTACAAGGATAGAAACAAAAACGAAAACTTTTAATTTGATCATCTCACTAACAATCAGTATTTTTGAAATGCACTACAATGAGGTGGAAAGCTGGGTAGTTAAATTCATGACGACGTATCTTCTGTTACTCTGCATTCCTTACTACTTGTACCTCATTCCACGTGGTTTTTCCTGTTTGCTTGTTTTTAATGTCCCTAATTTTTTCGTGATAGCATTTTTTAGGAGGCTCGTTTATATGTTCCGAATTCTTCTAATAACTACATAGTTGAAAAGCGCTCGTGTCGTGTCATACTTCCTCCTGTTTTCCTCGTCCGCTACGCTCTTGAAATCATGAGTTTTTAGAGACCTCATGTACTTATTACTAGGAGGAACACCGTGCCCAAATGTAGAGGCCGCTTCACGTGTTCCAAATAAGCATGGATTATTTTCGTTAATTTGCTTTTATTGCTACTTTTGATATAATTAGAAACGTTTAGTTCTCAACAATAGCCATTCGCCAATGAAGAATACGTGCCTTCAAAGCAGCGACGGAGGTAGAACAGTTGACTTGAGGCATTAAAGCTATTCGATACCACAGCATACCAGAACTGTATCTGGTCTATAACAGACGCTCCAATGTAGGACTCTAGATTGGTGGTTACCACACCTGGAGTTCTTTAAAATGCAGTGAAATTTTACAGTAAGCGGCAGTTTTTGTATCTCGCCTCCATTGCAATGTGGTAGGCGCGAGAGGCGGCACGGAAAGCAAGAAGATCGATGAACATGAAATAACCCATCTAAATATACTAGCATTCATTAATATCCAATGTGAAAGGCCGAAATCAAGATAGATACAGTTACAATGAGAGGGAGACAAAACGTAGGAGTTATTGATAGAGGTGCAGATGATAAACGAGATGGTACAGAGCGGTGACGTTAACGAAATACAAATAGTGGTTGATATTTTTGTAAGGACAACACTGATTCTTTTGCATCGCCTTAAGCAGTAGAACAGGAATGCTTCTTGCAGACCTGCTCTATATAAAGTCAGAGTCCCACGGGGTTTTATCGACCGAATGCAAATTGACTCCAATTTGGTCGCTTTCTGCTGGATGCAATACTAAGAGGGGGGTAAGAGACAGAATATGTTAATTTGTCGAAGAAAAACCCAGAGCCAGTGGTATACATTAGCCCACATTGAAAATTTCTAGTCCAACTAACTTCTGCCCTCCTGCAGGCATAGTTTGCGCGACAATAATTACACCAGCTGCTGAGGTGCGCTAAGGTAACGCGGAAGCTTTCATCCAGGTCTCCAGGGACACCTGAAAATTTATGCATTACCGTTGCTTGCTTGGCCTGAAGATAGAGGCAGCTATGCGAAAACATTGTGCCCATTCAGTAAGTTCTTTCATACTAACGATTTTATAATTCTTTAATTAAGTTGCAGAGAAGTCTGTGCACCCGTACGCACGACGATAAAAGAGGACATGAGGGTGGTATGAATATTTAAAATGATTCTTATCGCAGAGTCGACTAGTGCGTTCTAATTAGTCCTTGCGTCATGAGCTTAGCTAATTGGCGCGAGAAATTACTGATATCTACTCTTTCAGCAAATCGTGTACCACTGCCTTTCGGAGTTTGCTTTGCTTGCTCTCGAACAAACACCGCTTTGAACAATGAATGACATAACGGAACGGCAACCAGGTGAGTGCATTTCACGGGAGCCGATCATAGTTGATTGTCTGGAAGGGTTGAAAATGATGCCATTCTCATAAAACCCTCCTAAAATAACGAAACGAGCAAGAGAGGCAGATCTAACGCACACAACAGCGTCTCACAAAGACGGCATTGTTCGTAGCCTGTCAACCCGGCTGCGAACGCAACGAAGACGACTAAACGACCGGTAGTGGTTTGTTCCTGGCAGCCGCTTATTCGCGGTCGCATCCTCCCGCAGTCAACACTGCGCACGTACGGATCACCATTGCTCTCCGCGTATACGCCATGTGCCATTACGCGAGCCGAGAATCGTAGTACACATATCCTTCCGCTCACCAGACTTCAACAGCCACACGCAAACAATGAGTCCGTAATGGGTGCCCTGGAATGTCGGATCTGTACACGTGTCTGTGTTCGTTCGTAGTTCTGTGCTCGCTCATTGCACCTGCAAAGGCTGCAAGGATGAACCTAGCTATAGGGCGGTCTGTGCGTGCGTGCGCGCGACAGAGCGTCTGGCCGGAGAGTGATAGAGCGGCCCACCGATCGGCTCCGACTGAGCGCGCCGGTACAGGTGCTCCGCGCAACTGAACAAGGGGCAGGAAAGGAGGGGGGGGGGAGGGTAATAGTCTTACATTGTGGGCACTCTGTGGCCACTGGACCGAGAGAGCACTCCCGGCTATTTGCTTGCGACCGGTATGTGTCACCATCCGTTTGGCACGCGATCTGTTGAATGGCTTCCACGATGGGCGAGAACGCTGGACGCGTGGTAGAGGCCTAGGGTCTGCGACGGGCCGTCGCCCACGGGGCGAGGCGGCCGGAATAATCGAATGACGCGCCGCGGTCCACCTGTGATCATCCTGTGATCGTATGGAGCGCCCCCTCCCGACGACTGGAGATCCCTTGATGCTGCAGTGTACGCGTATACTTGAGTACAGGCAGCTCAGTAAAGGGGAGGGATTTGGACGTGCTCTCAGTGGGACCGCCTTTAGTGTGTATATCAGACCTCGTCTCGAGAGTCAACCGGGCATGCGGCATTTACGGGATGCGTCTCGTGAATAGAGACGCTCCGGGCTGCAGACACTCGCGTCCTCTTATAATGTCGAGAGAGGCTGCCGCGGTGGCCGCTTGAAACTCGATCGCACCCGTTGTCCTCATTTCAGCGCTGACTATGGTCGTCGCAGCAGCCCGTCTTTTGTTCCGATACTTGGCGTGATCTCAGATGACGGCAGATTGTTGTCATCCTCCGTTTCGGCACTTTTTGTCCTTTGATGTTCCTGACGGAAGGCTAGGTGTGTGGTTCTTCAGGACGTATTGTGTTGCCCTGGCTTCTTGAGACAAAGACCCCATTTTTCTTGGCACAATGCTTGTCCGTTGATGCCTCTTCTGTTCAAATTGGGTGAGATGCCTCAGTCGATGAAAGGAAGAATGCATTACTCCTCAAGGAACAAAGAGGTTGTTGTAAGTGGGTGGGGCCATTAGCTCTTTGTTGAACTATATCGAAAACGACGTAGCTGCAAAAATATTTCGAAACTAATGGCCTCATGTCAGGAGTTAGGCAATGCGAGAAAAGTAATGAACATTTATTGACGTAGAAAACTAACATGGCTAAATTGCACACTAATAGTGACGAGTATAGAAATAAGTGATACGCGTACACACACGCACAAAACATGCTGGCGTTCCCACGTCCACTTCTCCACTTCAGTGCTTCATGACTCGTCTAAAAAACGACTTTCCTCTCTTAACTTAAAGGGACGCTAAGGGACAGCTCTGTCCAATTATTGTTTTGAGTTAAAATTGATTCTTTGAGTCTTTCCGGCCATGTTGATTTTGATCCGGCAGAAAAAGACAATGCTTATTGGCTGGACGAATGGATTTAAAAGTCTTCCCGCCAGGTGATTCAAGATTTTGACGTCATTAGCGAAAATGATCGGTTCCCGCCGTTTGTAAGTGGATGGCGGTGCAGCGCAGCCTCCGTGATTCACTCTGAAAAATTGGTGCTGACGCACGGATTTCACTTGCGAAATCGGCCGGTGATGGCGACACCTGTATTTTGTTCTTCTCCATTTTTTAGCATATAAAAGCTCCGTTTTTTTTGTTTTTTTTTTTTGCGAGAGCGATCTCTTTGTGATTTGAACACGGTACCGTATAGATACAAGACAACTTCAATCCGTATCGGTGTCCCCTTAGGCGTTTGGATTGGGACCTGCAGCTGGATTCAAAAGGGTTTATTAAAGCTGGCCGGAACTATATCGGACAGTATCATGTCATGTGTTCCTTCCTTTGTTGTTCTCTTGCTGTTCGCTGTTGCTAGCGAATATCCTGAGTGTGCACGCGATGAGCTCGCGCCGATGTCCGTCGCAGCATCGTGGGATTTTAATGGTTCCAGTTTGGGCTTGCCACGCGATCGATGAGCCGTCGGCATTATGCGATTCCAAGATTTTGGTGGGCGGATGGCGGGAAACAGGAAATGATCCAAATAAAGTTCTGAGCCCGACTGCCAGCGGGCACCTGGTAGTGGTGGTGGTGGTGCAAATGTACAGGCGGGATTAGACTTACAGTGGCAATTGCTCCGCCTGAGTCACTGATTTAAGCGATTGTGTCTTTACCACAGTTCCATAAGGTCAGTGTCCTCTAAAAACTTCAGTAGGGATTGTGACACTAATCGCCGCTCAATTCGGGAGCCTTCAGGGTAAAAGATGTGGTAGACGTCGGCCAAGAGAGCGTTCAGTCTCCTCAGGTTTCCTCCTCAGTCAATGTTTGAAACTAGGATTTCAAAGCATGGTTTTGTATTCTGGAGTTTTTGCAAGTGGTAGCGAAGGAGGCCAAACAAAGACCGCTTTTAAGTCCCAGAGCAGATTGGATTTGAAGTTGCAGTAACTTGGATGCAGTTTAAATTCTCTTAAAAAAAAAAAAAAAACGATGGGTACCATGCGACATTATTTTCGGTCACTAAAGTAGCAATGTGCTCTGCCTGTTGGTAACTTAAACCTTTTTAAAAACTGAAGCCTGCATTTATATTTGGAATGTATTTCGAAATGGCTGTTTCATAAACCTTGCTCGGATAATTATGGGCAAAACCCGGCTCCTGCCGTTGGACGACACCCTATTTAGTTACTTACTACTGCGGACGGGTCTATAAAAGCTCTGCAAAATAAGTATTGGTGTTTCAGGCCAAGAAGCAGGAGAGGGAATAAAATTTCAAGCTTCGACCGAGGAAATTCTCGTCATGGCTAAGTCAGAAGCCCAGCTGGCCTTATCAAAATATATTTTAGCGCCAAATGGTGGGTAAGACTGTTGCAGAACAAGCGCTGTGTGCCTGTAGGCTTATGAGCAGTCTTATTAGCAGGGGGGGGGGGGGGGGGGGGGCGGCGGCTTCCAAAAATGTGACGTAACCGCCTCTTCTGAGTTCTTTCCTTTCTCCACGAGCGAGACTTAAGTGTTAGCATCACGTGACAAAAATATGCCATTTTTACCGAACACGAACCTTTAAAAAGCCAGAAAAATGAACAAAAGCGATGTACACGTGGCGTCGCCACGCGCGAATTTTTACAGCTGCGTCAGAGATGTCTGAGGCTGCCTGCATTTTGCCGTCATTGCTGTGCGGGCTGACTTTCGATTTTCGGTTTGCGGCACATTTGTGTTCTCTTGAAGCGGTGCCTTTCACTGACCGGAGAGCTCCGTGGCAAATGCGCCATAGAAATGACGAAAACTACTCATATTTCGCTGGTCGTTTGAAAGGAGAATGCTTTCGGGGCTGTCAATGCAGCCACCTTTCCGCGCTGAAAAAAAAAAGAGAAAATTCGGTAGTCATTCCGAGGAACAGTATATCCGTCTTGCGTAGTTTGATATTTCTATTTAGTGTCCCTTTAAGCAGCAGCTTTAAGCACAACTCCTCCAGTGTAGTCTATTTGATGTGAGACATATAGCCTGACTGACGTCTTCGGCTCTCTTTCTGCAATAGCATTGACAGTCGGGGCTGTATTGTTGCGCATTTCGATAAGCTCGGTGTCGCGATAATAGCTTGAGGCAGTGCAGAAAGTGTCTCGAACAAGTGCAACAAGATGTCAGCGCTGAGGGCGTTGGTAAATTTATCTTTCTTCTTCTTCACAAGAACAGGAAAAACACTAGCCTCCAAGTGTCCAGGAATTGCAAGAGTGGCGCTCTCTATTAGTGACTGCGAGTGAACAGGCAGCACTTGTGTCACTTTTTTTTTTAGTAGCCACTGGCGCCATTTCTACCTTGACTTGGTTTCGAACTAAAGCCGAAACGCATTGAAAACAGTAAGGCGTTTGGCCATCTCTTTGCGCCTTAGGGAACAGGACTGCAGCCAAAACCGCGACTTGACAGCGATTGTTGTTGCACGGAGATAGCCTTGAGTATAAAAAGATGACAATGCTGTCTAGAGAAACCCAAGATGAGCGGATGATGGTGCGGAAGAGGTTGGTTGTAGCGGTGGGGATAATTCCTTGTTATTTTACGATGCAACTTTATACCTCACATGCTATACCTTAAGAGATGCGTATTATAATCACCAGAGGAAATTGCCACATGTTTTTGAAGACATAGTGCTTTATCAGCGCGGATAATTACCAGTGCCTTGGTGCGTCCAGTATAAGGTATATGAGCCTATGCAGCTAATTACAATGTCGAATCTTTTAAGACTCGTCAGTTCCACCTAAAGAGACAATGAATAACATTTTGCTTTCTGTTATGTCTTGTAGACTAAGATCCATAACTCAGCATTTTAGTTTTCATCCGCGGTATTTATTTATTTTTCTTTAACTCTACAATAGGGCGGACGTGAAGGACGTACCCTAGCAGCTTGCAATGGACATCGTTGGTACTTGTAGCATCACGTGCAGCATAACGAATGTCAACCCCTCTATGAGCCGTGAGGAAATAATCTCAAATAAAAAAAATGCTCGACGTTCTTTCTAAATCGATGCTTTTTCTAAAAAGTATCGATGCTTTTTATGGTGATATGACCGTTTTATGTTTTTATCCCAGAAGTTATTCATATAATATTTTAAAACACATCTTCATTGGAAGGCCTTTTTTGGTGTGAAAAAGGAGCCATGGAGTCCCTTTTCTCAAGCAGTTTCGGTTTAGCTGCTAGATGCAGTTTACAATGTGATGCCAAGATTGACGTCACCGTTTGCTTGTCAGAGAACGGAAATTCGAGACGGCCTATTTAAGAAGAAAAGAAAAAGCGAAATAAGAGAAAGGGCTGCGCAAAAAAAAAGAAAGTTTAAAAAGAGCAGAAAATAATTTGGAAAAGGCCTACATATACTGAGCCATTTCCCAGTCGGCTCCTTATTTGAGGTAATCATTGGAACTCTTTGAAAGGCGAAACCCGCCCCATTTGAATAGGTTCCCTCATTCACAAGAGCAACAACTCTACGCGCTTGTCTGTACAGTTTTCTTGTTATCTATGGACAATATAGCAGCTCTTGTTTCGTGTAATATTGCGATAAATCTTTGCAATGTTTGTTGACGCTCAAAACCGTCAGCACACAGTTTATCACCTTTTCTATGACGTGAGATGCGACCAGACTTATGTCAAATGATCGCAGCCACACCTGACTGCTTCCACATTGTTCCGGATTGTTATAGTTTCTTTGGCGCCTTATCTCGATGGTTCCTTGCCATGGACAAGTCTGAAAGATGTCATTTTGGTGGTCGGCGGTGTTGTAGGCGAAGACGACGTACGGAAGGATGACGTCCATAGCCTTGTGTTCGGCGTCGCGTACATGACAGCCGTGTCTGCTATGGTCTTGTTCAAGCGCTACGTAAGACTGCTGGTCAGCGGATGGTCGGCAGTCGTCCTCCAGTGGTTTGTTTGAATGTACCGCAGGATGTCTTGCATCAGCTCCGCTCTGAACGTTTTTTCTAAACGATAGTCGTGTGCTGGCAGCTATGAGCGTGAACAGACAAACAGTACAAAGATTCGTGGCAATATTCAACATGCGCTGCAACCACTGGGCCATTGACATGGCTCCGATGTGTGCCCAGTTCTTCTGGCGCTTATTTAAAGCACGCCTGGATTGCCCTGTCTATTTTCGCTTACCGCATCTCGCGTGGCTTACCGACCCTCTCGAGGTTGTCTGGTTTCCCAGAAGGACCGCTCGTCTAAAGATAGGCTGCTGTCCCAAGAGGATCGTCGCTATTTAAGCGCGTAAGCACGCCCCTATCTTAAGATCACGCCCGGTTTTTCTACACGTTTAGGGAGCGTCGACAAAAAGTGGGCCATCAAGATGTTGCCACTTTGCGTATGTCATTCTGCTCAGCGCTTGCTGGAACCACTCAACCTTCGACAAAGCTTAGCTGCCTCGCCAGGTATGTCGGCGATGGCTAAAAAGCACGAAAGAACTGCGCTATTTTTTGTTTACCGCTCCTGTAAGGAGCGTGCCGGTCTTCCAAAATCGTTACAGCTGAGCGCGTGAGAAGGATCGTCTTTTGAGAGCCCGCTGCCCACATTGGCTCCAAGTATCTGGACGGTGATATAAAAGTAGGTCATCGTCCCAACGTGCCCTCGCATGCGCTTGCGAAGGAATTTACGCTAAGCGTGTCCGAGCCTCGCGTTATTTAACGTCTGTGTCGAAGACCCCGAAACAGGCGTGATCTCGAAGGGCTTAGCGGGCTCGTTTGCACGAGAAACATAAATTACGGCGAACACAAGAGGCGTGGTTAAACGCTCGTTTGGCCATGGCTCGCTAAGTTCTCCGCGTCGGAGGTAGAAGCGACCGCGGAGCTCGTATACTAACACGGCAGCTTCGGGCAGGCTGTTTCACAGGCCGTCGAACCAACGCCCGCTGTAGTGGGGACTTCGGGTGCGCATTTCACGCTTCATCTAAATTGGCACGACGTGTGACTGGTCTTTTTTTATTTGTAACTCCAGTCTGCAATTAGTTCCTGCTTAGCGTCGTTTCGTAAGAAAATGCAAGTGAGGCGCGATAACCCTGTTTGCGCGCGTGCATTGGTTCTAAGCTCGGTAACGAGTTTTCCGCTTTTGCGCGAAACCGCGCAAATTGTGATAGGCGCTTGCAGAACACGCGCTTCGCCAGCGATGCCCGGGACATGGTGCTTGGAGCAGTGGCGACTTATCGCGCGAGAAAAAAAAAAAAACGATTTCCGCTAGCTCCAAGTTAACGTGCTCTTCTTGCGATGTGTTTACAAAACTTCTGTAACATTAGAGCTTTGTGTGACTGGGAAATGCGCACTCTTTGCTAAGAGTAACGAAGCAACGCAGTTTGCTTCTCAGCCAGACACTGGAGTCATTATCCCTAAAAACCAAAGTGTCTTGAAAGGTGAGGCGGCTAAACGTTCTCCTTACCTGACACGGATTTAGAGCTTAAGGGGTGCCACAGGTGCTTGAATGTACGGTTCAGAAACAAGCTTTGTTTCTTGGCTCTTGGCGAAAACGGTGGAAACTCTCGTAAATCACGACTTGATGACAATTTCGAACTTTGAACAATTTTGACTAGAAGTTGGGAAAAACGAAAGCTTAGGTTACGTAATAGGAACTCAAACTCAAGATTGACGAGACGAAATGAGCTTGGTTTTGTTCCTGGTGGAGAGTAACTTGAACGTTTCTCTTGTGACGGCATTTGTCACTTGGCTTGGGCCTACCTCATGTGTTCTGTGATTTAGTTTAATGTTTTGTTCACCGCACAACGTTTTAATCGCGCACATGGAGTCAGCCATGACCCCAACTAGGACTATTACTCGCTGGACGATAACGATACTCAGTTATGTGTTGTTACATCGCAGCTGTTTCAGGTGGTTTCTGCAACTGAATGAGTTTTGTGAGCCATGGAGAGACGTACACCAGCGCGGGGCTCCTTGGAACTGGCTGTAGGGAATGTATCACTCGGAGGCGGGCGCTTTTTTTATATACCCTTGGTGATGACGTCATGAATCAGACAGCCGATGAGAGGCGTCGATGATGTCGTATGAGCGATGACATCACGACTCTGCGAACCGGTCAGAACCTTTGTATTAGTCATGTTGGCGATGGTGCCATAATTATGAGTACCACTCAGAGGCGTTGGTCACGTGGTCTGTCGTTACGGGCACACCGCCAACGAAGCTCAAGCGTAAAATTAGCCATTAACAGCGGGGCTGCAAAACGTTAAGTCGCATTAGTTGTTCAGGATGGCACAGCTGATGCCACTGTCTTCTCGCCACTTCACGACGGGCGCTAGTTATGAGCAGGAATCGCACCACAGTTGCGTCATCATCAACGTCATCGTCATCATATTTAAACGGACGGCGTCCGCAGCACCACAGATGCTTCTGGCAAATCAACGTCGCCGCAGTGGCTGAGCGGTTATGGCGCCTGGCTGCTGACTTGGAACACGCGAGATTTATCTCGGCGGCGGCGGTCGAATTTCGATGGAGGCGGAATTCTATAGGCCCGTACACTGTGTATACAGTGCGATGTGAGGGCACGTTAGAGAGCCTCAGGTGGTCAAAATTTCCGGAGCGCTTTACTACAGCGTTCATCATAACCTGAGTCAATTTTGGATGCTAAACCGCTGTAAACCGTACACCAAACCAATACACTCCAAATAATCCCTCTTGGCGCCATCCACTGCCATCCTATCTCGAGATGCGTCGTCATCGAACTCTTCGCCTTACAGCCAGTCGCCCTCGGATGCGTTTCTCGTTCCTTGGAGTCCACTCTCTTATCCTATCCGTCCACTTGTTCACAGCATTGCTTGTACAGTCGAGGTCCATTTTTTTTTTCACCAAGACATGAAAACATGTGTTAGTTTCCTAATTGAGGTTTCTCTGTTTCGGTATCTCAAAGGCCGAAGCGTTGCATTCGTGAAAGCAGTGAAGAAGTCCACTAAGAACTGTGTCAAGCATAGCTGTGCCGCTTATCAATGCAATACAGCGTTCGAAGCTTGTAAGAAGAAGAAAAAAAAACCATTAAACTAATGGATGTTTACATGAAGGACCTGCTCCGTGACTTATAAGACACGCTGTTGCAGAGGGCTCTAGATTAGTTCAGACCATTCCGGGTCATTTAATGTGCACCGAAATGTCGTTAGACGAGACCTTTTGCATTCTGGCGCTTTTAAAACGTGGCCAGCACAGCTGGCGTTCAACCTGCGACTTCGTACTCGGAGGCAAAACTTCATACACATAAAGCCAATACTTCGGCGCGTGGAGCTCGAACTTTCAGCTATATGCTTGCATGCCCTGCGCCTATTGGCATTACATATCGTGTGTGCGCTGAAATTCTCGTTGCATGAACTTGCAAACATTAGCTAGACATTATCTTTTTTCGCCTGGTGGTTTGCGTCTGCTTGCATGTTCGATTGATTTCTTATTTTTTTTCCTTTAAAAGTATGTCGTTTACTGCGGCTCTGGAAGCCTGTTTTGTGGAAGTAAATAATGAGAATTAAATCCAGTAATGAAGAATTAAAATAATCCGAAGGCATTCATTGGCTCGTGTAAAGTTGCAGTAGGGTGAATTACTGTGCATTTCTTTAGCAGGTTTAGTTTCAACTCAGCAAAATAAGTCTCCTAACTCGTATAAAAGAAAAGAGGTTGGATTGTTTAATAGCATTTGACGTCCCGAAGTGACTCCGGCCATGGGAGACGCCGTAGTGGAGGGTTCCGGATAAATTCGACCACCTGGGGTTCTTTAACGGGAACTGACATCGCACAGTACCAAGATGATGATGATGGTCATGATGATCATGACATCGCACAGTATACGGACGTCTATCATTTCTCCTCCATCGAAATACGACCGCCTCGGGCGGAATCGAAGCCGCGTCTTTCGGGTCAGCAGCACGCCATAACCACTGATCCACCGCGGCGGATAAAGAAACAAAGAAAACAGGAAATAGGCAGGTCGCTTAATTTTTTAGTAAACAATCTGAAATGTTATTGTTCTCTCGCTTCACTTGGTGTAAAAAGCTTTAAATAATGCATGCATGAATAGCTGTACGGATGAATGAAGGCGCACTTTCCATAAATATTATGAATGTAGAGATCAGACTTTTAAAAGCGACTGAAATTTTGGCAGTAAAGAGCTGAATAAGTTCTTATGCAACAAAAAAAAAGGAAAGAAAAATCACGATCCTACGTAGCCGGGACCATTCTGTTTTGCCAATAGTGCCAGTGTTCTAAAGAATGAAGCAGGCAGCATTCCTTTCGCCGGGAGGTTCCTAGAGCTATAGAATATGCAGTAAGAACTTCTGAAACAGTCTGCACGTCTTGAGTGGTTTTCAATTATTCCGTTCGACCTTCTGTAAACGCTCAACGCCTAGTCGCTCCATGACCTCTTTCGGAGGAAATATGCAATATCCCGCACTAGTCACATACGGAGAGAGAGCCTTATACGGTTATGCAACCATCAAGTATTAACGCCAAGCACGGTTTTTCCCCCTCTATTGCATAGACGTCCGTATAGGTCCCTGAACGGGAGCAAATAGCCAAGGCATGCCCATATCTTCCAATGAAGTCCTAGACATGATGAGCATTTGTAGAGACTGTAATGTCAAGGAGAAACCTCCCTGTCATCAAAATTTATCGTTTTATTATTCGGCTCGCGTTATTTATTCGAGCGAAAACGTCTTGCTCGGGTCAAAGAAAACGTTCACAGGATCCGAGAGTATGTGTATTCTCGTGTCCAGCTCTCTATTCGCCGGCTTTCACCTGTTCGTAACTTGTCCTCGATCCCTCCCTGAGCCCTAGATTCGCTTTATCGCTTTATTCACGCTGGAACCTGGCGCGCAGATACTAAGCGGCAGCGCTCGGAACATCAAAGCGAACTGTACGCAGTGACAGCGATCGGAGGATGGAGGGGAGGAAATGAACAACGAAAGCGCGCGGAGCGGGGCTCGAGTGATATAAGGTATGTGCTGAGGTAGATGTTTGCCGCGCGATCCAAATTAGCTTCGAATCCCGTGGGGCTCACTGTACCGCCAGAGTACGGTGGCCGGACCTCCTATGTGTGTACACCTTTCTCAATAGCTGGGCACTGGACGCAGACACAGGTACGCACATACACTGAGCGCAGTGGACCTTCGGCCTTCGGCGCGCCTTCTTTCGTTCTCTGCCGTACATTAAGACTCGCGGGTCGCGTAAAAAAGAACGGCTCCGCGACTTGTTTTTAGCGTTTTTTTTTCTGCGCGATTCCAGTGGATCTTTTTTTTTTTTTTTATCGGCGTGGAGGTTCGCTTGGAAAGAAGGAGGTCGCGTTTCAGGTGTACCGCAGCCCACCCATCAGCTTCCCCCTCTTCCCTTCGCGGTTATTGAACGCAGCCGCGGCTGCGACGCCGACGGCGAACGTTCGAAGACGAAAACGACGAAGGCGCGCTCGCGCTGAGCGTGCTTACTTTGTTGCTTTAGCCTGGGACATGCTCGATTCGCCGACCGGCGAAAGCGTTTCGGCGTACCTCGGAAAGTCAACTGAAGAAAACGAGGAAAGTGGGAGTTCCCGTCGTCACCCGGTAGCGATGATGAACTTGAAGTGCAAAAACTTGTGAAGTGTAAGAAAGTAGCGGGGAAAAAAATTAGGAAAGAAGAAAGAAGGAAGGACTGAAAGGAAGGAGAAGTGAAGGAATGAAAGAAGGATTGAAACTGTGCGGAAAAAAATAAAACAAGCAGAACAAAAATGAATGGCGCCTATCTCGATGACATAGCGAGCGATCAGCGCCAGCTGGTTTTCGAAATGATCCATGAAATAGTGCCGCAATGCATGAAGAGTTTACGTTCATGGTTAACCGTTAAATGACGAGAATGCGTATTTAAGCGTTTGGTTCCTATATTTGGTGGCTCTGTTCCTTGCATCCTGATTAAAATGTTTGCTTTGTGGTCAGGAAACTGCGTGCATATAAGCGCAATCACTTTTGTTACCTGCTAAACTTGAGATCGCGTCACGTGGTTCGTGATGTTGCCTGCGTTGGATTGTTTCGAGAGGGAAGTCTCTTGACGAAATGGCATTGAAGACTAACTACTGCGCTTCATGACGTCTATGTAAGTCTTCAGAAAAGACGATCGGTGAAGCGTGATCTGAATCTGGGGAAGTGAATTTGCCAAATTTTAGGATGCCTTCTTGAGAGGCTTTAGAGGCGTTTGGTGGCGCCTTGCGTCTACCATGTGCCCAACTGCAGACGTGTGTGATGAAGACGAGGTGACACCGACTACTACGCCAAACCGGGGAACGAAGTCGAGACAGCTAGCGCCGCAAAAGAAGCTAAATAAAAAAAGAAACAAAGAAAACACTGAAGGACAAGAAACATAAGAAAAGAGAAAAAAAAAACCAAACAAAGAAGAAAGCGCAGAAGAAATAATTTAACATAAAAGGAAGAAGAAAGATACCAGTAAAGAAAAGAGCGGTGAATGAAAGAAGAAAGGAAAGCAAGTTTGGTTTGGTTCACGGGGGTTTAGCACCCCAAAGTGACTCAGGCTGTTAGGGACGCTGTAATGAAGGGCTCCAGAAATTTCGACCACCTGGGGTTCTTTAACGTTCTCTGACATCGCACAGTACACGGGCCTGTTTCGCCTCCATGGAAATTTCACCGCCGCGGCCGGTATCGAACTCGCGTCTTTCGAGCCGGCAGCCGAGCGCCATAACCACTGAGCTACCGCGGCGGCTTGGAAAGCAAGTAAAAGATCTAAAAAAAGAAGCAGCGTTGTAGAGGACGAGAGAAATAAGTATGGGGACAAGAAAACTTAGACTAAAGTGGTACGACTGTGGCTTCTCCCGCTTATTTCTGTGATCAAAACGGATAGCAGGTCACGAGGCCATTTTTTTTCTCCAGATATGCTGGCTATTTTATCGAAAATTGTCAAAGAGTGGAACGCGAAGCTTCTCTCGTGTTCATTTATTGATCAAAGAGGAGTACCTCGATTATATAAAGTTGAAGTGTTGTAGACGCTCGGAAGTACCTCAATCTGAGCAGCAAGGCGTAATATCAAAGCACGCCGCGTCTGACGGTTATTGCGCGCTACTTTGTATCACTTTAATATAAATCCACTTCACGCTTGCGCAGGCACCAAGATATAAATCAGAGGATAGTGGGCGGGGAGGCCGCGCAAGCGATGGAATGGGCTCTAAAAAATTTTCAACGACTGCTGCGTGTTTCTTATTTGTCTCAAAAGCTCAGAGAAGCAGGCGTCATTTCTTTTGTACCATCAGCGTTTATTTAGCACGAATTTAGGCATAGCAGCACTACCTATGAAACGGCGTACAAACTCATTCGCGCAAGGCTTGGGGCGTATGTGGTTTTTTAACATGTGGCGAGGGGCGATGCGGAAGAGCTAATTTACATTTTGCGAGGGCGCCCGCGTCAGGGCGCACACTGTGCGGACTTGTGCAGCAGCTATCTGTCGACGGCGCAACAAGAATGTTGCCACATCTTTCACAGTCCCTTATATTGCTGGCGTGGCGATGCATTACAGTTCCCGAAACATTGGCGTTGTAGACATCGTGCTTCCTTTTTTTGCATCTTTCGGCACTGTGCTATCCCGAACGTGCTTTGAGTGAGGCTTCACGAAATTATAAACATGGCAACGGTAAGCACGTGGGCCGTTACTCTGCAGTATATTATGCCATCTTTAGCGGTCATTGTGAAGACTCCTGAGCTCACCAAAAGGACAACTAATGAACTATATTGCGACATTTATATTAAATTCCACATTTACCCGATTTATTGTGCTTTGAAGCTGCTTTCGTAAGCTGTAGATGTGCGGGATATTAGCAGCTCCTGCCGTACGGTCTTAAGCTTCCAATCCAATTCGTTCAAGAAGCGAAATTTTATCGTGATTGTTTTCCCGCGCTGACTACAGGCGCGTTTATTGCGCACTGTGTGAGTTTTGGGTGCATAATTGTGTGGGCGCATTGAATGGTTGCATTTGGATGGAGGCGAAGCGCTTTAAATGCTCGTGTGCTGTGCGATATCAGGTTATTCCAGGTGGTCTACATTATTCCGAAGCCCTTCACTGCGGCACCTTTCTCGCCCTCTCAACTTTCACTCCCTTCTTTATCCCTTCCCTTATGGCCCGGTTGAGGCGTTAACCGAGATGTGAGATGGTTACTGCCCCCCCCCCCCCCCCCCCCCCCTAACGGCATACCCCTAACGGCAGCCGCAGGAATCATTGGCGAGCCAGTCGCCGCGGCTTCTCGCTGTAACTGCAAGCACGGGCGAGGTGCGCGTGCGTGAGTTTCTGCTCGTGCGCTTCCCACACTTTTGCTGCCTAAGAACGCGGAAGGGTATCCCCCAGCATGAGAATGGATATGTGCTACCTCACGTTGCGGTTCGCAGGGACGATATCCTGTCAATACGCGTCAAGTGCTTACCAGCCGCAGACGAGAGTCACCGAGCTTTACTAACATGCGAATAGATAATTTTAGTATGCCGCCACCGTAATATCTACAGACTGCCGTCGAAAGGCATTTGCTCAAATATTAATCTTTCTTATTTGTTTATCATGCAAACTGTTTCTTTCTTGTTTACTTTGGAAGCGTAGATGTTTAGTGAGTTCAGGCAGTGACGTCCGACTTGCTATTGACTGACACGGGCGCTGGCTCGTGAAAAGCCAGCGAAAATAAAGCTTAGAAAAACAAACGTGCGTGCACTTTACATTCGCGAGAAAAAAAATTGCTGATATTTTTAGGTAATGAGTATTTATATATTGGTGGATTCGAATGAAACGTTCTTCCTTTTCACGCCCACCATTTGGTCATCACTTGAAGGAGCGTAATGATTATTTTAGCACATGTGACACTCTCCCTGTCCCGCGTTGCTTGCTATTTACAGTTACAGTGAAAATCAAAATGCTGAAATTATTTGCAATGGTGGTACTTTCCGCATGTGATTAGCACGACGAGTCTCAGAAGGCACACAGTGGATCATTAAGACACGTTTTTTCCCTGGCCCATTCTGCCCTCTTCAATTCTTTTTGCGCCACGCTCCTTCGGTGGATCTCTCGTCACATGCGAATCCCCGGCAATGAGCTGGCTCACCAGTTTGCCTGTGAAACTGTACACCGATCGCCGGGGATCCCATGGACGAGCCCACCGACGGAGCAGGCGGTCAGGGCTTACAGACACACTGTCGACGAATACTACACGCGGCAAAAATTAGACTTAGCTGATTTACCGCCACCACACCCATCCTTATCGATCCGTGATGCTCGCATTCTTCGCCGAATACAGTTTAATCTCCTACGTACACCAGCCAAACTATATCTGTACCGCCACACTTCCACACCTCAGTGCCCAAACTGTCCACACACATATGCAGACATAGAACACTGCCTTACACAGTGCCACGTAGCCTTCCAGTCCCCCGCCTATCCTTTCCCGCCACCCCCACCGTGGCCCATCTGGCTTGCCTCCTGGGACCTGAACCTGCAACGCGCCCTCGTCACCTTGACCCAGGACCTATTGAACGCCTAACATAAAGGCTGTTAATAAAAAACGCCGCATGACCTATCATTTTCGTTTCCAAAGCTCGCTGCGCTGACCTCAATTTAAGTTGAACTCTTTTCATTAGTCTCCACGTTTCTGCCCCATGGATGAGTATTTGTAAGATACAGCTGTTATTTATTTTTTCGTTGAAGGTTGTGGGTAAACAGGTATTCAAGATCTCAGAATATCTCCGAAATACGCTCCATCATCATTTGGAATCATATTTGCTAGCGCTTAGTGAACACACGGGACAAGAACACAAATACACAGGACAGACGACAAATACACAGGAAAGACGTGTTCTTGTCCCGTGTGTTCACTAAGCGCTATCAAATATGATTCCAAACGCTTTCCAACTAGCCCAAGTTTCCGCCTTAATAAGCATCCTAATCAGCCTGACTACGCCCACTGCAGGGCAAAGGCCTCTCCCATGACTCTCCAATTAACTCTATATTTTGCCAGCTGCGTCCACCGTATTCCCGCAAACTTCTTAATCTCATCCGCCCACCTTTCTGCCGCCCCCTGCTACGCTTGCCTTCTATTGAAATCCACCCCATTACCCTTAAGGACCAGCGGTTAGGTTAGGTTAGGTTAGGTTAGGTATTTCACTTATGTAATTCGGATCTGCTGTCACTACCTGTCCTAAGTCGACGTATTCGCTTACCTCTTATTGCGCCTCGCAGCCAAGCGTAAACTTCTGTTTTTTTCCGAGACTGCTGAACATTAGTTTTGTGCGTATTAATTTTTAAACCTGTTTAGACCCCCCCCCCCTAGCAAAATGGTGTATGCAAGGTATTGTATGATATACATTTTCGTAAGGCACTGTAATCTCCTTCTCGATAGCCAGCCGTTAACTAGAATCGCCCAGAAGCAGTGAGGCAATCAAAAATGGCTCTGCGCCTTTTGACTCAACTTTCTGCACCGAGTTTTCTCTTTAAAAGCCGGCTTACGTCACAGGGCTTATGTCATAATGCTACAGTGTACCAGTGTACAATGTTGCATATGGAAGGAGAGCGCCTGTTCTGCGCTTGGAGAACCGTAAACGAGACGACCAAGCTTAAACTTGAGAACGATCACTGAAGGGGAACTGTGGCAAAAAAATTTCAATGGCTTAGCTCAGCTAGGCCAGGATATACGTAGCGAAAGCAATTTCCTCTAGTGACGTTTCGGTAGCGACACGCCGTCGTTGGCGTTCAGCAGCTTGGCGGCGTCTCTTGGCGAGACGTTCCTCTCGTTCTTCGGGTGTCTCGGCCGCCCGCTTTGTCTTTCTCGCCTCTTATTCACGCTGTGCAGCTTTCATAACACAATATAAGCATTCGTGCACTAAAATTGAGTGGGACGAAAATCCTTACCTTTTCTGTCGAACACCCACGGTTCGGTTCACTAGTGTAGCTGTTTGAGTATTAAACGTTTTGAGCAGCCAACTATGCACCAGTTCGCCCTTTACGTCACTGAAGACATACGTGAACGTATATGCACGATTAATCAACATTCCACACGACGAAAGCTATAAAAATACGAGCACATTGCGAAAGCGTTCAAGAACGCACGGGGAAAGAGGTAGACGCGACCCGCCTACAGTTTTGGGACTAGCCAACTGGTGGCGCTGAGATCGCTATTCGCACCGCGAAGACAGGAGCGTATTTCTTATCAAGCTCTATGTTTCTCAAATACTGCGAAGTGTTAGAAGTAAGTTCGGTCTCTTTTGTTTCAAGTTGGTCGCGATGAATGCGAGGCACAGAAGTGCACCTTTGTACAATGTGGAAAATTTTTTAGTACACGAGCGGCGAAATTTTCATTTCGAATGAGCAAAAGTTAGGAAGACATTTCTTTTTCTCGCGCTGATAACAAACACACTCATTTCCTGATTTGCCTTAGAAAAGCACGCACAACCACATGCAGAAACAAACAAACAAACAAACAAACAAACAAACAAACAAACAAACAAACAAACAAACAAACAAACAAACAAACAAACAAACAAACAAACAAACAAACAAACAAACAAACAAACAAACAAACATGCCCAAACAAACGTAGGAAGAAACGGCAGGCGTACATGTGTGTAAACAAGCAAATGTTTGTCCGCATTTTTATCTCAAAGAGGTGCATTAAGAGCCAGTCACGTAGAGAAATGTAACATGTAGGGTGGGCGTTTTATTTTACGAATGCATCGTTCTGGCCGTTATGGCGGCGATGGTTACCATAATTAGGTACAGCCTGCTAAACCAAGCGCATAGGCTTCGACAATTTACGACTGCTTTTTGCCGCCACTAAAACGCAGAGGCCAGTGCTCTCTGTTCATGTGAGGCTAATAAAACAAGGGCCTGTCTAATCACGTATCGTGGCATTGCAGGCGAGCGCAGAGGTTATAGCGAATGGTTCTTGAGTGGGAACAAATTGTTGATCGAAGCGAGACACGCAGAACGCTCACGGCCTGAGTGTAATTAGGCGACCCTGGGAATTTCGGATATGTGTCAAGGTTTGTTCTATATTACGTGCTACTGTTCTAAATACTAAGTGATGTTAATTAAAGAAATCATTTTGTGGTGCCTAGGATATTAGTTAGTACAGAAGAGTGGCGCCACTGACGTCAAAGTGCTACGTGTCACGAAGAGTAATGAGTAGTCACATGGGAAAGCTACACGATTGCTCCGTTCGGTCATGTCTTCAACTCCACCATGAAATATTTCACAGGTGTTCCGTTATGACGGATTCTGCGTCCAATCCCAGGCTGCATATTTCACGCGAGACGTGTACGGACAATTTTATTTTGATGAAATGCTTACAAACTGGCCGAAAAAAATTAGTAGACGCCACCACACGGTGTGTCGTTCATACGAGGTACTAGTTTTTTTCTTACGTTCAGTTTGCCAAACTGAGCGTAAACTGACTGCTCCAGATAAATGTCAAACAAAGGGTTCGTACGTAAATCAAACGGCGCAGACATACGAGCGACGCAGACACTCATAGTTTCTCTTTCAGCTGGTTGCTGTCAGTTTTTTCTTATGTTGTTGTTTAGTCCGGAGCCCAAAGCTGATGTATCTTGAAATTCCTACTTAGCGATGAGCGTATGACGTTGCAAATGCAGCCCAAAACGCACGTGTCCTGAACCAGTGCTTGAGAACCGCAGCGAAGGCCCCGCTGGAAACTACTTTGCATATATGTATTGACGCATCTTCTTCCAAGAATACGCTACAAGCGTCGCTAACTCGCGGAAGTGGGAAGGCCTAAAGCACCGCCTGAAAAATAACCCACAAAGAAAGCGCACCGGTACTGACTGAAGGCGGGATAAAAACCCGGGCCAACTGTCTTCCTCACTTCAGTTTGTATGGTACTTTCAAAGTTCAGCGCAAAGGTTTAGAGGGATGGGCTGCTGTCACTAGCTGGTTTGTTTGGTCTGTCCTTACTTTGCTAGCATCAGGGCTTCTTGGAAGACCGATGTGGTTCAAATCTTCCTACCGCACATTTTCTGGCTGATTTCATGGGTGAAGATCTCACTGGTATACTTTGAGGCTTTGTAGACAGCCCTCTCTACGCTTCGCTACCTTCCTTGCCGCTGCTTCTTATCACATCGATTTTGCAGCGCCAATGTCCGTCGCCCGCGCACCAAGCATAACAAAGAGTCCCGACGATCAGTTGTCTGCCACGTTTCACAAGTATTTCTATCCATCGGTCAGCCGCAAGACCATTTCGATTTCTACTTGTGCGAAGGAACCTTGCTGACATATCGATTGTTATGTCAAACGGAGAAGCTATTCGAATCGAAGGAAGACGCGCACAAAATGGCGACCTGGTGTTTCGACCAAGGCGCACGAGCGCTGCTCCAGTTGGAAGTTGTCAGTTTTGCGTGACCCTGTGGCAGATATACTTTTAGTTTGTAATTGATTCCAGCGGAATTTTCCTAAATGTAATTGTTTTTTTATTGTTTTCTTTCTACTGCGTGCTGCTTTCGGCCCCTTTAATATTTATATTTTAATCCACAGGCAGCGGTTACAGGTTTCATATCTTTCCGTGAACGTACTTCCACGGAATTCTGAAACAAATTTTGACCGTCGAGCTTTGCTTATCCATCTGTTGCGTTTAATAGAGCATGCGTTATGATTTCTTTTTAAATGAATCGGTGTGAGGAGGAGTCAATTTTGAGCAATAGTTTTGAACTTTTCGAATCCTGGATGTTTTTGTCTGCACATTGGATGCTGGTTGAAATGTGCATATAGCACCAGGATTTTTCTGTAGCGCGTGAAGATTCAGAGTAATCCGTCTCAGTTCCACCTTCTTGGTTCTAGATTGAATGCTGGCTTGCTGCACGCATACGCACGCACGCCTACACACTCACACTCACGTCAGTAAGCACATCCACACACACAAGCACACTTGTAACATGCTGCCAGTTGTTTTCCTATAGTTTACTCTATGTAATTCGTTATCATTCTGAATGACTCCCTAACATCAAACCTGCAGTAAACGCATGTACTGCTTAACCTTAACTCAGTAATGCTCTCAAGAAAGCCACCGGGCTTTTCATTCTTATCCGGAGGGAAAAATTTTCAACGGATGTTGTTTCATTCGTTATTTTATGGCATCAATTTTTTTCTGTTGTTTCTGTCTTCCTCTTGTCGCTTCTCTTCCTTCTTGCCCTTTCTCAGTAGCAGAAGCGCCACCATGTCTTTGTTGTTAGAGGGGCTCTTTAGTCGACTCAGTGGATGATAACAGTTGAAGAGAGCCAAATTAAAAGGCATTGTTATATTATACTAATCCAGGCCTAATAACTGATAAAAAGAAGTGAGCGAAGATATGGCTCATGTTCTTTCTTTTAATTCCTTTAAGTATATGACGCGCCTAGTAGAAATCGTGCGTGTGCCTTGCTGGTGGGACTGCCGTCAGCAGAAAACAAGGCTCTGAACTCAGACTCCTGTCTCCTAGCTTCTTTTGAGTATCTAACAACACTGCTGATGGAGCAAGTGCAGTATAACTTCCTACTGTTCCTTGTAACTAAATAAGAGTTTCTGTTGAGCATGGAAGCAGATTTGGCGAAACAATAGACTCTGCGTTATAGCAGCACACCAGCTGTTTGCTTTTGCATTTCCGGTGTCTGTTCCGAGCGTCACCCACCTTTGTTGATCGATATACTGGTCTCTAACTTATTCACGACCACTCAGAAGCTTCAAAGAGAGCGGTTACTTTGTTCTTTAGGAGACCAAATTTATTCTTTTTGCGTCAAATACTTTGGTGCCTCGTGCACGGTGAATTGATTTATTCGCCGAAACCATGTTTTCTTTCCCTGATTTATTTTTACTATTTTAGAAGAACAAACTATATAGTGTTAAAAACTTCACATGAAAGGATAGCGCTGCAGGGTGTGGGTTGTTTGAAACTTTCGAGAAACAGAAAAAAAAATAAGTAAAAGTTGACGTGTTCCAAGCGGCGAAGATCACAAGAGTTAGCGTACAAAGCTCGAGGGGGTCAAGTTTCTCGTTATCTGCGCACCGCTGGTTTTTGTAAACAATTTGCAATCAGAATAGAAAATGCTTTAATGTTTTAACTTTCGACACTCTAGGGCGTGTTTTGGTGAACACGGCGCTTTATTTCACTTCTGGTTAATGGAATATTCATGTTGAGTTTAAATTTATTCAATTTTTTTAGTACTTATTATTAACAATCTTTCGTGCATCACAAATTACGCACTGGCGAAAAATATCGCGGGAGAGGGGGGAGGGGACGAAAGTTGAAACACCGCAGTGTGCCGTTTTCTAACCGGCGCTTTTTCCCTGCGCATCAAACACACGACAATGACAGATTTGGCAGCAGTAAGTATGGGTGTTGCGTGACGCAACGCTCAGGAATAGCAGCATCGCCCGAGGAAATGTCAAGATTGTTGACACAACTTCTTCGTTTTCTTTTGATAAGAAAAATGTGAAGTGATCGAAATTAAACTTTGTGACAGGTGTAGTAGAAGGATAAACTGTAAACTATAATGAGGGCTGTGCTCCGTACTGAACGGTGGTTGAAGATCCATTCAGAAATTTTTATTTGCATCGGAATACACACTGGAGCTGGTGCGCATGTCTTAAACTTGGCGGTGAAGCTTCTTTCCCTGGCTGAATTTTCGATACATTATAACAAAGAGGGAACCTCGTAACACGCCTAAAGAAAATAGCGCAAAAAACGAGAACGGAAAGAACGGAAACAATAGGGCTAGTGCTATTCTGATAGCGGTGGTCCTGTCGTTTCCTTTCTTCCCGTCCTCGTTTTTTGCGCTGTTTTCTTTAGGTGTGTATCATCAACTCGCCTGTTTCGCCATAGTGTTGCAACACGCATTACTTTCCATCTTTTACTTATGTCTACAATGTTTATGTTTAAGGTGCACGATGAAACACTTTTTTATTTTACAAAAACCACTAGACCGCTACATATCGACCTGGCATACCTTTTATCGATATCGAACAGCGGACATCGGGAAGCCTTCAAATGCTGCCGCGCATTTTACTGGAACTGTTAATGATATCTCGAAAAGAAGATTCAGAGTGCGAGAGAGCACGTGTGAAAAGGGGCATCGCGTTTGGACGCCTTTTAACCGCGCGCTAAATCACGAAAAGCATTGAGAGTTGGAGTGGACATACGGTGAGCGGTATTGGATCGCAAATAGCGCTCCTCTCAACTCCCACTCCTCGCCCCTCCCCGCTCAACCCTCCTGCCCGTGCACCTAGTGAAAGAATAACGAAAAAGAAGATGTTCATAATTGCAAGGCATAAGTGCAAAAAAGCCAGCTCTTCGACATTTCGCGCTATTTTGAAGTAAAAAAACTGTGAGTGCTAAATGTACTACACTCGTTTGTGTCCCCGTACCTTCCCCCCTTGAGATCGTTCCCTTCTTACTATACATGGCGCCGCGACAGAGGCTGACCTGGTCAAGCTGATGAACGGTGGAGTCTTCGGTTACTGTACAGGGTCTGTTCTGAAAGTAGTAAGACTGGTTTTTTCCTGGGCGAACGGGCGGACGAGAGGAGGTCTGCGCGTGCAGGATCGTTGAAGGGGGATATTGGGAATGCTGGAGAAAATCGGCAGTCGGCTCTCGGCCGTTGAAGAGAGCAGGTCGCTTGTACTGTGAACCCCTGTCGAAACGTCTCGTCACGCCGAGTCATGGAGCGTTTACCGGATCACCGATACGCGATCAAATTTTGTGTAAATTTTGGTAAAACGGGCAAAGAGACTCACGACATGATTAAGGAGGCCTACGGTGACGCTTCCATGGGTAGATCAGATGTTTTTTTGAGTGGCACAAGCTGTCCCGAGAACGTCAGAAAAGAGTGGAAGACGACGACCGCTCCGGACGCCCTTCGACCAGCAAGACCAACGAAAATGTGTAGCAAGTGAAATATTTACTGAGCAGTGATCGTAGGATGAGTATCAGAATGATTACTGATGACTTGAGCATTCCTCAAACCCAAGTTTTTGAGATCGTGATAAAAAACCTAGCCATGAGGAAAGTGTGGGAGAAGTTTGTGCCAGGAGTGTGAGTGTTGTCAGAGGAGCAAAAGGCCAACCGGAAAGCGATCTGCCAGGATCTTCTTCGTCATCTGAATGAGGACCCCGATATTTTGTCCAGCACATGGCGGCAACGCTGCCTCAGGCCCCTACAGCCCCGACATGGCCCCGCCAGACTTTTTTCTATTCGTGAGAATAAAATCGACGCTCAAGAAGAAACATCGCTGATCGGTAGAGGCGGTTCAACAGGCCGTGACGAGGGACCTAAACAGCATTCTGGTCCAGGCGTTCCTGGAGGCGTACGAAAACTGGAAAACTCATGGGCAGCAGCGTGTAGGTGGGGGAGGGCACTACTTTGAAAAATTCTAATCGTTTGTACTCTTCTCTTGAATAAAGTTTATGAAAAAAAATCAGTCCTACTACTTTCAGAACAGACCCTGTATATTCAGGCGAAGGTTTGACTAAGCTGCTTATCCCAGAATAAGTTCCCCTGTGTGTAATCTTTAAAAGAAGCTTTATAAGACGGCGTAAGTGTCTGGAATTCTGAATAACCTTCAACCTTGCGTTGGAAGCCAGGTTAAAGCCATGGCACAGTATGCACCTGCAACGATTTTCGACGGGCGGGAATACACAATTTTTCTAGCTGATATTGATGCTAATCTTTGAAACCAAAAAGCATAGGACGAGGAATCCCTCCACTGACAGGACGCGCTTTCGTGCAACTTGCCGCACACTTTCTAAGGAGCGTCTACAAAACATGAACTGCCTTTTCTCAATGGCAATAACGTTCCTCTTCTACAGTGAATGATGGATGGCTGAATATATGAGTGGCAAAGTGGCCCATACCTTCATAGCAGATCTTTCTCTTCGCTTACAAGCTGAGGAATCATACCCTTGGTCATGATATTGTGAGAAAATCTCACAAGATACAAAAAATTATAAGCCTACGATTAATGACACGCAAAGCCATCTCGCAAAGCCATGGCATTCCATCAAATGGCTGAGTTATCAAAATAAGAGACGTGCTATAGCCCCAGAAGTAATTTCATCCTCAAGTTTATTAAGTTATGGCATGTGCTGCTGTCGCAGAAATCGCATGTCTGCATGCGCCCTAGACATGGATACATATCGCAAGTTTGGGCACACATATATTAAGAAAGGTAGCCTCTTTAACGCATCAGTTGACGTTTTTATTTCATAGAATTGCGCGCCCCGATTTTCATGCAAAAGAGCTGAGCATGAGCTGGTTCAAAACTAATATATTGATTCACCCGATATATTTTTTCCTATTTCAGTTGTGAGTGATGTTTAACTGTCTTCAACAGCATGTTCATTAGAATATCGCACGGCTCTAATGTGTAAGCCGTTTCACACATGATGGCGATAAAGAAATACACGACGCAAATTCCAATCAGTTCAGGAGATCATGAACTGAAGGTTTTTTTTTTCTTTTTTTCGCTTGATCATCCTGGCCTCTAATGCGTCTTTCATGTCAAAGACCTCGTCTTCTGGAGAGGAAAACAAGGTCTGTGTGCGTCCGAGAGGAAGACCCTGCGTTATTGTTTCAGAGACAAATGCTAGGGCCGGTCAGTTGTATGTGCACGAATCACTAATTCGCTAGGGCATGTGACCGGAATATCTAATGGACACATAGCATGATACCGCATGCATAGCCTTTCTACTAAAGCGGCCGTCCCGGGAAGGCAAAAGCACAAAATAGCAAAGCCCGTAGACGAACGCTGTATTATAATAGTGGAGCTATAAGAAGTTTGGTTAAGAGCGTGACGGATAAAATGAATAATGTTTACTTGGCATGAATGCTAGGAATAGGCACGCGATATATATCTATACCAGCACTTCTTCCTTTTTCTGTGCGCCAATTGCACATGACTGCTCAGATTGTGAAAGGATCGAACAGAGTTTGAAGAAAGGGTAGTTTAAACAGGTATTGAAGTAATGTTTTCGATACATATTTGAAACCTCTGATATTCCCAAAAACCTTTTGCGATTAGTCCTTTTCCATGAAGTGCCTTAACTTCCACTGCATGTTTATTTTGGCGATACTGCGCTTCATTTAGCGTTAGAAAACCCATGTAGAATCCATGTAGGGTGTTTCACCTTAAATTTTACAGAATCTTTAAAAATAGGTTTTTGAGTTAGATGAGCCATTTTTTCCGCACAGCATTTTCAGTGGTGTACTACATCAGAAAAGACTAAAGACGTGCTAGCCAGCATGCTGGTTAAATAACATTGAACAGGAAAGTTTTTAACTATTACCGTTTGGCTCGTTAATTACGAGTGGCATGTAGCCTACGTTAAGTAATTTCCGTATAGACAGATAGATACAGAAAGAGGGAAAGGCAGGGATGGTAACCAGAAAGGATTCTATATCAATTTCAAAGACGTGGTTGCCCTTGGCGCTGTGGCCCAACAAATTTGGGCTTTTTTGACGAGGTATGTGCCATGGAGAGGTTGCTCTGCCTGCAAGCTGCTCGAAAGCCTATCTATTTTGGCGTGATGTAGCCCAAATTTCTTGGGTCACAACGTCGAAGGTAACTGAGTTTTCGAAATTCTACAAACTGATGTTGATATTATTTACCGCAAGCTACACGCCGTTCAATAATTAACGAGCCTAATAGTAACAGTGAGAAACTTAATTATTCAATATTAGTTAACAACCCTGCTAGTTAGCATGTTCTAGCTGTTTTCTTGTTTACTACACCGCTGGGAAGGCTATGCCGAAAAATGGCTTTTTCAACTCAAGAAAGCCCAATTTTAAAACTGTGTAAAGTATTAAGTGATACACCCTGTATAGTTCGGAGTCCTACTCCATTGCCACAGGGCTCGGACAATAAAAAAATGGAAGGGAGAACTAAACATACCACGTTTTGTACGCATATACTGCCGGCTTATTCTCCAGATGTCGAGAGGATGGTGCCGGAGCACCGGTGAGAAGCAGCCAATAAAAAAATTGGACGTTGCAATTCAAGCTACAGTGTGCAAAGAGGGAACCCATCTAAGCAACTCGGGCAACGCCTCGTGGGAATCGGAAGGCCGCACACAGGCTGTCTGATTTTAGGCGCACCTGGCGTACATGGCGAAGAGCGATGAATCTCACGGGACTAATTTAAATGCAAATTGCAAGAATCGAACTTGAGGGATTTGTTTCAGGCTGTATTTCACTTCAGCTATAGCATAGTGCTTTCAGGTTTGGCATTATGCTCCCCCAAGCTTTAGGAACTGGCTGATTTTGGAAGAGTTTAGTATTTTGAGCTTCGTTATTATGCTCAGCGTGCATTGAGAACCACCATTGTGAATCTACATGGATTTAATTCTTCTGTGCGTGATGAATTTAACGTGCATTTGAGGCTAGAACATTTGGATTGTGGAAGATACAATTCAACGATATCTACCTAATTAAAAGGTTTATGAACGAAACAGGAAATAGGAGGATTAAAGATTGCTGTGCTCAAGATTTCTGCAAAATTGACTGAGGTAGCATTTTTGAGAGGGCTGTGAGCACCAGCGGTAGCTTTTAAAGTGGGGAAAAAGCAAATCACATCAATGCTTGTACGAAACTGTCAGCAGAGGCACTTCTTTGTGCAGCTATTGAATTGGGGGCTCTCTGTTACGAAAAAGAGAATCAGAGCCCAAAAAGAAGAGTGAGCGTGAAAAAAACGACACCAAAAGCTTTGTTTTCATTTTCTTAGTTTGCTTTCTAAATCTTCTTTCTTCTGTTTTCGCTAGAACGAATACACCGCTAATCAGATCTCGAGCGAAATGAAGCTGCAGAAAACGAAAATCCTACACGAAGGAAGAATATCAACCGAAAAGACTTCTTGGAAAATATTTGAGAAAAAAAGCCTCAACCTGGCCTGGTAACTGAGCACGTAAGTATGGATTTGTGAAAAAATCATAATGACAAATATATGATAACAAATATAATAATTTAGTTTGTGGGAAGTAACCACACATAGAGCTGCTTTTATTTGACGTTTTATCGACTTGTATAGAAAGGTGCACTTACCGAAAGATTATATGCTTCGACTATGTACTCGGTTTCGTAAATGATAGGAATTGATTTATTCAGTTTTTGCGCTCTACAGAAGAGAAGTTGGTCAACTACACCGCTACTTTGGTGAGGTAAAATCAGCATCCGAGGAAAAGAAAACGCGCCTGCCAAAACTAGTTTACTCTGTCTAAAGTAAATAGGATTCACAATGAGGGAACGCCTTAATAGCCTTCGACTATGAAAGTGGTTTTAGAGAAAGTTTTGAGATTTTGCTCTGGTCCAGCATTTTGGTCACATGTCAGTCTTCTACAGTTGCTATTGGGTTGGGCCCAGCACCAGGTGTTCGACAGGTACTAGGTTCGATCCCCAGTGTCATCTGGTACCCACTGGTTTTCTGATGGGTACAAGGTTACCCCAGGCCTCGTGGTCGGCTCCTCTGGGTTGAAATGCTTGAAAAAAATAAACGTATTGGACCGAGCCATTGCTTTGAAAAGTCAATGGTTCATGCCACAGCAATATAACTTAAATCGGGTTCGTGCGGTAAAGTCCACTTGTGGCTTTACCCGGTGACACCGGGGATCTAACCCAGGATGTCCCTAATTCGGGACTTTATTCGAAATAAACAGATTTACAGAATTTACAACCAAATAACACACTAGCCTGCGGGCATGTATTCACTTGAGAACCATTACGCAGAAACGATTCTGCGAGATGTGTAAGGTTTCCTGGGCGTAGCAGCTAAGGAGGGTGAAAGGCCGGCTCATTGCATCAATCCCCGTGACCTTTTATTAGAATTATTCCTGCCACCCGGCCTCATCCTCGACGGTGCGACATAGTCTTATAGCCGTCAGCTGTGAGTCGCCCTTTAAAAGTGCCAATTCTCGGGACCTGAGTGACATGACCTAGCCTCCGGTGTGAGACAAATGGGGACGTGAGGGAAGAAGCACTGAAGCTGGGTACCTCACACGCGTGTTGCAGTGTAGCCGTTAAGCACTTTTTACTGGAGACCAATTTAAAGCAGCTAAACACCCGGCCTATCTCAGAGGCGAAGAACCTAGGAGCTTAGGCCACCATCGGTCATTGAAGGGCACCACTCAACTGCTCCTGCGTACTTGCAATCAATTAGTTCATAACTGTTGATTCGTTTTTCGATGTACCATAGCCAAAGACTGGGTTATAAAACACAAGATAATGGCGGAGTTTAGGTTAATTTACCAGCCATGGCTCTTAATGTGCACAGAAACTTCAACACTCGGGTACTGCTGCATTTCGCCGCCGTCGTGGTGAGGTCGCCTGGGCCCAGATCATACCGGTGAACTCTTGCGCTAAGTCGCTGAGCCGCTGAGGCGCTAAGCCGTGCCAAAAAAGCTGCTTATAGTTCTTATCTGCAAGTTTGTGTTTCAGTAAGCGCTATATTCTTTCACTGATTTTCCTTCTTTCTTTCCTTTTGTTCTCTTATCTCTCTTGCGAATATACAGAGCAGCAAGGTAGGTTTGACTGAGGGTACAACTGTGGGTTCCATTAATATACCGTTTCTCTGGTTGTGGATGAGCTGAGCTGCAGGATCAACCGCGAGCAATATCCATGACTGCTTTGTGCTTCTTCTCATAGGCTAACGCATAAACAAGCTAAGCTACTGTGGCTCACAGTCGCGTAAAGACGTCTTCAATAAACTAAAGTGCGATCCACAGCTGCCTTTATTGTTAACTCTCCTTTGGTTATGCTGTTGTATGTCTTTGTTTTTGTGGCGTGGGTCTTACACCTTGGCCCATCGTGTCTATCGGTATTGCCGCTTTCGTACCTTTAATCACGTTTATCCATTACAGGCACGCTGACTTTGCCCATGTGCGAGGTGGTTCCTCACTAATCAGGTTCGTTTCTAGTTAAGTTCTGCGGGGGGATTTCCGAGCGCCAATTTCACCCACACGGTATAGGTGCAAGCAAACACTCAACTGGAACGCCATAGAAGACGCGCTATGTTTTGTTACAGACTTGGCATTCATCTGCGATGTTAACCACCTGCTGGTCCGAAACACTCCAGCCCAGATGACTACCAGGTCAGTTTTCTTGCTATGCCCGATCCTCGACAGCAAATGATCACTATTCTGCTCTTTGTAATGCTTGAGTTTCCTTAACTCTCAAAGTGCACGTACGGCGCTTGCTAATACTGCTTGTTTCGTTATGCTGCTCATATTACTTGTACTTGCTTGCACAGCTTGTTTACTTAAGAATATACGGAATTTTTATTTTTTTTTTTCATGCCTTACTCTAGACGACCACTGTATCTGTGAAAATCATGAAATATATATATAACTTGAAATGGCTGGTCGTATTGTCCATACCGATCATTAAGTATAAAGAAAAATGAAATTAAATTACGCTGATTTGTTTTCGAAGACATCGAGGCAATTCTAGTAAAAAAATGATAACACTGCTTTTAAGTTCCGAAATAAAATATGTTGTTGAACATGCACCGCACCTCCTAGGCGTTTTGTTGACGCAACGACAGTGCCCAGAAATTCCTTTCCAGCATTTCTTTCCTAATCTGAACGCAGAAGTTCCTGGTTATTGTTTCTGTGTTCGAAACTAAGCGTTTTTAGTTTTATGCAGCTTACAATCCTCATTAAAATGTCCTCCTTCGCAGTGGTTCAGTCGTTAACAAAAGGCCGCCAGCTGAGCTAAGTTCTGAGTGCGCGCTGTTTTCTCTCTTTCCTATGCTTAATGCGATACACTAGCTTTACCAAGCTAAATACTACGTCATATGGAGAGGCTAACGCTGTTAAAGGGCTCTAAGTAAATTCACCTAAAACGCAACTGAGCAGAGAGAGAAGTAAAAGTGAAGGATTATAGTCGGCTGTTTAAAGCCACCTACAACTGCTATGCAAGCCAGTAAGACTGCGATAAACACAGCTTGAAGCCGACTGTCAAGTTGACTTTCTTGCATTATTAGTCAACTTGGGGCAGAGCACGCTTTAAAGGAGAAAATGTTGGTAGGAGTTCCGGCGTTTCTCAGGGGTCCCTCTGCATGGCCTTTACATGCGTAAGTTGTTCTGCATAGACTCTAAGAGTTTCCCGCGCACGCTCCTCATTTTTAAAAAGAACAAAAGAGGCGTTGTGGCAAGTGTTGCACCATACTGCGCGTGCTGCTTTCCTACTACGTCTTTCGAGAAAACTTATAAATTAAGCGCGCTAGCGGAACGCTTTAATAAAATTTTGCTTGAGTTTTGCGTACAGTAGTGCTTTTGTATGTTACTTCATGCAAATAAGCATGCTTTTATTTGCCAATGTTTTGGCCACACTTTAAATGTCCGTACGACAAAATCGGCTCGTGGGAGGGTCACGAAGGCTTTGCGTTTTATTTCTTTTCACCATACAGCAAATCAAAATTTTTCTGCGTTTTGTAGGAATATGACGGCGCTCCTAAAAAAAGTACGCGTTCAGAACTTTGACGTTTTGCTCAGTTTTAGTGAATTCCGCTATTGTTGAAGCCCGTTGTTTTAACTTTTGTGTGTTTACCACTGCTCCTGGAAAAGCTTTATCTTTTGCATCGCTTAAATCGTCAGAAAGACGCGGCTGATGGAAGAAAAGAAGTTATCAGGTTGCATAATACACAGAGACAGAGGCTAGATTGGGCTAAAGAAAAACAGTTGCCCTACTCGAGCCGTCTAGCGACACAACGGGCATACATAAAGACAGACGTTCCAGGCTGCTTTAAAATTTTCTCATAAGTGTGTTGCGAGCAGCTCGCGTGTAAATATAAAGCAGCCTATTACAGGTGACACCGGCATTCCTTTTACTCAGATGTAATTTTTCTTACTACTATTCTTTCATTCAATTGGTGCTTCTCTTTTCTTGTTTTTCTTTGTTTTTAATGGTACAGCAGCTAAAAGTGAACTGCGATTCCAATTGTGTAGAGAAAGTTTGTGAGGCTGAAAATGTGGGGAGAAAACGCCAATAAAAGTGACACCGAAAGTGTAACTTACCGGAAGCTGCAAGCAGTAGCGTTACACCCAACACCAGCACGAAGTGGGAGTAGACGAGAGTGACGCTCCTTGCTCTCAACATGACGGACTCTGTCGTGGCCTCTAGCTGGCGCTGTGGCTCGTGACGATGCGTGCACCGCAGGGAAACCGAGGGTCTGTACTCGCCTCCGCTTCTCGTCGCGTCACAGGTGCACAGAGCCGATCACGCCTAACCGCGAAACGTCGCCGAAGCGGTCTTAGTCGCCTCTTTTTCGACGGTCGCAATAAAAGCGAGCGTGGGCGGAGATGGACAGTTCACTACGCAACTCTGCACGCTCGAAGAGTTCTCCGGACCTTTCCGCTTCCCGGAGGGCCGATGACCAAGGTGGCTACGTTGACGATGATTGGCGACCACACTACCTGCCTCGAATTCCTTCTTTTCGATTCAGCGCCCTCTTTCTGCCCCGCGCCCACGGCCTCAGAACGAACGGTCCTGAAGAAAAGTTGCTCGGCGCGGTCCTTTCTTGTTCCCCGCTCGTCGACGAGGGGAGGCGTGTTGAACGCGCGTGCTTTCGACGTTCGCCTTCTTCCTGGGGTCCCGTCGAAACCTGTGGCTCGAAGTCAACTCCGCGTCGCCCTCACGCCCTTCGCTCAGTTGGTTTTATGGATGTCCCGCTCGCCCGTTTTCTTCTGCATTGCTGGGCACCCCCTTTCCCTCACCGTATGAACCCTCTCCTCGTCTTCCACACGTCCAGATCGGGAGCGCCGAGAGAGAGCGAGAGGGCGCGCGGCGCCGCCATTGGCTGCGCCATCAGTGTCGTCAGCGTCACGTGGGCGCCGCCACAGGGTCCATGGGGAGCGCTGTGTGGGAGAGAGGTTGGTGGGGAGCTGGGGAGAATAGGGACGGCGGAAGGGGATTGGGATGCAACTGAGCCCGCTGGACAGGTGGCGAGAGGAGCGAAGCAGTGTGGGCGAAGGAGCGTGAGGCGGCAGAGCGCGGGACATCCTCGCGCTGGTACGTGCGCGCGGGGATTTGCCACTTGTTGTTAAATATTTGTGCTTTTAGAATTTTTTGTACGCAAGGCGGCTCCGTGTTGAGGTTGCCAGTGATTACCTGCCCACGGAAGTGGCAATGAGAGGCACAGATATCCCCCCCCCCCCCCCCCTTTTTTTTTGTCTTCAAGAACTGAGGTAACCAGGACTGAAGTGGAACAATACGCAAGAGAGAAGCTTTAAGGTTTACCCTTTCTCTATGATGGTTTTTGTCTCACTAACTTTTTCCTACGATGTCTTTTCAAACTCTTCAAAGCGTGGCTCTTGAAGGAATCATGTTTACTTGTTCTGTTTCGATGGTGGTGAAGATACGCCAGGTTCGATTTTATCGGAGGCCGGAAATTGATTTTGGTTTCTTGGTGCGAAGCGGAAAACTCTTGTACTGACTGCGTGTTCGGGTGGGGTGTAGTTTGCTATTAAGCTCGGTTGTGAATAAGTTTGCAAGGAGTGGAGATGCAGCCGAAATGGGCTACATCAGTAAACAAAGAAAGAAAAGCTACTCAGGTGTGATTTGTTCAGCACTAGATGTTTTAGTCGCAACATTTCTTAGACGATTAGAGAGACAGCGTGAAGAAAGAAAGGTCGGGAGGTTAACGTGAAGAAGGTACTGGTTATGTTAGAGAGATTGGTTAGAAAGTGCTTGGGCACGAACAGGTATACAGTACGGTGCGCAGAGAGGCACACATGCATGAGCAAACACTGCTCACTGAACTTGGAGCTGATGCCCGAATTTATTTACGTATGCGAAATCTCTAACGTGGAGTGGAAAAAGACATCCCTCTATCTATATCCAGTATATTTTGGCCCTTTTGATGCAGAATTAAAAAAAATGCGCTTTACTTTTTGTTTGCTGGCACACGTCATGAAAAATATAGCCTACTAGTTCTAAAAAGATTTATGACGCCTGATCTTTGTTACGAGCACAAAGAAAAGTCCGGCAGACGACCATTATCTCATTTTTTGTTTAGTTTGTGGTTCGTCGTTTTTTTTATTTGCGTCACATTTGTATCCTATGGATTGTCTTGAATACTACTAGAGGTTACAAACAACTGTGGCACTCACACAAGGCGCGCATTACAGAAGCACTCAATTCTTATTTCGACTACGGCTGCTTAGCGTTCCGTGACACGAACGAGAAGTAATGGTCCTGAACTATTGGAATGGATTGACTGGTACGTGTGGAGCCAGTTAGAAGAGTGAGTAACGTGATGCAGAACCAATTAGGGAGGGCGCAAGATGAATTGGCACCAGGAGTACTAGTAAACGGGCCTTCTTTTGGTGGAATCGAACGCGAGATAACTTGCCGACACGCAGATACACGCAGATGAAACCTACTCGACGAGCAATCTAGGGATAGAGATAACATAATCAATATGCTTAGCAGTGCAGAATTCTATCTAAAGAAGAAAGATATAAAATTTTGCACAAAATAAAAATAAGCTTTACAAACCTATTTCGCGTGGCATCAAGTACCTTGGCGCCAACAGTTTGCGGCTGCGACTCGGTTACGCTTATGTAGTCTGGGTGGTCAGATTGGCAAAGGCGCTTCTTTGTTTGGGAATCGTGTTTGTGGCCAAAAACACGTGTTAAAAATGAAAAGGAGGGTGCCTTTGGCAATCCAGTCCATTTCTGTCTTGATTTTTGTGTCACACGCTTGAGAGTGGCGTGCGGATGGCACGCACAGCTAGCCGTTATAGTAGAGTATTGTTACAGAAATAAACCGTCTTGAAGGTCTCTGATACAAAACCTCAGGCTTGTTTTCCACGCTAGTCTGTCTGGGACCGGACGTAAACTGGAGAGTTTGAGCGCTTTGCGAACAAAGGGCTATACACACCCGATAGTGCTATTTCATAAGAACGGTTGTACTGTACCACCTCTCGCCAGTGATTTCATTCTTAAGCTGAAACCGTATCGCCGTTGTTCATACTATCAGTAAAGAAGGCAGCCCACTGCAACACGAGGACCTTTGCAAAGTTTCATATTAGAACTGTAGCAAGGTCTTCCCCCTATATCTGCGAATTTCAAAATTAGATCACTTGCTTCCGTTTATCGCAGCCTCTCTCTTCATTCTAACTCGATAGCAAGCGAATACAGCCCAAAATTCTAAACAACATTGCGAGTACTTATTTTGTCTCTACTAAAGCTCCAGGCTTGTGAAGAACAGAGGGTTTTTAGCTTGGATTGTCGGCGTTCTCACTTTACCTTTCTTCAGGACTGAACTCGACATCTCTTGCGAAAATGTACGGGTGTGTCACTTACTTATATTTATCGACTGAGAAGATAGACACTGCGTGCCAATAGTCACGTCAACTAATCAGATAAGCAGCTAATTAGATAATGTAGTTTTCGTGAAGCTTGCGAAACACTTGTCGTAAGTGATGAGAAACGCGTCGGTGAACACTTGTCTGCTATCTCAAATCACACCAACAGCGACGTTGAATCGGGGCCCAATGACGGTGAGAGCTGGTAGTGCAGGTAACTATTACTTTTCATCGAGGTAAGTTCGCACCCTCTTGCACGACATTGTGCCACGTGGGAGTCGATTCTGCAGAGCACGCAGGTACCATAGACAGAAAACATTGCGTGTTTCATACCAGATATACTGCAGTTTTTTCTTTGCTATCTTGGGTTTTTGCTAAAACAAAAAGGGCTGTGATGGTCGAGTGGCCGCCAGTAACTTGTTATTGACCACCTTCGACGTTTTAGAATCGCTTATGCATCTGCGTGAGAGGAGGTTATTGCTAAGGTTATAAATGCTGTTATTACTGTCTTGCTCCGGAAACGCACCTGAACCCAGAACTGAGGAGAAGAAAGGAGCAGATAAGAAAGAGGAGGAAGAAAGAAATGGAGGAGCGCATGAATAAGAAGAAGAGGAAGAAGGAGCGCATGTGCTTGCCATGAGAACGCGCGGCTATAGATCCAACCAACTTGTGCTTGAGTGAACGTTGAAATTTGTTTATTGCGAGCCTTAAAAAGGTAGGCTAGTGAGAGTGGGCATGCAGAATGTCGATTGGTCCCGCTTCTCACCAAATTGGCTTGTTCGCACTACGCCAGTGGCTTCGGGGAGGAAAAGTAAACTGACTACTATATCACTCCTGACCCGACAGCAGTGCGAGAATGATCACGTCGTGAATAGCTAATTTGCGTGAATGGGTCCTGCATTTGAAGTTGACAGCAAAAACTCTGCTTATCGGTAAGAACCTTAATGAAACAGAGAACAAAGCGCCATGGAATTATGAAAGCAACATTCGGAACACATGTTGTTTGGCTGAAACCCAATTCTAAATAAGAATGAGACGCTAAAGTGAAGAAACCATAGTTAAGTAGCCGATCCTTTGAGCACATTTTTTTTTAATTATTCTCTTTTCTCTCTTTCTCTCTCTCTCTCCAATCCAAACTCCTTTATATATATATATATATATTATGATTATTATTATTATTATTATTTGTTTTTAGTTTTGTTGATTTTTTTTTTCATCCTCTTCGTGCCCTTCTTGTGGTAGACTCCCCCGGTGTTCCTCTCCCGTGTGCTTTCCTTTTGCCTTTACTACGTACAGGTGAATACCAACCTTTACCACCAGATTCTTGGCCGATCCCCCAGAGTGGATATGTGCCATTCTGTCGTAGGCTACAACAACAACAACATGGCGTAAAGTGCGCGAGTACTCTTGTATAAAAATTTGTCATTTCTGTTTTAGGTTCTTGCTTAGGATATCGAAAGATTGAAAAAAAATATTAGAGACCACTGCGGCGCCCCGCATTGGGAGATTGTGAAAGCATTGACGCTTTCTCAGCCCTCCTCGCCTCTCTGTGGCTCTGTTTATAATTTGTTTTTGTTTGTTAATTAATTTAGCTACTTAATTAGCGAATTATCTTTAGTTTTAATTAAAGGTCGATTTATTTACTCTAATTATACCTTCTCTTACCTCACTCACACATTTGGCTTTTCAAATTTGGCGCCATGGTTGCTTTCCCGTTAATTTACTGTGTCCCCGTCCAGCCTATTCAGCCGTCCAATGGTTTTTGCTAATAATTAACTAATTAATCGATGTCAATGAAACTTTTTGTTCGATCAGTTATCACTCAGGAAATACATTTCAATTAATTTCAAAATTTATTTTCACTCCTTTGCCCATTCTTTTACTATTTTGCCGTCCACGGCTGTTTTCCTTTCAACTCACTATATCTACGTCCACGCTCTTTCGACATTTTTTTGACATTTTTGGCTCTATTTAATTAACCAATCACCCTATAGACATACTTTTTTTTGCACAGCATCCTCACATCATGCTCTTTTGATTAAAACCACTCGTTTGATGCTACCTCTTCTGAGAACGTCAAAACTGCTGCGGACACATTTTGCGGACATATTTTGATGACACGACCTCGCCGACATAGCCTAGAAATGCTTTCTCATTAATAATTGAAAATAACGTGTGGTATCAGGGCCCTTTTAACAGCGACAGCCAGTAAAGACCCGTTCCCTGGGTGCAGCATCATCGTCGCCGTCGTACTACTACTATGTGTAGTAGTACTATTGCTATTAGTAGTAGTTGTAGTAGTAATAGCTCTAATGCTGATAGTAATAGTAGTACCCAAAAGAGGCGGGTTTGAACCCGGCCGTGGCGGTCGAGTTTCGATGGAGGTAAAATTCTAGAGGTCCGTGTACTGTGCGATGTCGGTGCAGTTAACGAACTCCAGGTGGTTGAAATTTCCGGAGCCCTTCACTGCGGCGTCCCTCATAGCCTTAGTCGCTTTGGGACATTAAGCCCCAATAAACCAAACCACTAGTAGTAGTAGTAATAGTAGTAGCAACAGCAGTAGTGCCAGCAGTAGTACGATAAGTAGCAGTGGTAACAGTTGTACTAGTAGTAATAGCAACAGTAGTGGTAGTAGCAGCAGAAGCAATTGCTGTGATACCAATAATAGTCGTAGTAACAACAGTAGTAATAGTAGTAGTAGCAGCAGCAGTAGTAGCAGTACCAGTAGTAATAGTAGCAGTAGTAGTAGTGGTATTAATCAGCCTAACCGGAGGGAGGTAACCGCGGGGCAGGAGGAGGAGGAGGTTTGCTCTGACGTCACTGATAACGTCACTGAAACGTGCCATAGCAGTTAACCTCGCTGAGTGGTCCGAACACCGTGACAACATATGTTAAAGCACAGTTCCATTCTCTCGTAACTCCAGCCACTGCTGTGACGACCTCTCGAAACGCTTTCATGGACTTCGTCTTTCACAATCAGCTATTGGTCCGACACCTCGAACACATCTATTGCCACTTCTCACATTTAAAGCGTTTCTTCATGACTAACAAGAACTGGTAGAGAAGTGCTACATTGAAGAGTTAGTATGCCTGAAAAATAAAGTGGTGGTGGATTTGCGTAGTTAGGCCAAATGCGAACTGGGTGCGCTGCAGTGTGTGGTCATTGTTTTTCATTGTTTATTGTGGTTATGCTTTGTTTATTGTTTATTGTGGTTATTGATGATATTGCTGTCATTAAGAGTGGGGTATCACGTGCATACTGAGTGACATGGATGAAGCACAGCAGACGGATGATTATTGCAGTCGTTCTATGCATGCATATCAGTCACGGCTCCCGTTCTGCAGAAAGTCCGGAGTAGTCGGCAGCACTGAGCAGCACACCTGCCACCTAGGTCACGGGACCTTATCACGTCATACAAACATCGCTGAAATCGGTGAGTAGAGGTTTTAGTTCCGTCGCAATAAATTACTTGTCTATAACTGTACATATATGGATGTATATCGCTCTCAAATTATTTCCCCCAATGAATCGCGAAATGCAGATACATCCACAGCTGCCTCTCAATCTTGCGTTATGTAGCTGTACCCATCCTGTCAGTTTTTTTGGAGGGGGTTTTCGAAATTCGCGCACTCTTGCCGCTTATTTTGGCTTCTCGTGATAAAAACGGGTCAGATTAAGGGAGAGAGCTCTGGATTGCGCTTTTTGGAAACAGTCGCATGGTTCTGCATCCCTCTTTTGAAAATTGCCGCTTTCATCTTTAAATTTGTAGTTCAGACATCTTTTATCGGCCTGGAATTCTATGTTTCCGAGTGAGTTTCGCGTGCATCTATACGCGAAGAGTATTTGATGCCTGTATATTAACCGTGTCCCAGTGCTCGCCAAGGGCACTTTGGTCACATTGCTGACGAGTGGGCATTCACAAGAGAGCCCACCCATAGCATGTCTCATGCGGCGGTTGCGACGCAGACACAGCTGGAGACAATCACCGAGAAACTCGCAGAGCGATCGCTCTAAAAAAAAAAATTGCTGAGGTTCAGCTTGGCTAAGCCTGGGGAATGCGAAGCATATTAGTGGCTAGGCTTGGTAATACATGACTTTCCTTGGTTGAATACTTGGTCATTTTAATACAACCACTAGAAGCCTTCGTCGTGGGGGAAGACAACGGCATGGCTACAGCGGAACGCCGACTAACCCCGAGACGCGCGTTGGGTGAGCGCCTGGATTGCCACGGAAGCCGCGTCTGCCTGCCCGGTGGCGTATTCGCCAACTGCAGCCTGTACAGCCACAAGGCTTGAAACCACGGTGAATTGATCACGGTGACTGAAGATGGTCACAACGGCTTACCTAAAAGGGATAATAAATCTCTAAATAATGCTTAAAAGTTTATACCAACCTATTGTTACTAGCCATGTAATATTTAGTTTAAAATCAAAAGTGATATTCCAGCGCTCTGAATAATCTGTGTAAAAGTATGCAGAAAATGTTTTGAAAATCTTAAACGGCGTTATATGCCACTAAGCATCACGATTTGCGACCTAAAAGGTAAAGAAATTAAAAAATTAAATAAAGAAAACAATAAAATTACAGTACAGAGAGCGGAGTCGAACGGCCGACCTTCCACACGCAACACGTGCCTCTAATCCACTGCGCCATAGCGGCGATGTCAAGCCGTCGTTCTGAATGAATATTTATAACCAGCCTTAATGTGGCTGCTACCTGCCGGTGGGCGGCGCTGTCATCGCTGGCTGTACCGGCTGCATTTGGCGAACACGCTGCCCGGTGGAGCGAGCGTTTCACCTACACCGAGTGTGAACGCGCGTTCGAAATGCGCGGGAATGCGCGGGTGTGACGGCTAGGGGTCCCACGGCGACGGCGCGAGGTGGAGGCCAGCTCTCTCATCCGATGTCACGTGGTGTGACGTCACGGTGTCACGTGGCGTGACGGCTAGGGGTCCCACGGCGACGGCGCGAGGTGGAGGCCGGCTCTCTCATCCGATGTCACGTGGTGTGACGTCACGGTGTCACGTGGGGGTCCCACGGCGACGGCGTGAGTGGTAGCTCTAGCAATATGCTTCGCATAAAAAAAAAGTGGTTTTCAGTCTCTGTTTACTTTGAAAGCATTTTTCAAGCACCACAAACTTTCATTGGAAGACCCGCATGCTTATGGCAGTGATCCATTGCTGTGGTCGCATTTTCATTCCGCCTTCCTCCGTTCAGTTCTTTATCGTCGTTCTCTCTTCCCCCTGGCAATATAGTAAACAGGGACCTGCTTCGTTTATCGTCTAGATACAAAAAAAAATCTTTGATCTCAGGAATGGCGAAGTGGTTGTTTCAAGAAATATGTCCGTGACGTTGTGTTCTACACTGAGAAGGAGGAGGAGGCAGTGACTGAAAGAGAGGTAGAGTAAAGTTATGAGTTGATGATATCCTAATACAATGAGCTTCACTCTGGGAGTCCAATGGAATGCACACTTCCAGTCACACAAGGACGATTAGGGGAAAGTTGAAAAAGCAAGATGAAGTGCAGAAGCTCGGGAAGTGTTTGGCACCCTCACTAACCGTCGTGCAAAATCAACGCCCCCGGGGCGCATATAACTCCTTGCTAAGCTTTAAGGACTGATGATTGCTGCTGCCACTGTCAGTGGTATTTGATTGTGAACGGGTAAGCACCAAGGTGATTGCCAGCACTGCACAACGCACGTCTCTCCGTACTAAACGCGGACCGTGCTCAAAGTTTATGGTTAATTGTCTCATCATATCCAAAGTCACCACAGGTGGGCTGTTTGCCATTCTGAGGAGGAACGAATAATGGTTCGCAAATGCAACGCTTAGCCAGAGAGGACATAGCAGAGTAACTTCACGTAGCGCTAAGAAACGTGGAAAATGGATCTCTAGGTCAGTTGTGCAAGGAATGTAAATGTGGATTGAAAAACTGGGCCAAAATTTTGTGACGCAGGCATCAGTTCCAGCCCAAGTGTGGAACCACTTCGTCCTGTCCAAAGACCAGTATAGATCAGCGTGCTTTGTTAGTGCGACAATTTTCTGTGATACCGCAGTGTCCTGACATCAGTAAATAAGTCGCATCTTTCAACAGTGACACAGTGATGAAGTGTAAGGATTCCGAAGGACTGGTGTTTATAGAATGCTCGGCCCGTACACCGAAGTTAGTCGCAATAGTTGAAAGGTTGCTTCAGAGTCGTTCAATTTCGACTGTCATCGACTAATTTTTCAATTAATAAACTGAATGGTAGCATTCGCAGAAGTGAGTTCTGCACCATTCGAAGAAGTCTGACAAGATGTTATCTTTTGTCTGCGATTGATCTTGTTTAGCTGGCTCCAAAGACTCAAGAATGGCTCGAGTTATCAGAGCCCGCTGTGCAAACATACCCTGGGCAAAGATGTGACGTGTGAACATGTAGCAGGTAGTAGATGTTTCTGCATCTCAATCAAAAATTTTAATATGGTCGATTCCGGGGCCTGGAGGCCCCAGCGACTTCCCTTCCGATGCCCGCTGCACAAAGAGGGGCCCGACGTTGATGCAAGCTACAAAATGGAACGACGGTCCCAAATACAGTGTTAACTGCGAAGGTAAAAGCGCTCTAGGATGCTAGGATTCTGATTAACGTTGTGCGTGGCCTGGATGCACCAAGGCTACCAATACCTATGAGCAGAGAGAAGGCGGCTGAGACGGTGATTATGCGCCCATCAAAGCGTGAACTTCAACGCATAATCAATGAAGTACGCTGTTTGATGGAGAACTGACACGCAGTTATAGGCAGTGATGGACGACTCGAGTGAGGGGACACGTGCAAAAGAGGCTATTTATTTATTTATTTATTTATTTATTTATTTATTTATTTATTTATTTATTTATTTATTTATTTATTTATTTATTTATTTATTTATTTATTTATTTATTTATTTATTTATTTATTTATTTATTTATTTATTTATTTATTTATTTATTTATTTATTTATTACCCTCAGGGTATAAACATTACAGAGGGGAGTGGGTTGTGTTCAATAAACAAACAAAAAATATGCACAGCAATAAGAACATACAAGTAACACTCTAAGTGACAGTTGAGGTTGGTTACAAAAGGATGTAAACAAAGTCCCATAACACTTAATTAATATAACACAATGAAATTCGCGGTAACGTTTGAGAGTACGCAGTGGTGAAATTAAATAATATATGAACACACAGGAAGAGAGGTAGGTTTTATACAATTTTAAGAAAGACTGGCATGGTCTATATTGCGCACGGCAGACTGAAATAACCAAAATTTATTGATTGTTGCAACGGAAGAGGTAAGGCGGTTCTAGTCTTTAGATATGCGGGGAATGAATGAATCGGAGAAACATTTAGTGTTGCATGAATTTATGCCAACTTTGTGAACGTGGTCAATGCGTGATGATACATATGAAGGCGGAATGAGCAATTTACCGTGTAAGTCATCGTGAAGGAGGGCCGTCATAGAGGCACAAAGAACCTAAGGAAGCGGGAGAGAAAATCTAATGTATGAGGTACATGGCCATACCGCGCGAATGCATAAGTGTCATGGTGGTGTACCCGGTGCATTCAATTTTTATTTATTTATTTTGTTGTGTAGGTGTTTGTCGTTGGCTCATGAAAAGCCAAGCCATGCCTCCGCTTCTGCTTCGGTGTTGCAGTGGATGTGGCGGAAGGTAATAGCGGATTACAACAAAAAATGCTGTTGTACTCCATATCGGCTTCGCTAAGTATTGATGGTGTGTTGGGTATTCTAACAACATAGGAACGCAAAAATATGAACACGGATGTGGCGAGGGTACGGCCGAGGGCTGTGTTGAAGCATATTAAGGAAACTTATAGGAGAGGGAAAATACGAACACGAACGTAGTAGGAGAATAGGACGAGCGCTGTTATTCAGAAAATGCATGTGAGCGCAAAAGTACGAACACGGAAGTGTTGAGGACGCAGCGCTCGTCCCATTCCCTCTCCCCGCCCGTGTTCTTATTTTTTCGCTCATATTTTTCGCTCCACAAGGCCTAGCTGCAAAGACCTTTCAAATTTTGAGAATTTAAGAGTGTTCGAGCAAGGCATGCCTTTGCTCCCGGTAGAAATAGTGTAAAATGAACGCACGTTAAGGTGATTTTCTTGGGACATGTCAAAACAAACAAACAAACAAGCTAGCAAACAAAAAACAAACCAACAAACACAAGAAAGCAAGCACACTAACAAACCAACAAGCAAGCTAGCAAACAAACAGGACTAAACTTTGGGGTGTCGTGGTGATATAAAGACAGAATAGGAGCTTAAGAGGCTCAGTCGAAAGAGCCATATTAGATGACGCTTTCTTGCCCACTAAGCGCCTCCTACATACTTCAGTATGTTACATCCACGTAATGAAAGTAGCATACTGAAGTCTTTTTGGTCACATGACGAGGGTCTTGCCAAGTTGGCCGACTTATTTGTTTCTAACGTGCCGCCTTGCACGACTAGTATGTAGCGTTTTTTCCCGACTATTCATTTTTTCCTTTACGCTTGTCGTTACTAACTGGGGCGTCATGCTTCGTAAATATCAAGTTATGATGCTGTGTATGGTATGTATGAGAAAGAAAAAAAGGCAATAGTATAAAGTGCAAATAAAATGGTCGGAAAAAACACACCGGGGCGCGGATTAAAAAAAAACTGAATAATTCATCGTCGCCTGATTTGCTGTGATTTATAGTAGCAGATTTTTCTTTTTCAGTGGAAATGCAAGCCTGAAATTCAAAATCGACGCGGCAGGCTTATTCTGAATCTGCACAAGGTAAAATATATTGGTTGCAAGATTCTCCCAGATAATAGAGACACTTATATGGTCTCTTTCACTCCGAAAAATTGCATGCCTCGCTTCTTCATCACACACACACACACACACACACACACACACACACACACACACACACACACACACACACACACACACACACACACACACACACACACACACACACACACACACACACACACACACGCACACACACACACACACACACACACACGCACACGCACACGCACACGCACACGCACACGCACACACACACGCACACACACACACACACGCACACGCACACGCACACACACACGCACACACACACACACGCGCGCGCAAAAAACTAAGATAAGGAACACTGTTTTGCTGACAGGAACGGAAGCCTGGATTTAGACCGGAACTTAGTTTTATTTCTTTCTTGCGTGAATAAATGAAGACCGCCAGGACCAGATTATTGTTCTCGCTGGAAAAAAAAATCGACAGAAAAGAAACGAGCGTACGCAGAAATGCGGAATGCATTTGGCTCGACAGGGTGCTCACTGCGTCTCGCAAAGAGTGCAACAGTCGAAGATTGAACATTTCGCATGCAAACGAAAACAGCGTCAGGCACTTGTTGGCTGGCGGGCTCGAGGCATGCATCAACACCTTCCTCTGGCGGCTTGCTCATGTGCGGACACGTGCGATGCCCCCCTTTCGTCTCTGAGACTCTTGCGAAGGCGCCAAAGATAGCAGCTCTGCTCCGACGACACTCACCAGAGAGATGCCTAGTTTATTGAATCACGCACCGATAAATCACAGCAGAAGCGAGTCGAGAGATGCTTGACGGCAGCCCATGGGCTGAAAGCGGCTGTGCTTGACGTTTAATGCGCATACGCGATGAGGTAGGCTCCGAAAGAACCACAGCTACAAGCTCAGGTTGCCGCCTGAAAGTTCCCGGGTGTTGAGTTAGCGGATGTTGAGTAATCGCCTAGCATCTTCCTCACGGCTTGAAAAGCTGCAGTTCGTTCAATCAAGCTCGTGACTTCCATCCGAAGGCTTTCCTTTGTCAAGCTGTATTGGCGAGTGTGTGTAAAGAATGTTTAGCTCTTAGAGCGAGTTTTTCGTTTTCAAGTCTATTGGTTCTTTATTTTGTTGCCTAACAGTGCGTACGCCAAGCGTAACTTGCGAAGAACATTTGTACAAGTCAAGTGTTCAGGATGCGATTTTAAGATAGAAAATAAAATGTCGGGCACTCAAATTTGTCGCCGAAACTTAGTCTTAATAACGTTTGCCTCAAATGAACCTCATCGTTACTACTGAAAAATAAAATAAAAAAATAAAATAGAAACGAAATATCGAGAGCGCTGGGTTCTGTAGTGCCGCGTTGGCGCCTAAGACTGTCTTAGGACGCTAAGTGATATATTCAGTGCATTCTGTATGGTTCAGAAGAAAAATTGAAAACCACATGATAAATCATGCATTCCTAAACAAAAACGAGTACAACAGCTTTTGTTTTGCAATAGATAACGAAAATCAGGCTGTCAGTTTTACTCAGGGTAGATATAAAGCTTCAGACGACGCATTAGCGAGCAAAGGAACGCTCGCCAATACATGTCTTCCTAAAACCGTTAAAAATAAATTCATGTATCTTTAGAGGAAGAAAATTTTCGACACTCCTAGGAAACCACGGTGTCTTTCTTAAACCTTCGCGCAGGTAAAGTTAGGCATTTACTAACATTTATTTTAATATGTCTGCACAAAAAGCTCTTAGAAGCGACTTTAGTTGATTGCTCGCTTTTGATGCTGTATTTTTAAATATTTGTGATGATTTCTTAAAATGTTTCTTAGTCTTTACCGGTCTTCATTTAGCGAGTAGAAATAGTTTGTAATCGATTGCCTCGCATTACCTGTGCCTGGAACAGAAACGGGGGGCAACGTTTTATGGACCAGATTTAAGATCAGTTGAAGAAAATAGAAATGAATCCGAATGTAGTGAGTGGTAGGAAGGTGGTAGGTTCTACAAGCGTCTCACCACGTTCACTTCTACCCTTGCTAGGGAGCGCAACACCTACGCCAGACATACTGCAGCTTACACAACACGCCGCTAATATTTGAGGCCTGTCGCTGAAACCTAATGGGATTTAAGGATGTTGCACCTTCGCGCGCATGGCTCAGAAAGTTTTTTAGGCGACGTTACTAGAACGGGAACTGGTTTGCTCCGACTTTTCGTCAATCGCTGCGTTTCAACTATTGAAGTGCAATGATTGGATGCGCTTGTTTTCAGGACGACGACCTTACTTGAAACAGTTCTTTCCGCAGCGATTTACATCACGTTCTCAGAATACAGTACGTTCCGAGTTTGAAACAAAGCATTCGAATAGGAGTTAAATCGAAGAGGTTTCGAGAAGAGTTTCGAAAATCTTTACGCCTCTTCTCTAACCTCGGGACTGTTGTTCGATGCCCCGCGCGATTGGATAGTGTTTGACCTTAGAACCTCGCACGGACGTTCCACGCGCAAACATTGAGGCTTCTCACGCCCCCTTCAAATCCACCCGCACACTTTCCACCGGACTGGCCCCGATAGCGCAAACACTGAGAGCCAGGAGCAGGGGTACGCGGCAGGCTAAGCAGCCCCAGAGGTCAAAGCTTTCGAGGCTGCTTATAGGTGGGCCCTCCTGCCCGCGGTCCCGTAAGTCCCTCTTGCGACCGCTGCTTCATCGGCAAAGAGAGGTTCGAACGCCCGAGGCGACAATGGAGCCTCTCGTCGCAGTGACCGGACTCTGAATCACTGCCTCCGCGGTGTCCCTTTTCATCCCTCGGAGGCCCTGGAATCATTCGAGTAGGAGAGGCGAGGGAAAGGAGAAATGCCACGGGAGGGGAGAGGGTGCAGTCGCTGCTGCGATGCAAAGGCGCCCCCACCCCTTCCCTTCCCCACCTCACATGCCGTCGCAGGTCTCCCGACTACGCTTATCCTTAAGTGCCTCGCGCCATAACTGTCGTGCCACAGGGTGTTCGCTATTGATTGACAAAGTGCCCCTTGCGTGCTCGGCGGCGTTGCCGCCAGTAGCGCGTAAGTTTTCGCGGGGAAATTCTCTGTGCCGCCGTTATGTGAGCGAAGAGAGGATCGTGAAGGAAAAGGAGGGCAGTGAAAGGGCGTGAGCGTGTAGTGGATAGGGTCAGTTCCGTGCAATGTCGTTCCCGCCCGTGGGGCTTAAAATAGATTCGAGCAGGCGCCTGCGTTACGCGTCTGTACGTATGCAGAATCTGCCGCGAGTAACGAAATGAAATCTTGTCGGGATGTGACGTCACCTGTACGTGGGTGCTGCAGTAACTGCTTGCACTTTTTTTGCTTTGACGGAGGTCAAAAATGAGGAAAATTTTTTGGGAGTTTTCTTATGTATGTTTAAGAAGACATACTATTTTCAGTTATTTATATTCTTTTATTTTATTTCCTCAATTTGCTTCGGTAGCGTGCTTTGTCTGGACACATTTCTTTGTTGGTGCCAAGGTATTTGTAGTTTATTACTTTTCTCTACACTTGTTGGTCTCCCGCTCCTGTAATAGCCGTTCATCTGGGCTGACAGTATCAATAAATAAAATGAAATATTATCATAGTGCCTCAATAAAAGTTTTCGCTATGTATTCGGTCACAAATTCGTCGTCTCTGATATTTCGTACACATGTAACCTTGCGAGTATGTTTTTGCAGGCTAGTTGGTGCCTAAGCATTGTGGGTTTTTTGCGCAAAAGACACGACACAAAGAAACGAGGTAGACAGCGCTTGTCCTGTCTACCTCGTTTCTTTGTGTCGTGTCTTTTGCGCAAAAAACCCACAATACATGTAACCTTATCTTTAAATGCCTGCATTCCTCTCTGAAAAAAGATGCCGACACTGAAAAAGCACATACAGGCTAATTTGCCGCCATAATCAGCATCATTGTCTTCGTAGAGCTAAAGGCTGCCCTGTCCCTATGTTTTAAATACAGGTGTTCCTAGCAAGAGCACTTCTTAAAATGTGGTTCGTATACATTCGCGATATGCCCTTAACTAGTCACTGACACCAATGACGTTGCCTTTTCACTAGTTAAAGCTATTTGACATATGCGCAGCACGCCGTATTTAACTCGTGACCACTCGATCGCCACGGGTGATCCAAAAGACAACTAAGTCGGTCAAGTGTTCGTTTGACAATTTAGTGTTCGCTTCTTCTATTCTGGAGTGAGCGCCAGAAATTCAGTGTGGAGAAATTTCTACTTCATGGTTTATCAGGTGAGATCGGGACAAGGCTCGCCAAGAAACCTAGTCTGGAGCTTCTTTGGCTTCGCCTACGAAATTCGAGACGTGAAGTGGGAAGCAACCCTGCGGAATGGTATGACGACTACATTGAGGGCCTTTTTGGGGAGGAATTTTGCAGGCAACAACTACTCGTACCACATTTATCAGCCGGCCGGGAGAATGACCAGCTGTGTTTTGACGTGGTCGTCCTTTCCAGATAGATCGGAGGGAAGTTTTGAGAGATTACTGCACTGAACTTCGTGCTTGTGTCCACTGAGATAAAAGCGTCGCTGCGGAACTTCGACCTAAACGCTCAGCGGTCACAGTCAAAACACTTCGCTCCTCACCCTTCCCTCTCATTTTCTTGGTCTGCACAGCCCTTTTTCTTCACAACTTTTTCTTGGTGCTACTTGCATTAAAAGGACGTCCTGTCCGCGCTTTATTCCGACCACAGGCGATATTGATCATCGCGCCGCGGTGAGAGTAGCCGCTTTCAACGACCTCACAGGGCGCGAGCGTGATTCGAATTCTTTGCCGCCCTTAAATCAGGCCACTTTGAGAATACATTATAGCTGCGCCGTTCACAGGTTCGGGAGTGAAAAGGTCGCGGAGCTGCTGGCCGATCGACGGCGCTGCCCGAAAAAGGTGGGTGTTAAATAAAGCACCCCAAAAAGAGGTGTCCGCGACAAAAAAGGAAGTAAAAGGAATTTAGCACGTCGCTTTCAAAGCCTGTGCGATCGGGCGTAGCATTCGTTACTGCGGTGAAGCATGCATAAGTGGCATTCGATGTGAAACGTCCGCGACGGAGTTTTAAGCCTCCGTGACGCGAAATCTGTTGACACTCTGTATACTATGCGGCAGGAGGTTCGCGGACTGTTAACCCTAATGTGATACAACACACCACGCTTGTGCGCCTCTTTTGCGCGTGCTGCTTGAGCTGAACTGGGAAATGTTTGCTCCTACCCTGCCCGCGATACTCGAACTGAAGTGCTGTGGTCTTCCAGAGATAGAACCTAAAGTGTTAACGTTTCGCTTTGAACGTTAGGTCGCTGTTAAAATTTTTCAGCATTGATAGGGAGCATAATGTTTTGGACTTGCAGGGCCAGAAGTGTATACGAATGACTTGTGCGCGCCACTGTTCTGAAGAGTATGTAACATTATGTATGTAGAAATATGTAACGTTACTCTCGTTCACGCTTTTAAAAGATGGCGGGAAGAAAGGCCGCCAATAGAAAAATCTATTTGACTCCCTTTCTTTTTTTGCATGTCTCGTCAATTTTCGCGCATTCCCTTTGAAGCTTTCAAAGTGTTTTGATTGAAGTGCAGAGCCTGAGCTCTTCGCATAGAGTCGAGAAATCGAACACGGACCTGATTGTTTTACTACTGCTGTCCATGTTTACAAGCAACTCCAAAATATACACGAGAAAGTTTCAGTGTTGTTGCTAATAAAAACGGCGTCTGTTTAAACTACGTTGGAGAGCTCACCATTCAGCTGGCTGCCAGAAGTATTCGATCACAATTTTTTTGGTAATTACCGTATTGACGTACCCCGCTTCAGTTTGAGTATTCCCAGAGAACAGAAAGTTTTCTCGATCAATATCGGCTTCTCATTGCCGTATTCTCATTATGTTGAGGCCTGAGATTGAAACAGTTGTAACAACGCTGACATGGGCCAATACTCATTCTTCTACGCATTGTGAAATAGCATTGTTATGCTAATATCCACGGGCACGCAGTGAACGCGACATTAAGTGCTATGTAGAGCTAAAAATATATTCCCATAATTTACCCTGCAGTTCCGAGAGTTCACCCCTAGGTTATTATAGCCGACGTGACGCGGTCTGCGCGAAACAATGAACACGACTCTGTTTGACCTGGGCATCAGCGCCTACGGCGGGAACAAGTAGTCAGCGTCAGTTCTGTGTCTTTCTGAATCTACCCATTCGACAACCTTTCGCGACATTGCAACTAGCGTGGAAAGCACAAGGACAGCGACAAAAGGAACCGACGGGACAACACGCTAGCGCGTTGTCCCGTCGGTTCCTTTTGTCGCTGTCCTTGTGCTTTCCACGCTAGTTGCAATGTCGCAGTCACTAACGAATTCACACCAACTAGCCCAACTGTCTTCCATGAAAGCTAGCGTGTTGTCCCGTCGGTTCCTTTTGTCGCTGTCCTTGTGCTTTCCACGCTAGTTGCAATGTCGCAGTCACTAACGAATTCACACCAACTAGCCCAACTGTCTTCCATGACTAGCGTGTTGTCCCGTCGGTTCCTTTTGTCGCTGTCCTTGTGCTTTCCACGCTAGTTGCAATGTCGCAGTCACTAACGAATTCACACCAACTAGCCCAACTGTCTTCCATGAAAGCTAGCGTGTTGTCCCGTCGGTTCCTTTTGTCGCTGTCCTTGTGCTTTCCACGCTAGTTGCAATGTCGCAGTCACTAACGAATTCACACCAACTAGCCCAACTGTCTTCCATGATCATTCGACAACCTGTCCCGTGTTCGACTGGTGTAACTAATGGTGCGTACAATTAAAAAAAAACATTTCGCTGCTCTGCAAACACTCTGTTTGCTATAATATGTGTGATGTCTTGGGTAAGCCAGCAGGAATTTTCATGTTTTGAGTGTGTGGTGGTACCTGCCTGGTTCGTTCGTGTTACTGCATTTGATGAAGTTTACAGCCCCGGAAATTGGGAGGCCGTAAATGCATCTCGACAGCGTGCAGTTTGAGCGAGCCTCATTTTTTTGTTAACCGTGAGAGGGGATTCCAGACACTTCCTTCCGTTACCTCGAAGCATGAAAAGCTCCGACGAACCAAATGCAGACTCTTGTTTGGATTGCTTCGTGGGGAAGGCGAAGCGACCTGGAGGTATTTCTTTTTCTATACTAGTACTGCACAAAGCGAAAGAGACGAAAGACATACACTTCGTATGAAAATTCTGATGAGCTCAGAAGACAGTAAGCACTCAGCGGCAAGCTCCACTGCGGCACTAACCGTAATGTGACCGGAAATTGGCACACCCGTTGTTTGCCTTTATTGATGCGATGTGGCATTTAATCACTAAATGCCCACCGATTTGATTTGAGCGTCGGAACTCCCAAGTTTGTTTCAGCGAAAACACTGACTGCCCTTTGCTCGAAGGTAACCAGCACAATTCATCTCATGCGCCCTGCAAGAGAAGAACAACGGTAAAATCTCGTTTCCGGGCCTAAAATTTGGTAAGAAAATGACGTTGAGCGTAGGTGACTTGCGATTGACGGAAGACTGAATTTCAAGATAGTGTAAGATCAATACGAGGAAGTGGAAACACTTATCAAACGTTCAAAGACCATCTGTCGACTGCCTACAATGAAAATTTTTCATGTGGAACACCGACAGGACCTTAAGTGAGTGGAACACGCACAGGTCCTTAAGTGGCACCTTTCATGGCGTTTAACATGGTGTTTCGATGATGGCCGTTTCATTAGATCCTTCAAGCTTGACATTTCACCTCATTTGTTTATTGCAGAGTCTGCATCATAGAAAACTGTCTTTACCTCTGCAATGGTCACCTTGCTTTCTGAAACGGTTGATCAATGGGGGCCTAATAAACTCCAGCACCAAAAACTGCGCGCGACGCATGAGGACAAGAAGCATGATTTAGGCGCATGAACAGCTGCATGAGATGAGCGTACTCACGGGAGGTGACGCACACATGCACAGAACAATTTCAGCCATAGATAGGAGACTGTTCTTCAGGAACCGAATCCACACCATTTCACCACATACTCGGAGTACCATGAAACACCCATTCCCTTTCTTCTGTAGCGAACGTTAAGAGTCCACGTTGTTCATTTATTTTAGGACAGGACGGCGATCGTGAGCACACCAAGAAGCGGTAGTTAGGTCCTCAAAAGTGAAGTTTCTTACACTTGATTTTAAACTGCGTCCCGCTTGAGTATCCACGAAGCATTGCATACGTGCATCTACACAGCACCGCTTAAACGTCTTTCGTGTTCTGCTTAATTTGGACCTTGCACCGCTTAATTTGATGATGTTTTCGAGAAAATATTGGCTCAATGCGATGGGCAGAACGGTGTGATATTTTGGCCGATATGCTGTCGTTTTTCCGTCAATTTTGCTGTGAAGTGCGCACCGAAACGTGTATTACAATAATAGGACGTCTAATGTGGAGCGTGATGTCATTGGGTACGTTCTGTATATTTCATTGGGAGTCAGTATTTCAAGCGGTTGTGATGAGTGCAGGCAACTGGCGGCCGCTGCGGAGCTCCGTCGTCGGTAGACGTAGGGGAAATCCGCACCTCCACCAAATATGTTGCGGGAAAGAATATATTTACAGATATTTACAAATAGAGAAGAACAGCTGCGAGCAGCACCGAGAACACAGTCCGAACTTCGTTGTCGTCTTCTACTCTTCGCACTCGTGCCATCGCTCTTTGTCGTCGTCGTCTACCCGCATCAATATATATTTCTTGAGAATATTCGCTCTTTCTGCAGTAAACACCTGCCTCCTGGCCACGAGTGTCAACCTATAGTATGACCATCAAATAAAAGCTGCCATTTAGGTAAGACGGTCCTCTTTCGTTGCTGAATACAGCGCATTCAGACACGACAAACAAAGAGCACACAGCGCAAGCACTGGCTCGCAACATGTTTTCTTTTTTTTTTAACTCGATTCTACTCTCCCATCGCAAATAGGTGAATGCACCCTCCTCAATTCTCTAATACCACTATCCTCGGCAAACATCTGTTGGCATGTTAAATTTCAGAAGCTTTCCACGTTTGCAATAACAAAGACATATGCATAAGCTAACCATGAGCAATGTTCAGTGAAAAAGAGATCAACTATTTATGAGAAAAAGCTATGTAACAATTCTTGTGCACATGAACAACGGTGAGGAAGGCTTTTTTATCGCAGATTTTTAGGGTTGAGATGTACGATAACGGTGAGGAAGGCTTTTTTATCGCACATTTTTAGGGTTGAGATGTACGATGAGGAGGCTTTGTTTTCTTTCTGTGATTTATTCATTTTCGAGTTAGAAAACTGCATTCAAATGGCGCTTCTTTGAATGCGAAAGACTTTTGCGACTCGTCTGCGAGTAAGTGCTCGCACTTACTCGCTTTGTATTTTCCTGTCTGCAGTGTATTAAACTATGAATATCGCCAGCATTATTGTCGAATACTGTACCGTAGGTTGGACTAATCACTGTCGAGAGGTGACCGATGGAAGCTACCTGTAATCTCTATAGCATTGAAGGTTCTCTTTGCTTGAAAAGCATGACTCTGTTATATTGTTATCCTTACGTACGGAGGGGGAATCGATGGTAAATCCCTCATTCGAACGCCGTTGTTGGCAAAAAATATCACACTTCACTATAGCCGCGCACGAAAGAACATGAAATGAAATCCGGGCTCAAATGTTGCCCCACGAAAATTGGTGTTTTCTGGTAGCAATCGAGAGTTCCATGGAAACCAGTCTGATAACAACCCTTCTGAAGTTTACAAGAAACGTCTTGATTTGTTTCTTGCTGAATAACGTTTTCATCGCCAAACTGCTTACTACTGCAGTGTTTGCTGTTTTTATTTTGTTCAATTACGCTGCTTATATTTCCTGCATATAGTTCACATTTACGTACATATGTGTGTGTGTGTGCGTGTGTGTGCGTGTGTGCGCGTGTGTGTGCGTGTGTGTGCGTGCGTGTGCGTGTGTGTGCGTGCGTGTGCGTGTGCGTGTGCGTGTGTGCGTGTGTGCGTGCGTGCGTGTGTGTGTGTGTGTGTGTGTGTGTGTGTGTGTGTGTGTGTGTGTGTGTGTGTGTGTGTGTGTGTGTGTGTGTGTGTGTGTGTGTGTGTGTGTGTGTGTGTGTGTGTGTGTGTGTGTGTGTGTGTGTGTGTGTGTGTGTGTGTGTGTGTGTGTGTGTGTGTGTGTGTGTGTGTGTGTGTGTGTGTGTGTGTGTGTGTGTGTGTGTGTGTGTGTGTGTGTGTGTGTGTGTGTGTGTGTGTGTGTGTGTGTGTGTGTGTGTGTGTGTGTGTGTGTGTGTGTGTGTGTGTGTGTGTGTGTGTGTGTGTGTGTGTGTGTGTGTGTGTGTGTGTGTGTGTGTGTGTGTGTGTGTGTGTGTGTGTGTGTGTGTGTGTGTGTGTGTGTGTGTGTGTGTGTGTGTGTGTGTGTGTGTGTGTGTGTGTGTGTGTGTGTGTGTGTGTGCGCACTGAAACTTTTCTTTTTAGGCGTGCTGTGTGATCTGTAACCTCTCATAGAAAGCTGACAGACGGTCAGGAATAGTATTGCGCTTTCATCGACTTAGCCGACAACGCTTTTTTTTTGTTCGAATAAAAACTCAACATCAGCTTAACTGAGACATTACGTGAGTTAAGTGCTTCTTCATTACGTGAGTGCTTCTTCATTTGACATTTACCTAGAAGTCTCGAAATTTTGCTGCTAGCTAAGCAATCACTGCGTGAGTGGGGCATAGTTGGAAGTTTTTCAGCCTCGTGTCTGAAATAGCTTGAGCAAATTAGCTTGCACAGGATCTTGTCATGAAGCAAACGAAAGCTTCTAGTATTTATAGTAAAGACCAAGAACGCGTGTTACCTGAAAAAGAAACACGACGGCCATGGTCTTAATCAAGGAAGAGCAGGAAATGAGTGCGAGTGTTGTTTACGGAAAACAATCTCTGACGAGAGGAGCATGCCAAGAAAACTCTGGAAGCCCAAGGGAACAGCTCAGGAGCATATTTAGAAAATATACTCAACGCTGCTGTCGACGATATCGACGCGGTGTTTGTTGTACTTGTGCGAAGTCACTGAAAACATATTTAATGACGTTTCGATTTTACTTTCAATCGATTTGATTTATTTTCTTCTTTCCGAGACAGGAGGTGTTGACAGAAAAAAATACGACGTGTCAGAAAGTGCAGAAAACTAAGGGAATAACGTGAAAGCGCTAAAGGTAGACAAGAGAAACTGGAAAAACTTTTAAGCGTAAAGCTCCTCAACACCACATTACGTGCTCGCTCTTAGTTCCAGTAATAGTCAAGTGGTGGCTTCGCAACGAAATTCCGGAAAAAATCATTGGAAAACCCGAACAGAAACCTCAGAACGAAGAAGTACACTTAGCAGCCTCTCCTATTAAAATCCTGGCTGCGAGGCCCGCTATTGCAAAGAGATAAGATATCTTTAACAGTGGCTTGCTAGATAACGCCTGAGTAGAAGATTTCTCCCACCAGCCTACAACCTCCCTCTGCATTCCGTTACGCTGAAGCCAACCCCAACAGAAGTGATTATTTATTTTGTATCTTAAAATGGTTGAGATAGTTATCAGTGCCATGTAAATAAACATAAAGTGATATTATTTGCGTGAAATATCATCAGTTACAGTTTATAGATATTTGTCATTACATTACATTGGTTCTATCTGTTAAAAGTGCTTTGATTTTTTTATTAACTGCTGTGCAAGACGCTCCCTAAGACGCTTGAAAAATTAAAGGTAGGTTTTGTGGTCAAGCAGCTGGAAAGAAAGAGGTTACGTTCAGGAACAAAAAAATGAGGTGTGCCAGTATTTTGAGACATTATTATTTCCAATGCTTTCCTAACCAAGACGACTGAACGGGCACATGGACAATAGAGCTGATCCCTAGAAACACACGGGATAAAACTTGCGACTACACCTTTATATGCAAAAGAAATAGCCACGAACGAGCAGGAATGTAATTGCGGGGACGGGCGGGCGTAAAGCGAATACGAGGAAGAGTGTAAGTTTTAAAAAGGTGTAATGGCTCCTGGATAAACATTCAGAGAAGTACGGCTGCATCAAAGCAATACCGGTGCTGAACTAGGGACTAGTCCTACTTTTTATCAGACGTCTATCAGTAACTAATTATTAAAAAGCTGAATAATTATAGCACAGTCTTAGAGACGGCCGGCCCAGGCAAGGCTTGAACATCCTTTGAAGGCTGTAGCAAGCGGCGAAATATACTTCGAAGCGATACCGAATGTTGGCAAGCTTGACTAGAAGCGTTCGTGTTCGCATGCCACTGCAAGCAAAACTCAGACAGCGAGTGAAGGTGGATTCTACCGCGAGCGGATAAATGATGGTGAATCTATTCCAAAGAAGAAATAAAAATGTGGCAAGGAGCAATCGAAGAAGCATTTCTCAGAGAAAATGAAGAAAAACTAAAGAAACAAAGGCGAAGAAGGCACTGAATAGCGAATGAAAATGGGATACCGGTACAGAAAGCAATACACGGTGCGGCTTTTTGCAGAACCCTGTCGGTATGTCTTTGAGAAAGGAGACATCAAACTAAAGTGAGTTTGGAAGATGGTACACGGATGGGTCGAGTATGTGGTGCTGAAAACGTAAATGGTATTTTGCTTGGGTAAAGAAGCATTCATTGAAATCTATATACGGTCATGGCGAACCGCCCTGGTGAGTTGGAACTCTAAACCGGAAACGACCCAGCAGTTCGTAAAGTTGAAAGTCTAGTTCTCGAGATATAGTGCTGGAGCTCCTCTGCATCGACGAAGGAACTTCAGCCCTTTCAATAAAATGGGTGGCACATGCGACGGCAGCCACATTCCATGTAGCCTTAAAGCTTTTATGCAGTGCTTGTTTAGTTCTACGAGCAAGCTTGTTTGCAGCGCTGAATATTTCGAGATTCTTGCGGCCCCCTCATAAAAAGCGCGGTTAGATGTCATCTGTACACGAAAGTCAGCTTTTGGTCACCCATAGCTAGATAGGCTACAAATGATTCCTTAGCCTTATCTGCAGAATTTAACAAGTAATTAAATCCTTCATCCAACAACCCTGCTGAACAAAAGGTCACTCCTGCTGCATACAACAAAAAGCAAATTTCCTCATCCTTGGCAAAGCATGGCGAAAAGATGTACTCTTCTTATTTCAGTCTAGCGCATGAGAATTCCGCAAACCCGCTGCTTTACCACTTCCTAGTTGTTAGCTAGTGTGCAGTAGTATGCTGGGGTAAAAATAGCCGTAGAACAGGCTAAACTAACGATGTAGGTCCCTAGTGTCTGACGATTTACTTGCGTTTTCTGCTCAGCAGTGCTCGCAACTGCGCACGGGCAGCCTTGGCAAAGCACGGGCAACGGATACAATTTCCGGATCACCATGAAGCAGTATATTTTTGTATATGTATGTATATGTTTTTTTTCTCCTGTTTCTCGAACATACTTTTGTGAATACGGCTTTCTCTTGTGGTTTCTGAAGAAAAAAAAAACAACGCGGAAATATTATGGCTTTCTTGATTAGTAACGCTCACTGAGCCATTATGACGAAGAACCACCCGTAATGGGATGAAAGACTGAAACACAAGAACGGGCGAACGAAGGGAGGGACTTTTCGGCCGTTCGCTGCTCGTACACTTTTTTTCTTTTTGCAATTTTGCTGCACTAAGCCACGTTCTTTTATATCAGGAAAGGCAAGAGAGTAGATGACCACCGACATTATGTTGGCAATCACGGCGAGGGGCGTGAGGAACCTGCAGTTGGTTTACGATGAAAAAGCACCTCGTAGGAAACAAATTGCATAGAAACATAAAAGCATAATAGCATAGGAATTTCTCCTTGAATTCTAGTGGCAAGCAAAGGTAGACTTATAATTGGTGCAGACCGCCTCGGAAGCTTTGGCAGCTGATATCCTCGCCTTAATCCAGACAGGCGGAAATCTAGCGCTCCTGGGGATTTGCCTCATTTCACTGGGGAGACATGGAAGAGGCCTTTGCCCTGCAGTGGATCTAGTCAGGCTGATGATGTTGCTTACGATGACTCGAGATATGAGAAACACTGCTGCTTTTTTCTTTTCTTCTGAATAAAATCAGGCGCGAAACTGCGTCTGCCCTGGTGCTCTTCACGTCCATGTTTGTGTTGCGCAGTCCCTTACTTAACGATGTACGATCGACTTGCCTGACAACGCGCACTCTTGTGCTGCGGCTCTAGCGAAATATTAACCGGGCAAAAATCACCTTTTTTTGACAAGGAAACTTCGATATTCACATTTTGTTGTTGTGCATGTAGACTAGACTTGAAATATTTTCACGGAGAGAAGATGACGAAGCGGGCAGTGGCGCCGAACGGAGCCGCTCGGGCCATGCCAGCGGCCATTAATAATCTCATCAACGTCTCTCATCACGCCTCATTCTGCGGCTTCTACAACGTAACAATATATTAATATCTGCGATAGACCTTACTCGGACCTGGAATCTTGGTAAACATTTTTTATAAAAACTAGCAGCTGGTTGTAGTGGTACAGAACACCACGCTGTTCTCGAAAAGCAGCAGAACATCGCATAACTTGGTTTTGGTAGTAAGCAGCTCATATGCGTTTTCGTGCTCTTGTATGAACCTCGAATGAGCCGCTAGTTGCGAAGACAACAGATCAGACAAGTACTGCTGCTTCAGGAATTTGCTTCCGATCTTCCCAACTCCTTTATGAAAATCCGTAGCAGCTCTGAAGGGCTCTCAGAGAACACAAAAAGAAATCGTATGCTTCGATTTGGTGGGGAGAAATTTTGAGCCGGCTTCAATCAATATCGCACTGGTGATTGTCACCAAGGGCCACGTTCGCCTGAGGCTATGTCTGAATACGCACGAAGCACATAACCCGATGTCTCCCACGCTCAGATTTCCTCGCCTTTTCTTGTCGTACGGACTGCTCCTTCTTAACAGCCTTATATTGAGTCGTGAATTCGATTGCCGGGTGTCAAGATGTTCCTCCCTCGGTAGTAATCTACTTGTTCACTATAATAACTTCGACGACCTCGTATGCGCTGCATTTTTATTCAATTCGTGCTTGCTTCTGCACGTTGCACAAATACTTCCTCCTTTACTGCTCGTGTATTTTCCTTTGTATTGCGCTTTTATGGTTTTTGTCTCGGTGTAGGCAACGTATTTTTGCATTTTTATTATTTCTTTGCGTATGAGCTTGAGTAATACTTTTACTAACGTATGTTTTTATCTTTTGTTATGAATAACTCTCATTCGCCGTTTCGCCAAAGGGCATGTAAAACTTATGCAAACTGCATTGACACCTTCACACATTGGGCACTAATCGCTCGGTTCGCACCTATTTGAATTGACAGGGTTCACTCTCAACGCAGGGTTTAATCTTAAAAAAAAAAAAAAAACTGTTGCGGAAACAGAAAGATAGCATACGTTAGATGCCGTCTTCCTTCCAATCTAATTTGAACAAGAACAGGCGAGCAGCCTCCCCCAGTCTTTCTCTCTTTTCAAGATACGCTCAGGACACTTAGAAAACGAAGCTGTGTGCAAATGAAGAGCCATCCTACGAGGGTCTTTCAAGACTTCACTAAAATCGTCAATGATTTCGGGCACACGTTCAGTGCCCCATCAAGGCGAACGGGGATATGAATGAGTAGTTCTTGATGCGCGAACCTGTTCTCTAGCACTGATATTTCTTGTTCGGCCTTCGTAAGCGAATAACAGCGTCTAATTTGCACCTCATTGTCCCAGAAAGCAGTGCCACTTGGAGAAATCCCACTTTAAAAGTTGTTATTGGCTATCTTTTTTTTAGTTGATTTAGTTGTTCTTACTGTTAACAAGTTTCCAGTGAGGGTTTTGATAACCGGTGAGAGGGGGCAGGGATAATGAAATGGTTGACATAAATAAATAATATGAAAATTAAAATCAGCATAAAATAACCAAATAGTCCATCAATGAATTATATAGAAAAACGTTAGGTACTCTGAACCATCGAAAGAAAAAAACCAAGCTTGATAAGAAAATGAACTAAATTCACTAAAGTTACAGTTGAAATCGCTGCTAGTTTACTGTAGTGTGCTGTGCTCATGCTTAGCATAGAATAAGCCTCTTGGGCGATATCTGAAATTTCGCACATGACCTGTAACCAAGTCAGTAAATTAGTAGCTAATGCCTTTCGTAATATTTCATGACAAAAAGAAGCAATGCGCTGTTTAAATTTTAGATTTGCATATATACGGGAACGCTGTGGAAGCATCACAAACTCAACCCGTTCCACGTGCGACTCCATGCTGCGTAAATTAATTACAATGGTACACAAGTGTGAAATGAGCAAAAATTCGGAAAGTATAGGCACTCTTGTATACGTCCGACGTCAGAGAATGACGCGGCTTTTATAGTCAGGCAGGCGTGACGAGTGTGTTCATAAACGGCGCTCTTCAGAAACTGCACAACAGAAACTACACAACAAACACTCCATAGCACCTCCTGGATCCTCTCGACCAGCGGGAGTTGAATCCTTTGTCCTCGCTATATGCGCGGGCACACCCGTGGACTCGAGGGCGGACTCGTTCTCGGGAGCGCCGGTGCCCAGTTCAACGGACAGATAAAGCGTGCTCTTGAAAACTCCCACGCTGGCCCAGCGCTGTTTGGCGTAGCAGCGCAAATGAAGCACCCGCGCCACACTTTGCAGGACTAGACTCAATTCCGCTCCCGTAATGCCTGAACTTCTGTTTTAGAAGAACACTTAAAAAAAGCACATGAATGCGTTTTCTGCACCGTGTCGGGAATCTGAAGGAGTTTCTTACATTAGTTCAAAAAGCTGTTGCTTTAACGCTCTTTTTATTAGTGAGACACGAATGTAAATTAATAACAGAATGAAGACAAGCGCGCAGGTTTTAAAACGTGGTCACGTAGTGCGTATGCTAGGAGCAGTCAAATCTATACAGTCCAAACGGTTCACTGCCAAGCTGTGCAATGGGGCTCTATAGCACCCCTGACGATCTTCAGAGATACAGCGTAGGACCAGTTTTCTTCGCACTGTAGGAGGAAACTGTCAAAAAAGCAACAATGTTATATGGCCCAGAACAAAATCCAGAGGACTACGCGTATAGCTTATAAACGCTAAATAATGTCTGTGCAAGTGCGCGCTGAAATATTGATATTTTTACGAGTTGTGTTTTCGTTCTTATCCACAACTCCGTTGGTCGTATGGACGCGCGTGCGCGCGCGCACACGTACACGCAGACGCGGACACACGCACGCGCGCACGCAGACGCACGCCCAGACACATGCACGCACGCACGCACGCACGCACGCACGCACGCGCGCGCGCACGCACGCACGCACGCTCGTGCTTATGAAACAGAGAGGGTACCTCAATCCGACGTCGACGATTCCCCCTGCGCTGAAAAAGAACATTTATTGCCGCTTTTCGACTAAGCTCATGGACTCGGGCTTCTAAGCGGCAGCAATTATTGCGACATCGCTGTGAATCCCCATTGGCTAGGATGGGATAAGCGCCGGTCGAAGCCTCGTTATAACTCTAATATTTAGGCTGCGCAGCACCCGCCGACCAAAACATCCCCCTTCTTTTGGTCGCCCGTCTCCTTGCAGCAGATGTCTCTATTTTACGCAAGCTGAACGTCATTTCCATTGGGAGCTAAGACTTACTACATTTCCACACTTTGATTTAAGCCCAAGAAGCCGCTAATGCAGGTGCGCGTATTCAGAACGGCGAATTTCGTGGCGCTTTCTTATAGGATTAAGAGGTGATTGTCTTCGGCGTGAGCGAAAGAGCATTCGCTTTGTCGTCGTCATCTTCTTAATGAATCCCCCCTCCTTTTCACAGCCTCTGTGTGCCAACCGCAGTTTGGTAAGAACGGTTCGTACTTTATGTACATTCTCGTTCCTGTTCAGGCTGCAAAGACTTCATTCAGCGGGTCTGAATTCTTGAGAAGTACTCCAAGTCTAATTGCACAAAGTAACTTATCGGCACGCCATATTTCTCACCCCTGAGTCACGCAGAATTTTAGAGAAAGGCTCGAATGTGTATAAGTGCAACGACCGATTATACATCGCTCGTGCATTTTCAGGCAGTTTGGAAAATTGCGCAGGCATCCATATTCCCAAGTAAAGGATGAGAGCGCTATCTACGCTGGTTTCATCTTGAAAGATGCAGACGTAATGAAATGGGCAGAGATCCGTGCGACGCGTTCTTTGTACTGGTTTGGTTCTACAACGGAAGATGATATCTTGCTTTTCAAAAAAGCCAGATTTGAAAGTACTGCCTCATGATTTTCGCAACCTTTTCAACTCTTCTAGTGAGTTTATTTCGAAGTGAAAAATTCGATCTTTGTATTTTTTTTTAAATAAGCCAGATAAAGGACGAGTTTTTGAACGTAAAAAGAAAAATAAACTCAATAACTTTCTCCAGTGCATACCATCAATGACTAGGAACGGCAAGACAAGGAAAAAAGCCGCTGCAAGCTAACCGAAAAAAAAAATTGTGTATTAGCTGTTTTCACATGCTAAGGAAAGAAGAACGTGCTCAAGATAGGAAACAGTGCACACGCCACCCCATGCTGTTTTTCCTTTATTTTCGTTTTCTGTTGACGCTACTGCAGGAGGAATAGCTTCAAACAAGGCTATTCTGAGAAACATCTCCAATCGTAGTCGCAATATCCGTTTAGAGTCAGAGTCACGGGACAGTGAACTGAGCAACGAGATGGTACTAGCGCATCTCGGTGTCCGTTTCCTAAGATGACCTCGGCGTCAAAGTCAGCGCACTGGGAACGTTTTGCAATGTGCACTTAGACGAAGTGTGCAAGGGCGGCCTTCTCCCGGAGTTTTTTTTTTCCTGAGAGAACTTAACTCTGACATGTACAATGTCTGCATGAGTAACCGATGCGGCTTCTTTCAACTTTCATTTTCTTAATTTTTCTACCAAAAGCTTTCATTTGCGTACTGTTTTTCCATGGATCGTGCCTAGCTCGTGTAGGAAAATGATACTCTTTAGTGATATCCAGTTCAAACTGGAATAAAAGATAGCACAAAGCTTTTCTGTTTGTTCGCTGACTCGTTCACCGCACTCACTCACTCACTCACTCACTCACTCACTCACTCACTCACTCACTCACTCACTCACTCACTCACTCACTCACTCACTCACTCACTCACTCACTCACTCACTCACTCACTCACTCACTCACTCACTCACTCACTCACTCACTCACTCACTCCCAATTCACTCACTCACTCACTCACTCACTCACTCCCTCACTCCCAATTCACTCACTCACTCACTCACTCACTCACTCACTCACTCACTCACTCACTCACTCACCCATTCTCTCTCACTCTCTCTCACTCCCACTCTTACTACCTCTCACTCACTCACTCACTCACTATCTCTCTCTCTCACCCTCTCCCTCTTTCACTCTCACTCTCACTCACTCGCTCACTCTTTCACTCACTCACTGGCTCACCCGCTCGCTCGCTGACGCACGCAAAAGCATCCAGACAAATCAGAAGCATATTGTCGAGTTTTCTTTTTACTAACCAGCCCTGAAAACTAAATTTTAGGGATTGCTGTTTGGAGTGGAGGTGCATTACAGAACTAATAATCGCGGGTCGCTTCTTCCAAACGTCGCGGCAGCTATCCACAAGAAGAAAGAGAATTGACGCATTAAAACAACGAAGGATAAACAATTGTAAAACAAACAAATGTGTGAAGAATGCAGCACTACGTGGACGTTATGAATCTCGTAACACTGAATCAAGCAAAATTCTTTTATGTGGAACAGACCCGTGGACAGTCAAAGGAGCCGAAAAAAAGGAAGAAACGATAGCACATAACATAAACCGAGCATTCAATGCTTTTCATACCAGATGGAACATACTTTTTGTACTGCGAACTTCAGAAATGATACAGGGGCCTCAACCTATGCGATGTTTTTGTCGCCGTGAATAGACCGTAAACGAGAGCGCGCTTAAAAATGTAAGCTTTGGTTTCCGTGCAACTCCACAATGGGAATCCTTAGTTTGGATCTGTAATTTTCCCATGGAATTTCGTGCGAGTATCTGTACGCAATCTTGCGTACGGCGTCCCAGGAAATAGATTTCGTGGAAACATTCGGTAGCCCAATAATGCATGCGTTTGTACTCCAGTATTCACAAATGAAAAATAGAGCGCACATTTATTGCACCATAGTTAAGGCTTTTATTTTTCTTTTCTGAACTCTTTAATTTTTCTAAGGCTCGAATTTATTCACTAGAGGGAAAAATTTCGCGCAGGGAAAATATACACGGTTAACGACGAATTTTATAGTACCGTTCCATGACTTTTGTTACTTTGCTTTGTGTGTATCGGCAACTTCAGAAAAATTATCCTTAGCTATTGCACCCCGATTGTCAGGTTGACATTTGCCCGAATGGCGGTGTCTCTTAGAGGCTGAAAATTAAGGAATCGCGTACTCGAAGCAAATCTCGCTAGCTGCACAGAGGGGCGAATGCAAGACTTTTAGATAGTTACGCGCCTATCCGGCTCCGGCTCAGCACATGGGGGAGGTGACAAGGTCTTCGGGCTACGGCCGTGTATCTGTTTTTTCAGCCAGCGTCCGCTCCGGCGGACGCGGTTGTTGCGACGCGCGTCTTTACTCTCTTTTGCTCTTTCCTCTTATCTTTCAACTCTCTTCTATCTGCACGTGGCAGCGGTGGTGGCTCGGCTTGAGCCAGTTGGCAGGCCCGTGGACTTTCCTTTTCATTCTTCTCTCAGTCGCAACCAACCAACCAACCGGCTCAGCACAAAAGTAAAATATCAAGAAATGCGGTGACAGTAGCGTTTCAGCGAAGGTTTTGCCGAGTCACGATCGAACAGTCCCTTCACGCAGCCAGACCAAGGGGGAAAAGTTCGTTCCCCCGGGCGCTACCGTGAGGTAAGGAATTCTATGCGACGATCTGTCTTTAGCTTCGCTGCACAGTCGAATGTGGACGTTTGGGCACGCGTTGTTTTGACCCCGAAAACCGTGAATGCAGCGCAAATAGTGTGGTGTGAATGAAAGGACATGCATGATGCCAACAAAGGTAGCATTGAATTCAAGGAATGAACGGCTGCAGAAACGGTGACGGGCGGATGACCGAAATGTGTGCTAATCTTAACGCACCAAAGAAGAGCAGGAACTCGAGCGGAAAGCGGAAAGTTCACAGATGAAAAAAATGTGGTGGCGCGCGCAGCAGTGCAAACAATAATTCTGAAGAATGAACGCCCGCCGGGCGTCCGCGGTGCTAGAAGGGATCATGGATATTTGCGTACGGTGATGAGAGCGACCGCTGGCATCATGCTTTGCATCAAAGACAAAGTGGATGCCAATATCTTTGTTCCCGTTCTAAAGGAAACCCATTGAAAAAATGAAAACGCAATCGCCCCCGGCAGATATCGAACCTGCAACCTCGCGCTGAGTAGCTTAACGCGCCATCACCGCTGATTAAGCATGGGGTTGCTGCTTGTAAAACAATAATTCCAGTATTGAGGACGCTGAGCACAAAAAGTTGTCAGCATACAGGATTCATTGTACAGGATACGCTAGGCACTCGGCGTGACGGTGATGTGCCTCTGAATACCACGTTGCACGGCAGTGTATTTATTGACGAGTATAAAAAACGCGAACGCTTTTCCTCCGGTGGTCTAGCCGGATGATATGTTGCCTCCCTGGGTGCTGGCATAGACGCGCAACACGAGTGGGTCCCATAATTTTTCCAGTTCCTTCTTTTTGTTCTCAAACTCGTCCCTTGTAGATTTCTGCAAAAAAAATCAAAGAGCGAACGGCCGAGACGTAGAAATTAGGGCTTGCCGCTTAGCCGGTCGTTTTAGACTGAGTACGGCAGCCGTAACGGCGCATACGTTCTTTTCACGATGCATATGTATTTTGTACGGAATACAATGAGGCAGAATCTAGGAGATTTAACCGCCATTACCTGTGACAATGCCATAGCATAAGTTGTGAGCTCCCTAGCATTACCACACATACCATATAAGTGGAGAGCGGGATTTCCCTCTCACCCTTTTGCCACCTGCAAACTATGGCAGGTGTCAGATCGCAGCTCGCTCTACTTCGTACCAATATTGGCAGGTGGCAAAGTGTGACAGCAGCGGTGTTTGCGGGGACCTGCATCTCTGATGTTATCGCGTAATACACGTGACTGCAGGCTCTCAAATGTACTCGTCTACGAGGATTTACTTTTATTTCAACCGCCGCAAGAAATCTGGTCGTGCTGCGTAGGCAGTTACTCTGGATGAAAACGTGTGGCTTCTAGCTTTCTTATTTTTTAGGCGGGGCGCCTACATCTTCGCCCAAGCTAAAAAAACTCCACAGGGCCTCGTGTAAAGCGCCTATAAAAAAGAATAAAAAGCTTGCTTTTTCTTTTCCAAACAACATCACAATTCTTAGCATTAATCTATGACGTTGGTAGGCGTTGTCATGGTTCTGTTATGCACTGCCTCTGAACCCACGGCCTCTCTCGGGGCTTTATCACATCGTTTCTCAACGAAAACATCCTGAATGGGCCCGACCAGTACCAAAGAGCAGTGGATCGCGACACCGGATTCCTCGCCGCAGTCTAAAAGCCCTGAAATAAGAGAATGAAGTAGACGCAACTCTCTCAGACAAATATGAGAAGCACAGATGCGTGGACAAGACACGTGCGCGAACTGCGCCTCTTTATTCGCCCTGTACAAAGCAGCGGTGTTTCTACCCGAAGCCAGATTTATTGCCTCTTGAGTTAAAGCTATGCGCTTCAAAACTCCAAGAGGACGTGCGCTGCTGTAAGCTGTACATATTTAGTTGAAGGGCGCTTTTATTTAATTTTCTGTTATATGATTATTGCCTGATGTCTCACTCACCATTAAGCGTTGAGCCAGTGGCGACGCATACGTCTACAGTATAGACAACACGGTGACCTTTCTTAAACCTCTAAATTAAATTTAGGGCTCTCCATTGCATTCTATCCATATTAGTCTTGTGTTCAATATGTGGCCAGTATGTTTCATTTTATCTTTAGCCTCTAAATTAAATTTAGTGCTAGTCCATTGCATTCTATCCGTATTAGTTCTGTGTTCAATATGTGGTCAGGAACTTGTTACGCTGTTCGAAAAATAATACATGCAGTAGAACAGCAAGCTTGCTTCTGAAACATGAAGAAGTAAGAAAGAATAAAAAAAAAGATATCCTTAATCGGCTTACCGCGTTCATTTCAAGCCAGCCTTCCAGCTCGTCCACTTTCTTGAGCGCTCCGTCCATTTCGCCTTGTGTGAGCGTTGTCTTGACGGACGGATCGTCCTTGATCTTGGTACGCACCTGCGAAATAAGAAGCCCTATAAACACAGCTCTTCACTATACCTTCTCGCTTCACGATTCAGTGAATGTTTGCTATACGGACAGAAGCTTTAGCCAAAGGCGCCACTACTAATAAGGCGCAACAAAGCGGCGCAGACACTGACGAGCTGACACAAGCCGCTGCTTTTAAGCAGGCTCGTAAGAATTGTGAACCTTTTACAGTACGATAGTTAAAAAAAAAAAAACTCTAGTTAAGAAAAAGCGTCTTATGGCAGCCTGGGGCAATCATGAATGCTCGGAGAAAGAAAGAGTGATCTTACGTCTACGTGATGTAGTGATGAGTGAAGAGATCTTTCATGGCGCTTTCCCTAACATTTGCGAATCGTGCTTTTCCTCATTGTTATGAGCTACCACACAAGGCCTCAGTTCCACTGAAGGCGACAGCAAACGCTCTAAAATGTGCCACGTCTCTCGTCTCTGTACCTTTTGAAGCATCATTTGAGGGGAAGTCCAGGAATTTTGGGAAATATTTTAAGTTTATGCGGCTGCCATCATGCGCCACATTGATGTCAGCAATTAACATTACCACGGTGATACTGGTGACTCGATACGCACTACTGATTTTCTATGAACGCGGGAACGCAAACGAGGAAGCCAATTTCAGATTTTGCAGCGCGAAGGAAAAATAGGCGATCAGTCCCTACATATTCGCGCAGCATCTGACTGCATTTAACTGCAGTATTACCATATCACAATCTTATTCTCTTATTCTACCTACCAGCGAATGTACTTATGGCATGGCATCTCAAGAAAATCTCAAGAAAAGGTACTTCAGACGGTTTTCTCATAGTGGAACCGACTTGAGATAATCAACAAGGCAATCGCTGATAGGGGTAGATCCGGTAAAGGTGTGCAGAATAGGAATAATCAGAGATCAGTGTGGGATCGACACGCCTTTGTCCCGCAGTGAACGGTAACTTCTAAAAATCAAACTTGGTAACTTCTAAAAACCAAACATACAGCACACAGCTCTGTATGTGTGGTTCTTAGGCTTAGTCTACTGTCCTTGTTTTTGTTCTCTTTCTTTAGTGTTCCAAAGTTTCATCAACAGCACACCGGAGTATGCTGTAACACTGATCATGATTATCCTGATTAACTGATGATCCTGATGATGGCACAGTATCACAAATGACAGCTAGTCACCTGAAATAGGTATCCCTCCAGAGCGTTCCGCGCAGCGATGCGGTTCCTCTCGACGGTGTCCTGCTCCTTGTAGTTCTCGCTGTCCTTGATCATCTTCTGGATCTGGTCGCTCGTCAGCCGGCCCTTGTCGTTGGTGATGGTGATGCTCTTGGGCTTGCCCACACTCTTCTCTACGGCAGTCGCGTTCAGAATGCCGTCGGCGCTGAGGTCAAAGGTCACCTCGATTTGTGGGACGCCCCGCGGCGCCGGCGGAATGCCCTTGAGAACAAACTTTCCCAGAAGGTTGTTGTCCTTGGTGAGAGCACGTTCCCCCTCAAATACCTGCATCCGCAGCACTCGATTAGTACGAAGACGTGAATTTCGTAAGAATAGACTCAAAGCAACACAAAATCGGATCATATGGAAAACAAGGAGTGGAGGTTACGATGTTTTGTTTACGTTTCTGAGCCAAGCGCACAAAAAGTGTCGAGAAGCCCATTGGCGTTCCGCACTTCTAGAAAATAGAAGGCTTGGAGAGAGAATACAGTTTAGCCAAATAAATTAAAGGGAAAGGGAATTTAGTAAAAAAAAAGAGGAGGAGTCCTTGGCACTGCAAGCCATTACATTACCTGATTTCAGGCTTTCTTATCAAACTGTAATCTGGTGCGAAGACTTAGTAGAGACGCCATATTGAGATCTCCCCGACGCATTCCGCACCTATTAATTCTTTGTTATGGAAAGCGCGCATTTCAGGTCTGAAGTAATCAGTACATGCTGGGTTGTCTAGTTGGAACAGCCACATACGGTGTAAAAAAGAAAAAGCGGATGTAGAAAAGAAACGGCTGCTGAAACAGCTGCAGAAGTTTATTACTACCAATAATCTACTATTTCTCTATCTTTTTTTTATTTCAGAGCTCCTTTAATAAAGTTTATAATTTTAATCCCCTGCTTAGCCAGTGACGCATGCAGTATTCATATCTGCAGTGTACGCCGAAAAAAGCACTACGTTCTCTATTGCTGTCCGAGAGAGCTTGGAGCTGAGACGTTATTGAGGTTGAGCCAGATAACAACACGAAATTCCTGGCGCAAAAAAAAGTTCGCGTCTCCTGCAGGAGCAAGACTCATACCAGGAGTCATGTGCATCTCATACCTGTATGAGCACGCTCTGCTGATCATCCGTGTAGGTTGTGAAGATGCGCGTTTTCTTGATGGGTATGGTGGTGTTGCGCATTATGAGCACTGTCATCACTCCACCCGCAGTTTCGATTCCCAGGGAGAGAGGGGTGACGTCGAGGAGCAGCAGGTCTTGCACCTCGACCGCCTTGCCGTCTGTAAGGATGGCCGCCTGGACAGCGGCGCCATAAGCCACTGCCTCGTCAGGGTTGATAGACTTGTTCAGCTCCTTGCCGTTGAAGAAATCTTGAAGCAACTTCTGTATCTTGGGAATACGGGTGGAGCCGCCCACCATGACGACGTCGTGGATATCTGTCTTGGCCACCTTGGCGTCGGTTAGGCAGCGCTCCAGAGGGTCCATGGTAGACCGGAACAAGTCTGAGTTTAGTTCCTCGAACCGCGCCCTCGAGATTGAAGTGTAGAAGTCGATGCCCTCGAACAACGAGTCAATTTCGATGCTTTGGTTGTGTCATGGAGAAGAAGAAAACACAAGATAGAAATGAAAGACGTCAGCGGAAAGCCCAGGCTTAGAGTTGAAAGATATTATTTATATGCTAGACGGTTCTTACAGCGACAGCGTGGTAAATGAGGGTTTTCGGGATATTAAGACTCTGGAAGCGATCATAACAGAAATAGAAAAAACGTCCCGCGATCTACCCGAGAAGGTTTTTATTCGCGAGCACGCGTCATGGCGTCATAATTACCTACAGCCACACGATGCAGAGACGATGCTCATGGTTCAGAGCATCCTGTGGCTGCATCGGGCGAACGCAATGCGCGGTGGTGGTAGAGATACTACTGTCGACGAAAACGTGGACAGTGAGGCTCAAAAAAGTCGATAAGGAATATTGACTGCGAGGGCAGTATACTGAATTTTCTTGGGGGCTAATGTAGTCACAGTTGTATCATTGGGAGCACCGTAATTATGCAGTAACCGAATACCTGTGAACTATTTGCTCTGCGGATCGAGTCACGTGACAGCGGGAAACGGAAGTATTGGAGCGGGCATTCTCGTAGCGTTGTGCAAAGGGATGGAGATGGGGCCACTACTGGCGCTGTGACATCTAAAATACAATTGAGGCGGCAGTTACGTGAGTTTTTATTTTGGTTAAGAGCGACAATTGTAATATAGATATAGTCATTGGAAGTGCTGGAAATTAGTCACGTTACGCGGGCGTGAGATCCCTGGTGCTGTTCAGAATCGACGCGCAGAATAACGTATATAGTCGGCTCTAAGCTATTTTACATAATGCCTGAAATACAATTTTGACGCCGAATAATACAATATATCCTTAAATAAAGGCGCCTAAAACACTAAAATGCTGATTTTGGAATTATGACATCACCTGTTTCTATGTTTGGTACCAGACGGCAAGGCATTTCGATGCGGGCTATAAATGTTTACTCCTAAAGAGCGCTCAGCAATTTGTTGCGAATGAGCGGTTCATCGACTCTTCCAGCTGTACAGACACAAGTAGGTTATTGTGTGAGGCAATATTAACCACGAAATGTATTGGTACCGCAGTTTTGGCTGTGCAACGGAGGTCAGGATTAGCGCAGTGCATTATTTGTTTAATATCAAATGGTGGTGCTATTTCTTGAGCCCATGCGGTACTCTAGCTTAAAGGTTTGCTTTTGATACTTCCCGCTGTTTCTACTGACGTAACCCGCAACGTGTATCTTATAAAGAATTTCTTGTAGATTTTCTAAAAATTTTAATAGCAAACTTCGAGCAGTACAAGAAAGTCGTATTTAAACGCGGGCTTCGCGACCAGGTGGACACAACAGGAAAGGTCAGTCGTCATCCTGAAGGTCATAATTATTAAATATCAGTTAATTAACATGATGGACGTAACCGCTTGGCTGCATGCTTAAAGTGGTAACTTGTAGACAACAGAATGGAAAGCTGGGCTAGTTGTAGGTTGTTCATGGTTCGTAATTCGTGGTTTCTTCGCTGTCCTTTGTTTGTTCGCGCCCAGAAATTTTCATCATGAACTTGTAGACAGTCGTACTGCTAAACTGTTTCATCTCGTACAATGTTCGTAGTATGTCCGTGTTGCATATATTCGCCTCTAAATCCACGTTTTTCACAAGGCCGCTCTGCGCATGGGCGCCTCTTGTCGTTCAGCTGCACTCGTTGAAAACCACCTGCTCTATTGCCTATTGCGCATGCGCAGTTCATTTTAGTGACAGGCGCATGCGACAGGTGGCGGCAGCTGTCAAGCACACACTTGCCACTTCGCAGGCGCGGATAGCGCCTAGTGGAACCGATCGCGCCTGCGTCTCCAGAGTGTGTTGTGTTTACACTCTGTAGGAGGCGAATTTTCGTCAGTAACCAGAGGGCGTCACATCTTGTGAAAAAAGCGGATTCCTAACCATTTCCAACAATTACTTACGCAGAACAGTTAATACTTGTGCAAAAATCCTACATCTCGCAAAACGCCCTCCGCAAACATCGGCTTCACGCCCGGGAAGATTTCTGTTCCGCTCTTCACTTACTGCTTGCGTAATGATCCGTACTAAGTGTTAAATTTGGAGAGAGATACCTAAGAACATCGCAGTACTACGAAAATTCTAAAATATAGTAGTCGAAAAATACGATCGTCTCCATGCTTAAAACATAAAAATGCACGCAAATGCACTGAGTGGGACATTTGTGGTAGTGTTTATTGAACTGAGAGAATAACGGCGGAAATTAACTGGTCGCTTTGACTCCTCTTTGTCGCATAAGCACCGTCTAACAATAGCTTTCACCTGCTGTTCTTCGTACGTCTTAAAACATGCGGGAGGATAGTTTTTAAGAACCTATCCTTCGAGCTAGAGAAAAATGCGGCTGTCGCAGTGATGCTGCTTATTGCGAATTAGGCTTATGTGTTTCGATGACGTATTTAAACGTTGCTTTTCCTGCCAAACAAACAGGCACTCACATGTGCTTAGCCGAAATGGGGCGTAATTAGAAGAGCATGGCCAGTGTCACCGCTTAAGTGGTGTTGAGAAAGAATATGGATAATAACAAAAAAGGAGTACTATAAAAAAATAAAAAGAAGATATCAAGACGCGAGACGTATGCCAGATATCCGCGTGCGCAAACATAGAGGAGTGGTGAATGTATCTTTTCTACGATCCCTAACCTATGCTCCGTCGTAAAGTCGTAGGGAGAGACGAGTGTCTCCCTAATAGGTACTAATGGCATCGCCCTGGAACGTATCGAGAGCGTTTATCTAAAATTGGCTGCATTACATTGCGACTTGGAGAACGCTAATGGTTTCGCTACAGGAGCGGTGTGTATGACTAGGACTAAGCTAAAAGCTTCGATTTCAAGACAATGCGTAAGTAGGGTAATGCGGTATTTATGTCATTAATGGAACACACCGTCAACCGTCAGAAGATACGTAGTATCAGTAACGAATGAAACGCGAAGACAATCGAACCCCGAACAGCAAATTTAGAAGTTCTTAGCGGGGGAACCTCCACACTAGTGAAGGGTAATTTCACTTCGAAATGCGCGAAGACTGTCCTTTAGAAGTGTTAATAAACCTTACTTATATTTCCTCTCCAGGAACTAATATGATGGCGTTTTTGTATTGGCAATTAATTTTCCTTGTTCGCGTTTTTTTCGTTGCTGATAGTACGTTATCAAACTCCTCAGGCATGGATATGAATTTTCGTCTCAAATCCCACGAAGAAAGGGGATAAAATTTAGGGAGTTTTTTACAGGTGCTGAAAGGGTTCATGTGCCACTTGAAAATCATTAGACGTTAAGCATCCCTATTGCAGAAAACGGTTTGGTTTTAATTTTGTGGGGTTTAACGTCCCAAAGCGACTGAGGCTATGAGAGACGCCGTAGGGAGGGCTCCGGAAATTTCGACCACCTGGGGTTCTTTAACGTGCACTGACATCGCACAGCACACGGGCCTCTAGAATTTCTCCTCCAAAGAAATTCTAGCCGCCGCGGCCGGGATCGAACCCGCGTCTTTTGGGCCAGCAGCCGAGCACCATAGTCACTGAGCCACCGCGGCGGCCCTATTGCAGAAAACATACATCGGCAAATATTTAGACCAGCCCGCACCACTTAGCTGCCCTATGCCGGCGATGACAGCACAGAATTGGGGATATACAGAGGAAGCTTGTCCCACTCTAGACAAAAAAAAAAGGAATAAAAAATAATTGCAGAAATAGTGCGCAGCAGGACGAGACACGCCGGCTAGAGCGGGACCATTTCTTATCGGAGTTCTGTGTACATGCGAGAAACAAGTACAAAGGAAAGGAAAGGGTGATCACAGAAGGAGGCAAGCGCGCGGTGACATTCTATTGGGGTCTTTGTCGTCTTTCATTCTCTTGAGTTCTACTCCTTGGATGAGCTGGCTCGCGTCACCAACAAAGCAACTCGGAATTTTCTTACTTTTGCTGCTAATCTAGTGCGCCCATGACGTCCATGGCGTGCTAGGAGTGGAGAGGTACACTGGGCTCGGGAAATAAATTTATTTCTTTGTTTGTCCAGGTAAATCGATCTCGCCTATCTCGCTCTAGCCGGGCTCAATTTCGTCCGTTAGAGAACGGAACATGCGATGCAATGACTGCGCTATGTATTTTGTGCGATTTACTTTCTTAATTGACCACGAGCCTGTTCTCTGCCTTATTTAATACAGCCAGCTGGTATCATTGCTTGTGGATGCATTTATTTCTAATAGAGCGCAATTCACTTAGGGCTATGTAACGTACGCTTCCATTCCAGGAATGACCGCAAAATCTGCAGCATTCACTAAAAAAAAAAACAATATTGAATCACTGTGTGGCTGAAGAACGCAAACCGAAAACGACTAAAAACACGGAAAACTATTAATCGCTGCCTAGGCCCGAATTAGTGTGCTGGCCAACTGCACCACAGCGTTTATCTCCAAAGCCGAGGGTAAGGTTGCTGAAATATGAGGCAGCGGATTGACCTGTTTACAGCCGTTTGCGGAACTGGAGTCAGTGACTGTATTAGCTATGCTTTACTGTCAGGGTTCCCTGTGTCGCCGGAAGGAGCTCAGAACTCACCTGGCTTGCGTACATGACGACAACGTGCGCTTAGCCTTCTCGCAGGCCGTGCGCAGGCGGCGAAGGGCCTTCTTGTCGTTGTCAATCTTCTTCTTGTGCTTACGCATGAACTCCTGGGACAGGAAGGACACCATGCGACTGTCGAAGTCCTCGCCGCCCAAGTGCGTGTCCCCTGCCGTGGCCTTGACCTGGAACGTGCCCTTCTCGATGGCCAGCACGGACACGTCGAAAGTGCCGCCGCCAAGGTCGAAGATGATCACGTTGCGCTCCTTGTCATCCGTCTGCGCATGCGCGGGATCGAGGCTCGTCATCCTCTTCAAGCGGGTGCCTCTCGTCTCTGCTTTCGTCAGTGCTTCTACACCTGCCTACGCACGGCCACTCGGTGCACTAAATATGACTCGTTAGTATACGTAGTTGGAGACAAATGCAGCTGATGTGTTCCGGATAGCCAACATCAATTGCTCCATCCAGATTTTATTTCAAACTACGAATGGAAAGCTGGTTAAAGCTCTAAATTTTCTTCGGCAATGTCACGAGAGCGTCGACCAGCCGGTCACTCACTCCCTAAGCAGGGCCGCAGTGAAAAAATGGACGAGAGCAGGCGCATGCGCACAGACCGCTTGCCAGTTGCATGGTTATCTGTTCGGCTCTTTTTCTAACGCGAAACAACCACCGCTGCTCGAGCAGACCCGAAAGGCTAGGTTACACCATCATTCACTCAATAATAGTGACCACAGTCCTTTTCGGGGTAGACGCCGCGAGTTTGAATCGATTCGAAAGCAAATTTTTAAGTCTATTTTCTCACAATAAATCCGTGTCTTGCTTCCGGAGAAGCATCAAAACAGCCAGAAAAAGCTATAGAATCGATTTTTGCTAGATTGAATTCAGGCGAAGTTTAACTGTATGAACGATTTTCTCCAATGATTATGGCGTTATTTCTTCTCAGAAAATTTGACCATCCGAGTAAAATATTTAAATTAAGCCTTGGCATTGTTTACCGCTAAGTAACAGATGGTGCCTGGTTCGGTGAGCTGCCCATTGCGAGGCTACTAATGAGATAATCCCGCATGTATGCACTATGTGCTAGAGTGACCCAGGTAGGTCTTCGCTGCCGCGAAGCGGGAGAAACCTTCGTGGGTCCTTTCAGAAATAATTTAAATTTGTTCAGTTACTCGCTATACAATCTGTTGAAATGACATGGCCGACATGTGGTAAAATAAAGCAAAAATGTTATGGCAACGTATCTTAAGGTAGCAGCGGTAGGAATGAGATCTGAAGTTGATTTCACAAGACTTCTCTCAAGTGAAACTGCCGCGTGGTTGGCGCTTGCAAGTGCTAGTAGATCGTGAAATACAAAGAGGATAGCATCATAGTCTAGTCCTGACCAAAGCTCCGGCTATGCGTGAACTGCACAACCGGAACTGATGAGCGAATTGTTCAGACATATTTCTTAGTGAAACAGGAAGAACTGCGGTGACGTAAGCGCCCGTCATTCATCTCCCCCTCATTCTTTGCGCAGAATCAGCAAACCTTGTCGAGCCCGTATGCGATTGCGGCCGCTGTGGGTTCGTTGACGATGCGCAGGACATCGAGGCCGGCAATGGCGCCGGCGTCCTTGGTCGCCTGTCGCTGGGAGTCGTTGAAGTAGGCCGGCACGGTGATGACCGCCTTCTTGACCGGCGCGCCGAGGTAGGCCTCTGCGCTCTCCTTCATCTTGTAGAGTATCATGGAGGAGATTTCTTCGGGGTGGAACACCTTGGTGTCGCCGCGGTACGTGACTTGAACCCGGGGTTTGTTGTCCTCGTTAATCACCTTGAAGGGCCAGTGCTTCATGTCATTCTGAAGGGCAGGGTCGTTGAAGTTCCGTCCGATCAGCCGCTTCGCATCTGCCGGAGAAGAGCGTAGGGCATACTTTCAGCGATTCCGGGGCTCGTGCAATAGATCAGACTTCCCTGATCACTTTTTCATTCATTACTGTGAATTGATTAACAAGAAAACACTTGGAGCAAAATAAACGAAGGATTACTTGTGAGAATGTCACGACATATTCGTGATCATGGACGGTTATGACAAAAATTAACAGTGCGCACTAGACTTCTGTGGGTGCATGATTAATATGCAGGCTAAGAATTCCGAGGGGGACACTCTCATGATCTAGAAGTAGTGAAACAGTATAGTCTTGCACACAAAGCCTTCTTCGCGTGTTTTGCGCATAACAGCAACTCGGTTTAAAACAAGCCAGCAAGTTTTCTTTCAGAATCGATGTACATTCTTTTATTCGCTAATTGATTACAAACATTCCACTTCAGAACTGTTTTAACGTCGTGAAGTTTCCGGAAGAAACCGTCCCATTTAACGAAAATCGTGAATTACAAACATCGGCGCTGTTTATTTGTTGTAATGCACACTTTCTAGGTGAAAATTTGTTCTGAATCAATGGGGACAAGGAAATGCAATATATATTTTTTTTTCGTCTAATCTGACGTACATTGTGTGTGAATACGTTCTTTGAGCTTGTTCCTGGTCCTTTATGTGCCGTTTAGGCTGGAATATAAGTGTTCGAAATTGTATTTTTTTACATATACTTCAAAATGTTTGAAATCGTTGTCATATTCGTAAAATCTTTCCTCTGTTACTAGTATTATATTTTACTTTGTCAATGTTGAGAAATGCAAATATATTTTCTGCCACAACTGGCCTGCAAGTAAGCTCTTCTAGTGAAGCCTCTATTTTGGCTTTTTGGCTGCGTCTCCCTTCAACGTTGTAGTTACCTCAGGCTGTAAAAAACGACAAAACCATGCCAACAAAAGGGCAAAATGTTTTGTTGTTTTGTCGTAACTGCTTCTGAAAATTTGTAATGGTCTTGTGTACAACTGTAGTTACTTTATGTGGTGCTTTCCTCCAGCCTGTTGTTCTAAAGAACTGTTTTATACTAACTACGCAAAATTCTGTTGTAACTAGAAACTCACAAAATTATATTGTTACTACAAAAATATGTGTAGTTACTACAAGTTCATGGGCGACATCTTAGAAAAAGGAGTACAATGGGCCCACCGAAGACGGTGTTTGCTGGGTTAAGCGCCGCCTGGTTCTTGGCCGCCTCGCCGATGAGGCGCTCGTGTTCGGTGAACGCGACGTAGCTGGGTGTGGTGCGGTTGCCCTGCTCGTTGGCGATGATCTCCACCTTGCCCTGGCGGAACACGCCCACGCACGAGTACGTGGTGCCCAGGTCGATGCCGATCGCCGGTGCCGTCGCCATCGCGCCGCTGCCGGGCCGCCGCCGACCTGCCGTGTACGAAAAAAAAAGCGGGCAGGATGGGACTAACTGGCAGCGCTTAGTCCACGCCTGGAACGGTTAGTCCCTGGCGAAACTATCTGTGGCTGATGTCCATTTGCAGCTTTCTCGCCCTTTTCACTGATGGTTGGTGCTTGAGAAACTGATGGCTGTAGCAACAGAGTTTGTCCCCAAAAGGACTAACCGCTGTGGCTGAAGTACCTTCGTAGTTAGTCACAAACCAATATTTCTTAAGAGAAAAGTATATAAACTGTATCTTACCGGCACTCACCTATGGGTCAGAAACGTGGAGGCTAATGAAAGGAGTTGAACTTAAATTGAGGACAGCGCAGCGAGCTATGCACACAAAAGTGATAGGTGTAACGTTAAAAGGCGGGAAGAGGGCAGATTGGGTGAGGGAACAAACTCGGGTTAATGACATCCTAGTAAAAATCAAGAGGAAGAAGTGGGCGTGAAGAATGGGGTTCGAGCATTCGTCTTGCATGCGGCAGGTGCATTATTCAATCTCCAGAGCCACCAGGTGCTCACCAGATTCCAATGAGTATAAATTTTCCGCTTCCCTGGTTTTCGATTTTTCTGGGGTGAAATGTTTGAAAAACAAGGTTTTAACCCGAATTGCGTAGACAAAAACACCTTGTGATACGTCACTCTTCAACCAAAGTTGCCCTCGAGCCATTAAAGCTCATAATCACAACGCGGAAATTCTTAAGAGACTATGAGGATTGGCTGAGCTGAGTTATATTAAGTTTCATGGAATAGTAAAAAACTCTCGAATTGTACACTTGAAATGTGTTTACGCAATATATATTGAAAAAGAAAATGCGTCCTTTGCAACAAGCATGTTAGAGAAAGCAATAGTGTGGCCGCTCTGGTGAAAGAACTGGTAAAAATGTTTTGCCCCATTTCTTTCATTTCTTCTTTCTTTAAATCAATACCAACGTCTAGAAAAAAGCTATGAAGTGTGAGCGAATTTCGCTGTTCCAAAAATTTGGAGATACGCGCTTCCACAGACAACTGTCAGAGATACAGTACAAAGAAGCAGTCAAGTGTGCTAAAAGAATGAAATCTGATTACAGCATTTCAAGCCTAAGTTTCAGGTATTCCGTCCTGGAAAACTTTGGAGGCCATTTTTCAATGCTCAAGCTAAAATGCCTTATTTACTTCGCCCACTCACTAGCAATGAAAGCAGTACCTTACGCTGACGTAAGTGGTAGCTAGACAGTGTTCTTTCGCTCGATCGCGGATTACCCGACCCATAGGCAATCCGAAATTCTTATTGGCACACCATGACGTGAGTTCGTTCACCTGTATTATTATTATTAGGGTGCAGGTTCTTCGCTGTGCAAATTTTAGGCATTTTTTACATATTTTCGATAGGCAAGAACAACATCCTCGCCTCCTTGCGATGATACCGGAAGGCGCGGATATATGGAAGCTGTGTATCTTACCGCGAGTTTGTTTTCATGGTACAGACGTTGCTGAATTCCAAGAAATGATTCTGCATTCTAATCCCCATGACAAGGCCCCAGACGTCTGCTTAGTGTTCGCCAGCACAGTAAATTCGTTCGTGCTGTTTTCGATTAGATCATGTGTCGCATCTACGAATGCCATCAACAAAAAAGCTCTTCATCTTCTTGCGTCAGTATTGAGAATCAATTCCAGGTTGTTAAAATCGCGGCTGCTGTTTCCCTGCTGAGATGTTCCATATGAGGCACTCACATGGAGCCGTAGGAATACATAGTCCATGTGATAGAGAACAATATATGAAAATTTCAATGCTCTCCACATCTTCGCCATATCGTTTTCAAATTCCTTCCGTATACTTTTTATATGCTTTCTATATTGCGTGCATGATGAAATATGGTATCCGTATGTTTTTATATGCGTAGCCCGTACAGTGCGTATCGAATCAGTACGCTTCATATGGTTCCCATTTGAGAACGTGTGAAATTGTGGAACACATCGTATGGAACGCTTCGCAAAGGGAATTTTCTGCGAGAATGAGTTCCAGCAGAAAATGCTTGTAACAGCAGCCAGCCTATTCAGTTCTCCGCCCTTAAAGCCGCTCATTTACTCCTTGCTGTCCTCTCATTAAACCAGTCACAGCCACTACACTGCTCACTTTTACACACTATTGCTCACTTTTGCCCGCGTACTCTACTTTCTCACTCTCTATTAATTTCTCTTTACGCTCTTGCTTACTTGGCTGCTAATTATTGCTGACTCACTCGCTGTCACTCACTCACTAAAAAAATTCCCAGGGAAACAAAATTTCATTGCGTATTAACAATGCGGCAGCATTAGCTGCTGTTTATGCCTTTACCGGAAGTTACGTCACTTCTGGTATGAAGACGTCACTTCCCCCGCCAGTGTGAACACTCCCGCCTGGTGAGGCCACTTCCTTCCAGCTAAATTAGAGATTTATGACCGCCTACGCTTCCCTCCTTCTCGCTCGCTGACTACTGCTAACTAGCTCGCTATGCTGCTCGCTTCCGTTTACTGACTCACTCTCCCTCACCATCACTGGTATACGCGTTTACTTGCTTGCTCTCGCTCACTAGTACGAACCCACGCTTGCACGCACACATACGCCAGGGCCCATACATTACCACACGCGTAGGCACATTGCGCCTCAAGCCTAATTCTGGCCCCTCTTTCACTGTAGCTACGAGCCTATCGTTGTGCGCTGTTAAGTAAGCCGCATAGTTGAGATGCTCTAGATGCCTTCGCAGTTCCTAGTTTCCGCAGTTAGTCGATGAACTTCGCGCTTTCGCGTAAGCTGCCATTGAAGAGTACCGTGGGGAATGCACGACCACTTCGCGACACAGAAGCCGGAATCTCTCAGGATGGTGGCTTCCACGCCGGAAGGACGAGAGCGAAAAGGGCGCCTTTATTCTCGGAGGTAGGGAGAATCGCCAGATATTGAGAGCCAAGCCTTAGTTGGTTTCTCTCATCACTTCGTCTGAAGATTTGGGCGATCAGGGGTTGCGAAAGGAAATGAAAGCTTTGACAGGCCTCAGAAAAATCATGACGAATTCCACCGCTAAAACGAGCCTCAATCCTGTTAAGAACACCCACAACCTCTAAATCCACTAACAGTTTTTGATTGCATGGCGAAAGAGGAGTGTGTTGGAAATAACTGTTTGATGGGTTTAAATAAGCTGTAGACTTTAGGCAGGATTCCATGACACAAAGCTTCGGAATGATTTGAAAGGCAACAGGCGCGAAGACAACGAAAAATTCTTGTGCACAAAACCGCTTACTTAAACTGCCGGTGTAAAATTTCGCACTCACTTAGTAGTACTCGTAGAAAAGTACTTGTTATTGTTATACACAGAAGGTGTGCTTGGCGTATGATGGCCTTAGCTGCCTATGTGCCATTAAACACAACACAACACAAAATACAAAGAAGGTATTGTGCAATAAATAAAATTTAGTTTTGAATCAGAAAAGGGCTTTTTTCTGCGTAGCATTGTCAGTGGTGTAGCGACTCATAATACAGCCGAGACGTGCTAAACAGTAGGCTGGCTAACTAATACTGCACAGTTAACTTTGTATTTATTACTCTTAGTCTCCTCGCTTACTGAGAAACGTGTGTAGTCTCGATTATCGCAAGTAATATTCATATCAGTTTTTAGAATTTCGAAAATACAGCTACCTTCAGCACCATGGCCCAACCAATTCTAGCTGCACCAAGTTAAAAATACATGCCTTTTCGAGAAGCCGGCAGGCAAAGCAACCCTGTCAGAGCCCGTAACTCTTCGATATAGTCAACAATCGTTGGGCCCCAGCGCCATGGGCGACTGCTTTTCAGTATTACAAGAATTAACATGCATATTACTTACGGTGGGCTACATGCCTTTTAATAAATAAGGAGACTAACAGTAATAATTAAAAAGTTACCTTGTAATATCAGTTAACCTGCTTACTAGTTAAACATCGTAGCAGTATTCTGATGCGCTACTCCCCTGACAACACTATGCAGGAAAAAGCGCGCTTCTAACTCAAAAGGCCTATTTTAAAAATTGCAGAACATCTTAGGCGAAACACTGTGTATAGTAACACCTCGCCAAATAGAAACGAACATTTCGGAATAACTCATCAATTATCCATGTCAACAACGATGGATGATATTAGAGTGAATGTCTTGCGCTAATAATTTGACATCTGTTCTTCTTGAACTAGCGCGGTAGTTTCTGGGCCAAAAGTAAACAAATATAAACTGTTAGCTCCAGCGATATACAGCTTCATATACACGCTGAATGAGAATATCGCGCTGTTGTCTGTGATGAAAGGGTCTCTCGCGTCGGTGGACTGAGCGCCAAATCGTGTCACAGCAAGGGTGTTCATGCTTGCAAATAAACGCCCGACTTCGTGGTAGAGTCTGTAAATGTTAGTGGAGGAACTTCGAGACTAACTGGGCAGCCTTGAATTAAATTGCTGACACCGCAGCGATCGATTTAAAGCAAAATGACAGGGCTAACGTTCAGACACAATATGAGAGCAGAGTGTATTAAAGTGTGTTATAAAGCATGTTATTGAAATCCAAGCTAAAATTATGATGAAATATGCATGGACGGGAAGTAATGCGGAGTAAAGATAACACATGTATCTTTATTGTAAAGGAAGGCATTTTCAGAGTAGGCCTCTGCAACTTACTGCTGATGTTGCCTCTAAAATTAGGAAATTAATGGGATAGGTAAAAGAAATGAATATCATTATAAGTGAAAAAAAAAAAACTCAGCTGTGGGCGGCATAGACTCTGGTAAGCAGCTAATATTAGGAAGTTTGCGGGTGTATGAGGACCGCAGCAGGCAGAAGTCAGGTTGGATTAGAGGTCAACAAAAGAAGCATCTGTGCTACAGTGAACATAATGGGGCTGATGATTAAGAAGAAAGAGCGGTGCTTGATGGATCGCTTAAACCTCTCCTTAACCTTACGGATCAGGGAGTAAAATTGGCACTTAGGCTAGTTGGCGTCAGTACGTGCGTCAATGAGTGTAGCATGACGGCAAATCAGAGAACCAGGAGGAGGCCTTAGATAAAGCTCTTTTTTTTTTTTTTTCCGCGCATGACGTGTGTCTTGTTTCGCAGGTCTGTCATGTATCGGCGCTGTTTGTGAAACTTTGTTCTACAACTTCATGGGGTGATTCTGCCTTTCCTACTGTTGGAAGCTAATGGGACCTCTAAAATTACGGAAATTAAGGCCCTGTTAAAAAAAATGCTCCTTGCTCACGTAGGGTGCAGTGAAGTAGAAGCGATATAGCGGCACTGTCTGATACAGCTGCTCCTTCAGCGACTCTCATGTCAAATAGTGTTGCGCAGTATTTGACTGAAAAACCCTGAATAACCACGTCAGTTTTCTCTGTAGTGTTATTCATTTATTAGCTGAGTACATGCACGTCAAAAAGGGTTATGTACAAATTAACATCTTTCTATAAGAAGACGCCGCAAATTTTAAATGTCATTCGTAAGACACTTATCATTGAACCTGAATGGACAAAAAATAACGTAAAAGTACTAACATTTGAGGGCACATGTTAAATTCATGACCCGAAGTGTACCCGTTGGGCAGTGATTGTTCCTTTGACTGGACATAGTGCGTTGGCATTTTAGTTGAAAGCAACAAAAAAGAAAGCTTTTTTTTTTTTAATTTCCACAGCTGCCTGCTCTTCTGCCTGGAATAAGAAAAAGCACTATTGTCAAAAGTGGCTCATGTAGATTTATAATCATCCATATCAGTGAATGCAAGTACAACTAGAAATCCTATTAATAAGTAGCGAGAAAAATTGGCCTTTGATATCAGTTGGGAATTGCTCACGATAGGTAGCCACTCAGCTTGGTAGTGTGACGTAAACGTGCTGAACGACTTAAGAATAAATATAAATGTGTAGATATGAACAGCTTTGAAATTTTAAAATAAATGTGAACTTGAGGCGCCGACAAATAAGAACCGAAAAAATATGAAGCTTCCCTCTAAAATAGATAGGGTAGAAAACAGGAGTAGTTGTTGGCTACGCAGGTCTTTTTGAGAGCCTAAGCATATTTAATAATGAAATCCATAAAAAAGTGCAATGTGGCACATAAAGAAAGCGTTTCTAGTGCCGATCTATAATTTGCGCAAATAGATTTATGCCACTTCTTCGGCGTGACGCTCAGCAAAACTTTTCGCGACTAGTGGCGTTGGTACTACTGAAGCGAGCACTGATCGTGGAAATCCTTAGGTACACAACCTTCCCTTCAAACGCTCGCCTCGAAGCAGTGTCAACGATCGAATAAAGACGATCGCACCCAGTATGCCGCAGATGCTCTTCGAGCACTAGAAGATTTTTTTTTTTTTTGCTTTTCCACCGCTACCGCACAACATGAACGACCTCTGTCAACAGCCCCGCTGCTGATGTATGCATGAGTTGAAAAAAAGTTGGAGTTATGCTATTCTGCCACAAAACCTGCATTTAAATGCCCAAAGAAGTCGTGCTACGCTAACGCTCGGCTGCCGTTCGGGTCTGGTTAGCGCTATTTCGGGAACGTTTTACCGTCTTGAGAGACCACTCACGGCGCTCTAAATATTTACAACCGAATCTTCGCGGGGCATGCTTGCATGGACAGCGATGTACGGACAATAAAACACGCTCGCCTCCGCGCCGCCTACAGCGTTTGTCAACCCCTTAAGAAGGGCGAAGCTTTGAAGCAATGATCTTTATGTAAGGCATAGCCATTATTGCTCTATTGTGAAAATGTAGCGTGAACGGTCGGCCAAGAGAGTACAAAAGCTAGAAGAAAAGGAGGTCTCTGCTGGGAAGACACGACGAAGACAAAGCGACTTTTCTGCTCCGCCTAAGCCCAAAGAAAGCATATCGCGCTTAACAAGCACCGTAAAATGTGTACGTGCGGCCGTAAAATTATGCTTACATGTCACACGTGTGCCGAGAGAACTGAGCGGACGCAGCTTGAAAGCTGTGGTGAACGACGTCAATAAGGTTGCTAAATTGCGTTTACGGTTTGCAGTTTGCAGCTCATTTGATGGCTGGGCAGCGAAAGATTTGGGCTTTTTTCACTTCTATGATTTTGCTGAAAGGGCATTGTGAAATTTATGGTGCCACATGCGCTAGCGGCGCTAATCAAGCGCTTCGAAATTTATGCTCTTCGTTTATTGTGGTTAAGCTTTATCGAAAACCATAGTGGCGAGCGCCTTGTGGGTATTTTAACAAATGATAAAAAAGGGTATAGATGAGCAGACAGAGCCAACGTTGAATCATATTTCACTAAACAAGCTCGAGTGAAAAAAATATCCCAGCCATGAGGACCGCATCGATGCTGTCCTTCAAGACACATTTCAATATGTAGAATGGTTACATTACCTTATAAGATGAATTACTGAGCGACAACTTTTTACCAAGATAACATGGCTAAATGCGCGTGCTTATTGATGGCTTGGTAATCTGTGCGAATACTGTCCAATTCTTTTTCTTGTACTCGCTGTGAGCTGCCCAATGATTTCTTGTGGTTTTCGTTGTTTGAGTTGTATTGTTAAAAAATTGCACAGATGTAAGGCTTTTTATAAGTGCACTACTTTCTGACTTAGCATTTATAATGCTTGAGAACAATTTAGGGAGGGAAGAGGTAGATTTAAGCGAGCATTACGAAGAAAGCCAAAGTGACACAACGATGTCGGCCTTGATTCGCGGGCAGAAGGATGACCCTTAATTCACTTCCTTTCTCTATGAATCAACCGGGTCGCCGTGTTTGGAAGAGCGTCAAGGAATGTGTACATATGACCTTAATTCAGGGACGCGCATTTTGTACAATGAAACAAAGAGGCTCCCATATCTACAAAAACTCAGGCAGGGAAATGATTTAGTTGTGAAGCTTTTCAGGTGTTCTTCGTTAGAGAAAATAAAACCAAAGAGAGACAAGGTACGATGTAGATTTAAAGAAGTTATTGATTGGAACACAGGGTTAATTACATGCCCTTCAGGCTCAGATTTCTGGAATAATTTGTGTGAGCGCGTAGCCCGCACTATTGTCACAGTGGTCGAGGTGAAAATAAAACTGAATGAAACAAAATGAACAGAAAGTGGAAAACATCCAAACTGACTGCTAGGCGCGAGGTTTCAGTTACGCAGAGCTCACGGAGGCCCACTGTATACTCTGCTGCATTAATTCAATGCAGGATTTGAGACGCCACAGCTGCTTTACGTGGAATCAATGGCCGAATGTTGCGAACAATTTGAAGGGTAGACCACCTCCTCTGGTTACTTGTGTGTCGTCTGGGTAGTGGGCATGCTTTTTCGGGGCGTTACTCTGTCCAGTCACGATTCGCTCCCAGCTGCGAAATCCTGACTCTTGCTCTAGCTTGCTAAACTCGGCACAGTCTAGTGGAGACGCGCTATAGTCTGGGCAAGGCTGTACTCACCTGGTAGGCGGAGCTCTCCGGGCGCTCGCTGGCGGCTGGCCCACACACAGTGGTCCTGCTTGCATCCTGCTGGGGGCGCTCATGTGGCGAAGGTTGTTCGTCTTCTCATTCCACCCGAGAGCAACCCAAAACTGCAAAAAAAAAAAAACTAAAACCGATAGCCCACTTTGACAGAACGTGCTTTCCCCCTTTTCAGAGACGTGTGTAAATGCAAGAAATCTGCAAAAACAGAGTAATTTTTGTCGGCTCTCTAACTACCTTTTTCCGGCTTGTTGTTGTTGCCTGAGGAACATGGCGCATATCCACGACGTGGAATAGGCCAGGGTAAAATGAGGAGAACCAAAAGAAGAGGGTAAACTAGTGTCAAGTTAATGGCTTTGCTTTGGGTAATAAATCAGAAGGATTAAAGAGGAAACAAAAAATAAACAAAAAACAGAAGAGAAGATCACAGCATTGAATACATAAAAATTACTATCCATTAAAATTTTCTTCTTCTTCCACGCTTACGACGCTACCTTTCTGATTTTTCTAAAGATGACTGTAGCATACTTTCTTCGGGGTTTATGACGTCCTCTAGATACGCCGCAGTCGAAAAATTACGCTTTCTGGTGCGGACCGGCGAGGTTAACTTACCGGAAGCCCTTTAAGGCATATGGGTGGGTGCTATTAGGCGGAGTGTGGTGTAACGGTTGATGTCATTTATTGGTCGCAGAGGAGGTGGAAAAATTGAGGAGCCTTCGGACCTCTGTTTTCGATCGAAGCGTCACTCTAGACGAAAAAGATTTCATGGTGTCAGAACTCAACATCTTGTCGGTTTATTCAGTTTTTTCAAGGTTATTAAGTTGTGGGATTGCGCGAAAACTCAATTTCAGTCCCAATCGATTTTGAATGCGAATAGTCAATTAGATTATCACTGTTTACTAATAATTGACTTCTAAGAACGGAAAAATGCTGGAGTCTAGATGATGCGACTCTGAACAACACACAGTTGGTTTCACTGGTTTAGGACACTTCCTCTTTCTGAAAAGCTTGGCTACATTTACCTGGGGACATCCAGCTGATTATACTGAATCGCACATTAAAACTACCAAACAACGATGCTGAAAATTTTTATGCTAGCGTAATCTCTTGTTACGTATTCTTGCTATTTGGTGTTCCTTTCCACTTCCGAGGTTGTGTACTGAGAGGATGTCTAGTTGCGCAGTTCACCAAGGGGGGCCGCACTGGTGGTGAGATGAAATCAAAGCAACTTTAAGAACTCAAGGATCAACTTCATTCATACCTCTTTATATGCCTCTTTCTTCCCTCTAAATCCTTACTCTGGCTCTAACCAGCAGCAATTGCCACAGACAGTCTGAGTGACTTCCCAAATGATCCCCACGTTGCATTCCGCGGGCAGCGTATTTTAACCCTTACAAAAGGAGCCACGAAACGCGGAAACACCTGTAGCTCTGTTTAGTAATGAACTGCATCTCTAGGAGGATGGGGCTCATGTTGGGCGCTAAAGAAGAAGCTAGCCTTGTTATTACTGCCGGCCATTTCTTCCCCGTAGCCACAACACAATTAATTTAAGTCTATCATCTGTGCCACAGTCGAGTGACCTCGTATACCTACAACATAAATCCGGTAAGAGCTTAAAAAGATAAGAGCTTAGAAAAGTCCCAATGTCATTATCTGGAAGCCAGTTCATCCTCACAAAGCTGTTTTACAAGAAGCCAGAAAAGGCTCTTCTGAATTGCCCGGATGCCCTGCAGGAAAAGAATGTCTGGTAGAGAACAACAGGCACGCCTTGGCTATTCAAGGAACCAACCCGCACCCACCCGTCCGCTTTGTCGGCTGGTGAGCACACAAGGTAACGATGAAGATCACCGTTACCGTTACCGAAGATCACCGTTATAATGCAGTGTATTAAAGCGGCTTCCGCCTTCTTTACCCCTGGGTCATTCGGAATATGTCTCTGGGGCTAATGCACAGTCTAATGCAGTCGAGCCCAACAATGTTTCGTGGAGAAAGGACACATAACAAAATCATCAGACATTTCGTCTTCATTCAGAAAGAAGGCAAAGGTGACGAGGTTAACAGCAACAACAACAACATCGCCCCTAATGGTACAGTCGCCAGCAAAAGTTTAAAAAATACGCTTCCCTTTGAAAAAAAAAAAAAGAATACTGCAGCGCCGCCTCGCTTCATTAACCACCCGGTATTGATACCAGTGAAGGGAACATACGAGCTCCCTCATAATTGTAGCCATTTTAACGAATGTTTTTCGAGACGGCCCGAAATATGTAGTTCCTTTCCTACATAACCGCACACTGAGAACTTGATACTGATTGTATATAATTTAAAGCACCATCTCTTCAAGCAGTATGACCTTTTGTCCCAGACACGCCTAGATTATATCCCCATTAGCGAGCGGGTAAGTGCGGATTATGACGAGTTGTAACAAGGGCGACGAGTTATAAATAAAGTGCTGCCGCTGTTAAATATTATCCTGAGTCTTTTCTCCATATTCATCGCGAGCCGCTAGCTGAAATATTCTGAGTTTTTACGTATTAAGCTCCAGAGCAAACGTCGAGGATAGTAGTATAGGTCAAACTTGTCGCGCCAGTCTTGGCACTGGCCGTAAGCCCCGATGAACTGGTTTCAGAGTGCATTTAAGCCTTCCAGGTGAGCTCGCAACACCGACGCTTCACAAGCCTGCAAGGGCTGCTGCACTGAGGGGGTGGTTAGTGAGCCAAGATGGGAGATTACAGACATGTCTCCAGTACTGCCTCATTATATGCGGAACTTCTTCCTCAATGCTTGCTCCTATCAATACCTGGTGACGCGTGCGTAACGCTTGATCGTTGCTGTTGCGCGGTGAAAAAAGGGTGCTGAACTCAAGCTTTCTGCTTCTTTATTTGAAAGCTCCTCGGTGCATTTGTTGGTCCAGTAACGCAGAAAGGTTCTTTACAAAGCCGCTAATACTTGCCATTAGCTTTTTGCAAACCATAGCCGATCGTATTTCTTGCTCCAGAGGATTCAAATAATTGTTGGTTGCATAATTTGAGTTTTTCCAGACCAGTTACCCCCCGAAAAATGGGTTGATATTACGCAGAAATATGATAAGAGTCGGCTTCGTGACATTTTGACAAAGCAGTTTTAAACGGGAAGCTTATCCTAGTAGTCATGTTTCCGTTCGTATTTCATGAAGGGGCCATTGCGCACAGGCATCGTACCCAATGACAAAATCGAATAATAACTGTATGTTGCTCGATATTCTAGATTGACACTTCTTTTCCTGGAGATATAGCGGTGGTTATAGTCATTCCGCCTCGGTTTTTTTCTCTGTCTGCCCATGTAACCACTTATCATACTGTCTCGTCGCTCTGTACCGGATAATCATAGCTATTCTGTCTTGATAACAATGACTGTTGTTACTCTCAGCGCAAAGGTGTGTGTTCGAGCGGCTTTTCAAAGTGTTTCAATTTTTGCATGCAGCAAGAAGCTGTTATTGCGAGTTCATACGCGACGGCCTGCATCAGCAGTTACCAAGCACAGCCACAATGCACCACGAGCACTTCAAAACACTCTTCTCACGCCTGTGGCCGCTTCATTCAACTCGCCGCTCACGGCGGAGAATTGCGATCCGGGTCAGTTGGTACATGGTCTCGAACAAAAAACAAACTGAGATCACTGCGGCGACCCGCATTGCAGCAGTGCGAAAGCGAAACATCCACAAACTACATCGACGTCCGTGGCTGTTCTGACGTGCATGGACTATATCGACGTCCGTGGCTATTTTGACGTCAAGGGTATTTTTTCGCATTTTTTCGCGTTTAATCAGTGAACTAATTGCACCTCATCAACCAAATTTTTTCCACGGCAACATTTTATCACACACTATCTGCCCCAATCACACTTTCACACATTTATCTTCAGAGAACGGCATAATCTTGCGGACAAAATTTGCGGACCCGTTCTGCGGACACTTTTTGCTGACGCTACAGAGCCATTATTGCTCTCGCATTAATAAACTAGTCAGACGACTTTTTTCAGAGCGGAGGACGAGCGAGGCTAGAAAGTCAATGGTTCGTTTCCCGTTAATCGTTGCTACTGGAAGGGGTGATGCAGCAAGGTCACGTGACTACGCCCTGCGCTAGTTGCGATAGAGTGCGATAGAGGGCGGTTTTAAAGGGGACTTGGCGCCGCTGCAGTCGCGTCAGCGCCGAGACTTTCTGCGCCGAGACCTTCCAACCGCGAACTTGATTGCTCCCAGACTGGAGTTCTTGCAGATCTGTGGACAGGTGGTGAATGCTTCGCGTCCACAAGCGAAGCACGCAAAGTGAAAACGCGGCGTCCGTTAAGCGAGAGCGTTCGTATTCGTGGAAACTAGGTCAAACGATCACGCCCTACATTACTTAGTGGTGTGACATATGATACCCTTGAGGGGCTCCCTAAAGAAGTGGCCACCAGAATGCTCGCAGTGAGATGTCTTAGTGGCCGCTGACCAACAAAGGACTCTGCAGCATTCTTACCGCTTAATAATTACTGGTGCGCACGGACACCACCGTGAACGTTGAACATTGTGACTTCCCTAATACGAACAGCTTTTAGCTGCAGTAAACGTTGTTAGGCGATTAGCATAACCGTGCATGGTTTCTTTAGAATGGGGACCTATGGGTGAACATGCTTGCGAAACCCGGGTCTACTTTAGTTTCATGTTTTATTTTGAGTACTTAAGAGACCGAGAAAATGAGGTATAATCCTTTCGACTAAGTATTTTCTCCAGCCCACGCCCAGGAAATGCTTCCTGTATTAATGGCAAGGGAACGAGCTGAAACTAATGTTTTTTTCTGTGTTGTACACCTGAAGATGGTATTCTAGAAAAAAGATTATTTTATAAAAATTAACAAAAACATGATTATATAGTCTCAACAGACCTCTATGACATTTAGACAGCTGCATATAAATGCAAAAGAAATTTGAAATAAAAACAAGCCAATTTCTGCGACTTAGAAGCATAGTAAGAAGCTCTACTGCTTTGCATCAGGGACTCCAGGTAACCTGGTAATTTTCAGTTGGCTTGCATGACTATGACGACAAACAAGGCACCCGCAGCATGACAAGCGGATCGATATCCTTCGATGGCTATCGTGAAATCCACGGACGATGATCCGTTGGGATGACGAAAAAAGTATCAGTAGACTAAAGCGACGTTGCTACATACTTTTATTGAGTACTGCGCTAATAAGTATCGAAAACCGAAGAGGTAATGTGAGGCTCGGGAAATTGAACAACTCCATTTAGTGTTTCTCAGTGTCTGAAAAAAACTTTATTTGCATAAAGAATGAAGTTTTTCCTCGGCAATGAATGTATCATAGAATGGAATTGATTTTCTTTTTTCTCTCCAATCTCTCATTGTCGGGATGGAGAATTACACTTGCTACAGGAATAACATGACCTGTAACGCGATTTTAGGAGGGAACAGCGATCCAGGTCAGACTATAGCAATCCTTCTCCATTGGTTTAGAGAAAAGCTGACTTATTCCGCGTTTTCGTGAGCACTAGACAAGTCAAACGCATGCACCCGAGGCCATTGGGCTTTTATGGTAACATCACAATGTTCGGTCGGCAAACCTTGCTCGCGCTTTGCTGCAGGCAAAAAAAAAGGCGCATGGCTGTCGGCTTAGTAGAGCCGAGCGGGAGCTTTCCTCATGTCTTTATAGAAGTAGTTACAAAACTGCCAGTGTGGGCGTCGCTTTTTGTAATCCGATCTTTACGCAACAAATCTGATTTACGAAAGCCTATTTTAAGTGAAAAGCTTTCTTGTGTACATCAAAGCCATTTCTAGAGCCACACTATGTTCTTGCAAGCAACAGTGGGATCTCAATATCAAATGACATGGTTTTGAATGAAATGACATCTCTTAACGTTAACAATATTCTGTGTGGTTACGGAACGGTGATGTTGATTCTAAAAATTCGCCATTGGAGATATTCACTCGTGAACGAATTCAGGTAAAACAGATTAGTTGACTTCGGCCGGATGGTGCCAAAAAACAATGAAATGAAAACATTTCGAACAGTGTAAATATTTTCATGGCGTTGACTGTGCGAGTATATCAATTGATCCTATCAGTCACCAAGTTTCACCCGGCAGCTGTAGATAGAAGTATTCTCTGGGACGGCGCTTGTGGGGTGAGGAAGATATCTTTCTTTACTTTGGAAGCTATCTGAACTGAGAAAAAAATAGTTATGATGCTTAAATTAGTTAAACATAAATAAATAACGCTATACGGCGTTACGAAACAAGGCTTTAGAGTTCAAAATACTCTCCACGTCATTTGTAAGTTTATTGAAACCCAAACTCAAAATGCAAAAAAAGGCGGTAGCTACCCTTATGAGGAGAAGAAACGATTGCGATAAGAATATATCATTTCCGCCCTGTAGCCCACCAGGTGTCGACACTAGTTTTTTTTTTCGAATGTTTCTACGTGCACGATAAAATGGACCGACGTCGCCTTCGTGTCATCGAATCCCGTGTGAGGGAATAAATGTGAACGAAATTATACACACAAGCACGTACACCAACACCCACATACGCGCACGCAAGCACGCACGCACGCACGCACGCACGCACAAGTCGCGCGCACACAATGCCATTCGCACATAATATCACTTGCTAAAATGAATGTCCTGGCAGTGAGTGTTCACTCCAACTACTCCGGCCGCGGTGGTGCTTCAGTGGCCTTGGCGTTCAGGGCTGTACCAAAATAACGAGGTGGAAGCCCGGACGAGTTAGATACGTTATGATGAAGGCAAAATGCCGAAGCGCCCTTATGCTGTTGAATGTAAATGGACCTTAAGAACCCCAGGTGGTCGAAGTCAGTCGAGAGCTCCCCCCTACGAAGCACCTCACAGTCCCCATGCAGCTCCAGGACGTTAAACCTCACATACTACTGGCCCCTCTCACGCAATCATCATTGTTTAGTTTGGTTTTGTTTGGATGCATGGGGTTTAACATCCCAAGACGACTTAGGCTATGATGGACGCCGTAGTGGAGGGTTCCGAAAATTTCGATCACCTTGGAATCTTTAACGTGCACTGACGCCAAGCATTTCGCCTCCATCGAAATGCGACCATCACTGCCGGGATCAAATCCGCACTTTCAGGTCAGCAGCTGAGCGTAACAATCACCGAGCCACCGTGGAGGCCGCAACCTTCATTATGTCGCAGAAAATAAAGAAAGCACGTGGTGCTCTTCAGCTCTGGCATTGCGCCTGGCGCCCTTAATTTCTGTTTTTTTTCGCGCTTTGCGCTTTGGTGAGGAAGTTAAGGCCTATTCAGAGCTGCAGTTTAAATCAATATTTAAATGATAAGGCGATAATCATAAACCACAATTGCTACAGGGAAACGCAGGAGATAACGTACTTACAAATTATCTGGCCTAGCAAACTAACGTCAGGTGTAACGCATATACCTTGAGGATAAAGCAAACAAACAAATGTTTGAAGGAAAGAATAAGTAGGGAAGTAAATCAAACCACCTTTTCAGAACATAATAGTGAAAGGCGTGATAAACTACTACTGTTGCGAAAAAATGACGGGCTTTGAAGGGTCTCAGGTATATGCTTACTTACTTGGTTGTCCGCCGTTGGCTCTTGCTAGCACGAGCTGATGGACGAGTTGGTTTTGCGCGGTGGTTACAAAACAGCACAACGGCTCAAGGCCAAGCAAGAGAGCTGAATGAAGAGAAGAAAGGGACACAACACAGCGCTGAAAGAGCAACAACACTGTGTTGTGTCCCTTTCTTCTTTTGCCTTCATTCTCTCCTTTGCCTTGCGTCATTGCAGTTTTTCGTAACCATCATGGCTCTCACTTGCCTGTCAAAGCGTCTTTCTCTCAGTTACAGGAAAAGAAGTGAAGAAACATTAGCAAGGAGCCCTAAAGACCAAAATGGAACAGACATCCAAATAGAGTTTGGTTTTCCGCGCATTATTTCTGACACGTCAATCATACCTTCAGTTTGCACACATCGCCTTTCTTGTCACGCTTCTTGGCCTTATTCTGGCAGTCTACATTCTTGGAAAAAGTCTCCTTGAACTGCACCCATCTGGGGCACATGAACATGTCACTAATGGTTGTCGGACTCAGAGGGACCCTTTCTGACAAGCCCTGCATTGGCCTTGTTAGCTGGGCAGGCTATGACTTTCTGTCTGAGAAGAAATTTCAACACTGTGCCGATACTTTAGTCTTTCCTGTGTTGTATGAGTTACAAAATCAGCTTTCTGTCATTTCTGTGGTCTCCAGAACATCCCATTTTTGTCTAGAAACAGGCTGCGTGCTGTCTGTCTGCTGATTACATTTTCCGTGGGCTAAGTTCCGCGAACGCTGCTTTGTTTTTGCGTCTTGCTTGCCTTAGGCACAAATGCTTTTGCTTGTTTTAGTTAGTTTAGATACTGGATGAAGCGAATCGAAAAGGATTACTGCTTCCTCGCTGCTGTTTTACGCAGTGTTGCTCTCCCTCTTCTTAGCTGTCATCGTTCACTGACAAGGCTTCCACTTGCCTCACGTGAGAAAAGAAAAGCAAAACCAGATACGAATCCTTGCTACGAAACATTCTTTCGATAAGGAGTGGTTTCTTGGCTATTTGGTATGCCTGCAGCGTCTCTACGGCGTGATAATGCGAACAGAAGCGTGTGATATATTTTAAAAGAAGAAAGACCTTCTATCGTGCCTCCTACGCCACATGTTGCTCTGACCCAAAAACAACTTCGCTCATAGAACGTTTGTCAAAGAATGAGCGCCCCTTAAATTCATTTTGCGAAATGTACAGGTGCAGTATCCTTTTCTCCCACTTTATGGCAACGGGTAATTTTGCTTATAGGTAAAAACAGAGGGCAGAGTGAAAAATTGCAAAAACTATTTTTAAGTGTAAAATTTACCTTCTGATATTTATTTATTTATTTATTTATTTATACAGAATACCCCTAAAGGCCCTCGAGAGGGTATTACATAGGGGGGGGGGGGGCACAGGCAATTGAACAGAATAAAAAAAAACCACAAATATAAAACAAACAACAAAAGCACAAATAAGACACACTGGATGAAATAAGTAAGCAAAAGAATCAATCAAAAGCACAAATAAGACACTTTGCATGACATATAAGTAAGCAAAAGAATCAAAAGAATGGCAGCGCGGCAAAGAACGAAGATTACTGCATTATTAAAATTATACAAACAGAACACTAATACAATGAATCTTTTTAGTAACAAACCCTGCAAAAAAGGAAGCCATGAACAAATAAAATTACAATGTATGCGAAGAGTTAAGCAGTAGTTATTGAAGATATAAGTTTAAAATATTTATCAGGATCAGTGGTGGTTGCGATATGTGTTGCGATATACCCATTGTAACCGCCGGTATTAAACTCACTGAGCTATATTTAATATGCATGATTCCGTTTCCGACATTTGTTTGGAAGTAGAACAAAAAAAAATATTCCACCAACCACATGCGCCCGTATGAAACAATAGCCAGCACAAATGCAAATGACTGCAAAGATGCCCGAAACGCGGCTTCATTTCACCTTCCGCTACACTGTTCTGAGCTCCAATATCGAGCGAAAACGCACTCTTGGTATTTTTTTTTTATTTTAGCTTACTTCCTCTTAAATCACTTTCAGCAACACAACGCATTTTCCCGTTATTTTAAACAAAGGTATGATAAGGATAGCAAACGTTCATAACCAAATATTATTCGGAAAAAAAGACGAGCATAATGATAAGCCTATTGCTTTGTGTCGGGAAAAGGCTTATTCCTGTAGCCTCCAATCACCCCTCTCATGCTTCAGAACCAATCACCCACCAAGAGCTTATTTGTTAGCCTTATCAATCCACAGGATTCGGTGCCGCCCTGGCGTGGGTCCCTCTCTTCGTAGCCAAGCCGTATCCACGTCTGTAGACACACTTCTAAACATTAAGTTTTGATCTCGATAAATTAAAAATATTTTTGATAGTAAAACACTTTGGGAGTTTAAGAAGCAATCGCGCCAAAAAACGCTTTTTCTTTTCTCTTTCCCTCAGTCTCTTTTGGTAACAAAAGGCAATATTTATAAAGCAGCTCTCCCAAAACAATAACACATGGCTCTATTATCTATATACGGATGCAGTTACAGCTCCATTTGAACATCAACACAAAGTATTTGAATAGAAATTGATGTCATCCAAATAAAAGATCCTGTCTGTATTGCTAGCTGGAAACAGAGCACTCGGGGGCGAGCACGATGGCCAAGCTTGTAGACCAGGCACGCGAGCAACCATCGAGCTCACAGTGCACTTTAAATCAGAGACAAAAGGTTGTTTCGGCTCGAGCGAACATGTTAACGGCCATGTTGGATGTGCTTGTGTTAGTCGTGAAACGATGATGAAATAGCGAAAACCTGGAAGACGACTTAAGAGTGGTCAGTAATCTAAATAAAGACGCCTTTCGTGTTCCATACGTGAACGACGTGTCCGGTGCGATGGGCGAATGTTATTTTTGCAAGGTCGGATAATTGCTGACACCTGGTTTTAAACTTCCTTGTGGTGTATTCTGTTCAGAGATCTCCCCTTTATACCTGAACTGGCACTGAGGCGTTCTTTCTCCTGTAATGTCATTTTGGTTTCAATGACTTGTTTTAAGTTAGGGCGATATTTATTCATTCACTCTTACCCTTTGCCTCTGTACTTTCGCTGTACTGGGATCCTTATGCAGCAACTTGGATTCCTGGCGCATCGTGATACGGTCTCGCACGATAAGGTATGTATTAAACACCACACATTGTGATTCTTTTACAATTCCTCACCTTCCTTGAGTGTCGAGTACATGATATATCAACCAGCTTTAGGCAAATGACTTCATGTTCATCTTTTTTTCTTTATGAAGTTATCCTCTGTCACAGTAGACCCTTTTGAGAACAGGCATTTATTTATTCTTTTTTGTTGAATACTGTTTTATCCCGGTCACCTTGGTTACAAGATATCTTTGCGCAAATGGGATATGCGTGGTGAAAAGGGTCTTAAATGGTGATTCGATAACCTATCCATGCTATACATAAAGACACGCGCACGCACACGCGCACGCACACGCGCATGTACATGCGCGCGCGCACGGCCACGCGCACACGCACGAGCACGCGCACGTTCACACAAACGCTACATTTGCTTCAGGCGTCGCGAAGCGCCTGCATAACGTGGCTACAAGAGCATTTTATGCTTTTGAAGTCAGCTGCTCTGGCCATACCACTGTGCTTTATTATCGTGCTCTTCTACAGCTACAGCTACAGCGTTACAGCTACAGCGTTATGCGCACAATGCCAAATTTATGCGATGGAAATGTCGTAGAAAATTTGAAGCACGAAGCCCAATTTCTCAGGAAAAAAAAAACATCGCTCGTGCAGCGAGGTGCCGGAAGAAGTGTAAACATTTGTAAAACAGCTTTGTAACAAAAGTTAGAGATATACAGGGTGTTTCACCTAAGACTTTCTGCAATTTTTAAAAATAAGCTATTTGAATTAGAAGCGCGCTTTTTCTGGCATAGCATTGTCAGTGGTGTAGTACATCATAATGCAGCTAAGACGTGCTAACTAGCAGGCTTGTTAACCAATATTTAATAGTTAACTTTTAAACTATTACCGTTGGGCTCCTTAATTATTGAGAGGCATGCAGCCCACCGTAAGTAATGTCCATATCCGTTTTTAGAATTTTGAGAACGCGATTATCCTCGGCGCTGTGGCCCAACAAATTTCGCCTACATCGCGCCAAAATACATGCGGTTTGAGAAGCTTGCAGGCAAAGACCTCTCCAGTGAACATAACTCGTCGAAATAGCCAAAATTTGTTGGGCCACAGCACCAAGGATAATCACGTTCTCGAAATTCTAAAAACGGATATGGACATTACTTACGGTGGGCTACATGCCTCTCAATAATTAAGGAGCCCAACGGTAATAGTTTAAAAGTTAACTATTAAATATAGGTTAACAAGCCTGCTAGTTAGCACGTCTTAGTTGAATTATGATGTACTACACCACTGACAATGATATGCCAGAAAAAGCACGCATCTAATTCAAATAGCTTATTTTTAAAAATTTCAGGAAGTCTTAGATGAAACACCCTGTATAGAAGAAAGGAAAGCCAGTTCGCTAACCAGGCAATGCTTGCTTGGTTACTCTGTACTCGTGTTGAAAAACACGAGTACAGAGTAACCAAGCAAGCATTGCCTGGTTAGCGAACTGGCTTTCCTTTCTTCTATATATCTCTAACTTTTGTTACAAAGCTGTTTTACAAATGTTTACACTTCTTCCGGCACCTCGCTTCACGAGCGATGTTTTTTTTTACTGAGAAATTGGGCTTCGTGCTTCAAATTTTCTATGACATTTCCATCGCATAAATTTGGCATTGTGCGCATAACGCTGTAGCTAAAGTAATAAAAAGTAACGAAATGCAGCTTGCTAAAGTAATATAAAAATACAAAACACAGTACACAAGCAACATTACACCTGGTGTCTCAAACTCTTTTAGAGCATCGGGCTGTTTGTAAACAAACATTTATTTCTAAATAAGAGCGGCGAAGATGTTTTTGAGAAGTAATCCGAGAGCGGACTATTTCTTGATACGTGAAATTTATGCAAGTAAATCGTCACACGTAAAATCTTTCTCCCAGATATTCGAAGCAACTTTTCATGTCATTGTGTCCCCAAGATTTCACTTTGCATCGTTCATTATTTTTGTTTAAAATCATTTTGGCCCAATTCGTGCACATAAATGGAGAGATGCGCTGACGTTTTGGGAACAGTAGCTGGATTATACATAGAGTGCTTTTTTGATGCCACGAGAGAAGCTCCTGAAACAAGACCTCAAAATAATACAGGGTGATCTGGACACAAAGGGAAGCACTGTGGGATTTGTCACATCCTTGGTAAACACAGTATAATGAGCTGCATTCTGCCGCTACCTTTGCCTTTAAATATAGTAAAAAGAGCAAGGAGGTTTTAAATGACGTCATTAGAGAGGTATCGTTTTTCCTATACTTTTTGCCCTAAAAATGAGAGAGTGCTGTAGAAGCCAGAGGTGGTTTGAGAAAACTAGGAGGCAACTTAGAACGACCTATGATTTTCTTGCGCCTCGTGTATATGCCATGCGGGGTGTCATGTTTCGCCAAAGTCACGTATTCGAGCCAGTCACCAGCCGCTCTTCAGTGTGGCTCTATATGCCGAAGTCATCAACTGCTCCTTCAATTACAAATCTGTAGCATTGCCGTGTACTACAAAAAAAAATTGTGAAAGCCGTAAAAAACTCATAAAATAAGAAACCATTATTGTATTTCTTCTGAGGGGTTCGCAGTGGCTGTCTGATGGGAGAATGGTCATTCAGGTTTTAAGTGAGACAACGGTCCTCGCCCAACAGATGTGCTCATTAGAACCCAGAACGCTAACCTAATCGCCTTTTTCATACCTGTAATAAAATGTTAAGGCAGCTGTTTCCGATCGAATAACGCCTTCATGTTTGTGATGCCCCGTCCAGGTCGTCCCCTTTAGTTGCAGTGTGGCTGTGTGTATTATACGCTAAATGGCTCTTATCACTCTGTAAAATTATCCAGTGGTCCTAATCGCAGCACCTGCAGCCAATTGCCGACAACAGCAAAAAAGCAGTGGGTTTTTTCGCTCACGTTTTTGTAAGCATGAGCACTTTCGGAGGAATTTTCAGCTGAAAGGCTAAAATCAATGTTAAGACACGATGTAGATATAGGAGGAATGGACAAAAATCGCAGAATTGATCTTTGGGAAACATAGACATTTTTTTTTTGCGCAATCTTGGCATGACTCTTGCAAGAACCTAAAAATTTGATAATTTTGCCCCACGGCATGTTAGTTACTACATGGAATGGTTTTCCCAATGCACTCTGTGGGTCACGGTTTTTATGAGTAGACAGGTAGGTAAACTTTAATGATCAAAATTAGGGGAATGTTTCTTGAGGCTTGTGTCACCTTGCCTTTATGTCCTGAGTTGTATCCACCCACTACCTGTCCTCTCGAAGAACCTATTCTACCAGCTTTCATCATCTACTCTTCGGTCGTTATTTTTAGGGATTGCCACCAGTACTAGGATTGCTCAAAACTGCGAGAGTGTGCGATCGTCAGCTTTACACCGCCCCCGCATTATCTGTAATGAGACGAACTCTCACTCGTGGCGAATACTTTTTCGAAATACAACCAACATAGGCTACGCTTGATTTGAGCAGCCCTCAAAGCGCCATTTTGTAATGTTTTTATTCTGTATCTTCGTCTTAGCGCTTCTTACAACATATTAAGTTAAATTTGGAAATTTCGATTGAAAGAAATGCTAGCGTGGTTCATCTTCCACAGGTACTCAACACATTACGAACATCAACCTTTATAAGCTATGTCACAGCGTTTTTGCTCGTTTTGCAGTGTTTTTGCGTTTCAGACCACAAGGCTTTTTTTATGTGTTCGGGTGCCACTAATGCTGAGAAATGTCCCCGTTTTAGGTTACTCTATATCGTTCAATTATATTTCCAGACAGCCATATCGATCAATTTGGGAGGAAGGCGGGAACCAGTTTCATGAACGTTTTGTAATTTTATAATCGCGACCAAGGCTTGAGAAAAGAAAAGATCATGTTTCTGCGAGGAAACTGACGGTTCAGTTTTATTTCTGTCCTCCTGGTCAGGCTTACGAATACGCTGTGAATGAAATGCAGATTTTTCGAGGAGGGATAATCGGTGAACTTACGGTTTGTAATCCCGCTAGCGTGATTTCTAAAGGCTCCTTCACAAGATAACGAAAATGGGAGAGGCCGGAGTGTTTTTTTTTATATAATTGATTGTTCTTTTGAGAAAATCCGCGCCGATCCAAGAAAATTAGAGACATGGGCGTTTTTCGCCGAGACGTTTCTGCCTAGATAGATTAACCTCGCAATAAAACACTGTCAATAGACATCTTCAGAGATAACTACAGAAATCACAGATTTCAAAACCATATCAATCTTTTCAATTGTCTAGCTGAGAATAAAAGATTCTGCTGACAAAACGTACCCATCGAGATCAAAAAAGCACCATTTGGTAACCGAGTTATGTAAGATGTATTGCAATAAGGAACCGCACTTTCCAAAAACCTTAAGAGTCAAGATCTCAAAGCAAATGGGTACTGCTGTCAGCACGAGAGGAACGAAAATTGAAATTACAAGGAGGATCAATAGCATATCCAAGACGAATGTTCGTGATATTTTATCTTCCATAGTCTTGTCCGCAGGCGAATCAAAGCAAAATGTGAGCCTATTGGAAAGCGACAAATATACATAACAATGATATTCCCTATTTTCTGAGCATCATTTTTTTTTGTTCTTGAAACAGGAAGCGATGTTCCATATAATTGCACTCAGTAAAATATCCAGCGTCCTAACTAAGCATTGCTTCAGGTGGCCGAAACAAATGTTCTGCAGAAACCAACAACTGCATAACTTGAGGAAAGTTAAATTAAATACATCGGCTGAGCTGGCATAGTGTTGACGTTCTCTTTGCTCGCCTGAGAAATATATAGATTAGCTTGCGCTCGTTTGCCCGTGTTACGAAAACATCTCCAAGGCCTGAGCGGCATTTTATGAGTAGCTCCTATGTGTGGCATTTTTTTATTGCAGCGCTAAAGTTTTTAAGTCTTCATTAAAAAGCCATAATTCAGAATTCAGAGGTTTTTTTTATTTTGTTGCTGTGATTGTTGTTGCTATGATTTAAATTTGTTGCTATGATTGTCCAAAACTTAAATCAAAACACTGGTTAGAGCAGAAAACTGGGAGAGTTGATTGATATGCAGGTAAGGTGATACCGCATGAAAAGAAAAAAGCACAAAGTACCACTAGGATTTTCCTTGGGCTAATACCCACCATGTAAATCAAACCAGCATATTTTGATCCTCATTCACGAACATGCAATGCTCTGGCTTACTTCACGTTCACTCTGGGGAAGTTAAAAAATTTGCATAATTTTCTTGTTGCTACCTGGTGGCTCAGTGGCTTCGCTCGGTTACTAAGCCCGAGTTCCCGGGCTCGAACCCAGCCCCGGAGGCCACGTTTCGCTAGAGGCGAGACACAAAAGGCTCCCGTGTGCTGAGCGAAGTCAGTGCATGTTAAACATCCCCACGTGGTCGAAATTATTCCAGTGACTTCCACTACGGCGCCTCTTTCTTCCTTTCTTCTTTCGCACCGTTCTTTATTCCTGCCCTAACGGCGCGGTTCAGTTGTCTGCCGAGATGCGAGACACAAACTGCGCCATTTATTTTCTTCAAAGAAACTTTTTTTTTTCTTGTTACTCAGCAAAACAATCTGAAATTACAACAGGCACGCTTTCGCATCAACAAATGATGAAATGATATTTAATTCCCTAATTGATTTTTTTTTTGTGGTTGTCCTAGGATGTCGCTACAGATTTAATGTTTTCAGAAGTTCAGAAACTAGCGTGTTTTTTTTTCATTTAACTTTACACCAATGAAAATATTCTGAATAAATCCACCTGTTCTTCACAATTCGTCAATATAGGAGCCGGTGTAAGAAAAATACTGGCAGCTGAAAACTTTTATTCGACATTTTCATTGCCTTGACATAGCACAGCCAGTATGGTAAACAAACAGATAGCAAAAATATATTTTCTCAGCGACTATTCTCATCTTTGTGCTGTTGTATTCTTAGCGGCCACAAAAGCAAAAGGCCTATATAAGCCCATATGAACAGGGATCCGAAAACAGTTTCGTAGCACTTTTATCAAATAGAAAACATCTAGATGTGACAGAATTTCCACTCGACCACTTCGTATGTCGGATGATCAAAAGAACCTAGCGAGTTGTTGCACAGCTCACGGCATTGTGAAGAAAAATGTCCTGAATATCTTTCAATAGAACTGAATATATATTACGCAATTTACAAAATAAAAAAAGAGGAAACAAATCATTCACTATTCTAAGTTTTCATCGAGATCCTGAGCGCAGTGTCTATCGATAAAGCAATAAAGCCGTGTCGACGCGCACATGTGAATTGCTTGGCTTTCCATTCAAGACGACAAAATGAGAACGGCAAGCGATCATCTCACTCGTCCTGTTTGTTCCGCAACGATGGTGTTCACAAAGGATTTTGACATACTTGGGTCATGTATGCATGAGAACCACAGCCATAGGAAACAACAATGCTGAGTCTCTACTTCGGGTTATAAAAGTGCTTCTACTCTCATCTGAGACGGCACCAGACACCTCCTCTTGTTCTCCAACTCCTCATAATTTATTTTTTGTACCGGTTTAGCTACGTTCTTTAGAGTGAGTTCTGACTACATAAGCCTTACTTCGTAGATACTGCTTTTAACCAGTGTTTTGGTCAGCCAAGGTTTGAGGCTCTAATGGAATGCGGTCCTCAATTCATTTTTACGCCAGAAGTCCCTATTTTCACAGTCAGCAAACCGCTACCTTTCGGCAGTCGCTTCTGGCGCCTCGGTGACTTGCATTCCGCAATCGTCGGGAACATGCCGAAAATACTGCGTTTTTCCAACCAGGGGAGAACACCTGCAGAAGAGTGTTGCATTCTGCATCGTACACGTGGAAGCTAGGAATAACCGGTGCCTATCCAGAACATGACACAGGTAGGGCTTGGTCTCTTTCTGTGCATGCCAATACAACTCTCTAAGAGTGTATTAGTAGCCCTGCCGAAATCAGGAGTCATCGGACACCCCTGTACCCCCTTGAAGACGCCTCCATGGTATGTTCTATTGATATTCCTGCACACACAGTCTCAATGGATCCTACCATTGCTCCGATGAAAGGAAAGCGATGAGAAGGACTTTGGAGTGTACTCCGGAATCTTTTGCACACCGTGTGTCGGGCTGATTGGTCTGCGAGGAAGCAGGCAATCTAAGTATCCCAGTTCCAATAGTTCTATGTAATTCTGGAAAAAGGGACAGAACGGTTCCGCATTTCTAGCGACTTGTTTGCGGAGTTAGAACAAGGCAGCGAATCGTTAAGTACGCAGTCGCACTGGACTATAATGCACATCGAAGCAATGTGGAATCGCGGATGATACTTTTTTCCTTTTTTTCAAACTGATGACATCCGTCTCTAAAAATGACGTTTTTGGATACATTAAGCGGAGCAAAACAGCCCATTGCGCTTTTTTTCGCGACACACGACACCTCCCACAATGCGTTTAAGAAAAATAAAATACAATTAAACGCCCGTCTCTGTAAAAAAAAATGTAAAAGTATATGGGAAACAATGCTGTGAAGCAGGGGACACAAATTTCGCAGACTTTTTTTTTGTGCCTTTTTCGATATTGGCTACACTCTGCGAAAGGGCAGTGGTGCCATCGGTAGCACTGCCAGTTTACGAAACAAAAACTCTGAGTGTATTAAAAAAAAAGTAGTGAATTATAAGCAAAGCCGCTGCTGCATATATCGAGCCTCAGACTCCAAATGGGAATGACAGGCCGTTCATCGCAACGTGTGCGGTACCCTCAATTTTAAATAAAATTAACGAGAGAAATATTACGCTACATAGCTATCATTTTATCTAATTTGTCATCGCAATCTCTTTTATTCGAGTTCCAATCCATGAACCAACCAGACTGCTTAACGCTCCATCAGAGTTGAGTTTTCAAGGGGAACTCGTATACGCGAGAAGTGAAAACTATTTCATGGCTGTGCGAGGAATTTATAAAAAAAAGTGGTGTATGGAGAAAAGAGTTTGAAATAAAACGTTGCGTCCCCTGAGATAATTTTTAATAACCTTATATGGTGGTTTTAGCCTTTAGATTTAAAAAATTACAGACTATAATGTTTAAATCTGAAGATGAAAACCATACTTATTATTTATAGTGGACTTCGACGTTGACGTATATGGCATAGTTGATGAAATATGTCATTTCCTTCTAGGCTAATCAAAGCTTTTCTTAAAAGCGCGCAGTGGCACTGATTGCGATATAATCACTAAGGCATGTTTCGCAGACACCTGTTCCCGGTGAACGTCTATTTGAAAACTTCACTAACGGTTGACTGACGAGGTCATTCGTCGCGGAAAAGTAGGCACGGAGAATGGCAAACATCTGTGCAAAATTTAAAAAAAAAACACTCTATGGGATTTGACTCCTTCAGGCTCTCAGCGAAGCACACGAAAGCGCCCAAAATATTCATGTTGTTTTAAGAAATACCAGCTGCTTTAAACGGCACAAGGCCAGGATCAGTTTAGAAGTAGAAAATGAACATGATCCCACATATACGCAATCCTACCCTCCTACGATACCACCGGCATAAAACAGCTGAACTAGATGTGACAAGCTCCCGGGTGAAAAGCAGATAAATTTGTTGGTACGGGCAATAATTAGGGAAAGTTTTGAGTCAGAGGTAGGGCAATTATCCTTAGATAATTTGAGCCCCAGCCACGTCCAGATCTATTTAGAGCGAGGATGAAAAGTTTGTCGAGAATAAAAAAACTCATGGAAAGCGCTTCTATAGTTATTTTTGTGCCTAAACTTGTTATCAATGGTAGGCATCGAGAGCTCTACGTTCCGGAAGTTCTTTTCGGCTGAAAGCTTCCATGAACGCCACCAAAGGCTTGATAATGAACAGCGCCTTTCTGTACTCAGTAAACGAGCGATCTATAACTTCTTAAATACGGCCACCTGCCTAGGGTGACGTACAAAAGCTTCGGCGAGTTTGTCTGCGAATCTGAACTGTTTACGCATTGTGAAACTTTGAACTTTGACCTCATCGAGATTTTAGTAGCATGTCCACCTTGAGGAAATTGATTTATGAAATAAAATGGCCGATTTTCGTACCATGATTTTATTATTGCTTGGACAGAACACGTTAATACCTATGAGAGAAAAACTAAGAAAAGAAGAGAAGAGGCTGCCAATTATCACCAAAGAGGGCACATGCCCATCATAATATCGTGGGAGGTAAATACAGCCGATTTTTTTTAAACATCCAATATTTGCCGTAACTCTATTTGCCATGGTGCCGTGTACTCATGCCTTCTCCCCTCGCATTCTACCCATTACTCCAAGACATGATAACTTGTAATTTGTCATGGGTAAGTAGATTTATTTCTTATATATTACGAGTATGCGCTCTGAGCTTTCATGAATATGCGTTTTTCTTATCTGCAATGGAAGCCGATATAATAAAGTTGGTTGGTTTATGGGGCTTAACGTCCCAAAGCGACTAAGGCTATGAGAGACGCCGTAGTGGAGGGCTCCGGAAATTTCGACCATCTGGGGTTCTTTCACATGCACTGACATCACACAGTACACGGGCCTCTAGAATTTCTTCTCTAAATAAATTCAATATAATAAAGTAGAGCTGCTTGAGCTGTCGTGCGGCCTTTTAAAAGTGCGGTGAATATTATGAAGAAGTGACGGAATATTGCATCTCCTTGCCTTAACAGTACTGAGCTGTAGAAATGCGATGTCGAAATTCTAAAATGCGGCTGCGTATTTTACTATAAGCAACTGCTGGCCCTAAACTCCCGTGGCCAGCCGTGGTGACTTTGTGGATATAGCGTTCGGCTGCTGGGCCCAAGGACGCAGGATCGAAACCTGGCCTCAGCAGCCTTATTTTGATGGAAGTAAAGTGCAAACGTCTCACCACACCTTATCATACCGCTTTATGGTATGGTATGGTATGGTATGGTATGGTATGGTATGGTATGGTATGGTATGGTATGGTATGGTATGGTATGGTATTATGGTATGGCATGGTATGGCATATTTTGCGGTACAATACCATCTGGTATGGCATGGTATAGTATGTTACGCCATACCATACCATACCATACCATACCATACCATACCATACCATACCATACCATACCATACCACATACTATACCGTACCATACCATAACGTACCATACCATACCATAGCGTAACGTACAATACCATACCATACCAAATTCTGTTCCCAACATCAAGTGCACAGTCTCACATTCTCTTCACACTGCAGTAAAGGCTACAGCTGGGGCAGTTTTTAAAAACTGGTTAAGCTTAATATAGCCAGCCCTTGCCTCGTTTCTTAAAGAAAGGTGAGAACTTGGGCTAAAGTGTACATAGTACAAAAGCCCGCATGAGAAAAACAGCGCGTGTGTGTTTTGTTCTTCCAACACCCTGTTTTGTCGAGCCATTCTTCCCTGTGTCTTGCCTGCTGCATTCAAATCCATTTCGATTGCCCAACGGTAGTTAGCCAGACACAGAGCGCTAACGTTAGCTACCTTTTTGTCTGAAATTAGTCTTGTACAAGCCGGCTGAGTGAACGTAGCGAAGCAGCGTCTCTCCGTTGACACGTGTTTCGGCAAGATCAATTGAAGTAAAAATTAAACTTAACAACTCTTGTAAAACACGGAGCATAAGAAAGACCACACTCTTCAAACGGCACCTAATGAGCGTGGGAGGCGGGCAGCAGCAAACACAATTGGAGAAATTGCCTCGCCGTCAGCGCCTTCTGATTCAAGCTGCTCGCCAATTAAGTGCCGAATGAGAGTGGCAGTAGCTCACTTTTGCACCACGTATTTCTTTCACGCCCGCCACCAACCGTTGACTTCGAGGTCGCCGCCAGCGAAGTGGTTGCGAGATGCAATAGGTAGACGATCGATCTGCCATGCTCACATCTGCTTCTTTTACGCACCAGCTTCGGCGAAAAAGTATCTAAAAGAGAAGCAAGAACTCTCTGTTTTAAAGAAGTAGAATGAACTTTGCTGGCAGATCATGGGAAACAGACAGACATGCAGTGCAGCTGATATTGTCCGCTTCCCAAGACTAGGTAAAATAAAATAATCTTGGTTAATTTATCTAATGGTGAAAACTCCTATAAATTAACTTAATTTATGGTAAGTTAGGAAGAGATTGACATTTAAATGTAAATGGGACATTTCTTAAATCTCTAAGTGAATGAAGCCTATTGCGACAGCGAAAAGGTCGTTCTACTACAGGTTCGATGACATCGCTAAAGGTTTGATGTGGGACTTGAGTGAACATGCTTGAAAAAGGTCGTTTAATTTTTCCTTTGTCATTGGGAAATGCCCTGGCCACGACTAGCGATTGAGTCGCATACAACCACGCAAAATAAAAACGTAGAAAACTAGCTTATGCTATAGCAATCTCGCTGCAATTAATTTTAGGCCCATGTAGCATTCTTGTTTCAGTATTTTTCTTTTTGTTTGCATTTCTGTTCTTAAGAACCGCAATCTCGCCATTTTCCTTGAAGAAGTAAACTTGGTTACTGCCTTCCCTTGAAGTTATTGTTCTTCGTTTACATTAATTACAAACTCGAGGGAACGTTCGTCGCCATTTACATCCTGGTAGGCTGCAGTGCACGATTTATGCGTTAACCCCTCGCCGTGACCCTTAGTTACCCTGTACCCCCTCACGCTAATCGTCAATTGAAGTTGGAGCCCTGCCCATCACATTGTTCATGTCTCCGCTTTCAATTATGGAGCTGTCCTAGGATTTACCAGCTGCTTCTTTTTAACTGCAAGAAATTCTCCGCAAGTTGATTACTCAGTAATGAACGTTATTTTAGTAGTGGTCGCGCTTTGGAATTCACCTGTGCGAGTCATTACTTGTTCCCTACGTTCTCGCTGCACGCTGTGATTGAAAATTCTACTAATTCCGCTTTGCTTGGGAATTTAATGACTGCCATTCTTAGCCTGAACTGGCATGCGAAAGCCACAGTTCACCAAAAAAGTACACGTTGCATTTTTCTTTCCTGTTCATCTCCATTGTGTTGCTCTCTGGTCTCCTTACGCCCTTGTACAAACTTGAAACGAAGTTCAAGAGATATTCTGAGTAGGATTTATTGAAAAGTTCGGAGGAAATTTTCAGCGCCTAATTGCTGCGCTTTAAATGGAGTTGCTGTTGCCTCTCTCTCTCTCGAAGTTTAAAGAAGGGCGGTGCATTTGCAAATACATCTGTATTTGTCTGGCAAAAAAATCGCGTTACTTGCAAAAATTTATTTTCGCCAATTCAAAGAAATCTTCCAATGCTGTTTTCGACCGAGTAGTGTGTGTATGCACCTGTTTTAGCGTCTGACCATCCGTCCGACTGTCCGCATGTACAGACGCCCGCATACCTGTATAGAAAGCTCTGACGGCGCATTGGGGAGTATGATTGTGACATTTACAAGCGGCCTAAAGCTCAAAACCTGACCTTATCTTGCTCGCTCATTCCGATATATTGTATTTGACTCCCTGTGTGTTTAAAAGCTGTATCGGGCAAGCCAGGCAGAGGCGATTGTCATAAATACACAACGGAGCACGTCGCTCGGGTATTCTAGAAAGGTCTGTGGACGACTGCACTAACGGGGACAGATGCGCCTATAGGACGCGCCGCAGCTGGCTCAAATGCATCCCTGCATCACGTGCGTCACCACTTGGTCCCGGAATGGCGCGTCCATTTCACGCGCCAAACATGCTCGTCAGAAGCGTCTTCTCTGCCTCGCTGAAGTTGGTGCGATAAGCAGCCCACACGATGAGACAACAAGCTGGAGTTCTCCCGGCATATTGCGGCACACCGAGAAAGCGCCGGCCAGCTGCATATTTAATGGCTCTTACTCTCGTCCGTTAGCAGATGGCGTCACACCTTTGGCAGCGTTTAGCGCATGTTAACTCGGGAACTAAAACAGATAGGAAAAAACGAATGGTTGCTTTAAATAGAGGAGAAAAAAATGAACCTAGAAACCATATTTGATCACTGTAGAATACTTAGTTAATTAATTACAGTCAAAAATGTCAAAATTGCGTAGAAATAGCGCTGCCGTCGATATAGCCACGGAAACGGTGTGACGTCACATCTACCGAAAGTCGTCACGGCATAGCACTTCACAACGGCCTCCCTCATAGCGTGAGCTGCTTTGGGGCGTTAAACCCGCACAAAGCAAAGCTTATATGGCAGTCTCGCATGTAGCAAAACGTCTCGTAGTAGGTGCGCTCACGTAATGCCTTTGCATCCAGCCCAGTTCTCGTTCTTAAATTCCTTTTTACAAATCTGCAAGCAACCTCATCAAAAAGAAACCGATTAATAACGAAAACTGAATGCATTACTTCCGTTTTGCCGTGCATCTACATAGCGCCACTTCCATGCCGTGATTATTAAGCTACTTTCTGCAGCGCAGATGCCCAGATAGACTGCACTTGGCGAGCGAAACTTCACTTGGATTTCTTATTTCTCGGCAAACGGAGAACAAAGTGAGGTGTACCACGGAATGACAGAAACGAAATGAAAGAATCATTGTAGAGATGCATGGTGACTGAATTAACATTACTCTCCGACCCGCACATACGCAAGCACTAAAGAAAAACTTGCGCAAAATTTCATTTGCGCGGTCAACAAGCGCGTCGTTACATCGCGGGAGTGATTTGCACAGGTCATTCGGGTACTAGACCGGAGCTGTACGTGTTACGCTGGTGTTGCCTCCATGGCAACTGTTTCTTGATTGGCTCGTTTGTACAATCGGCTTTTCTGAAGATGCGGTCCCTGATCTCACCGTGCGTAATCGAGAAGCATGCAGTTACTCTCTAACGGCACCAAAGAGCTTCCTGCCGAAATTACTTGTGAAAAGTGCAAGTGCCTGATTTCTTCATGAGCCCAAAAAGAAACTATGAGAAATGGCCATTTCAACAAATATTAATGAGATCCTACTGTGGCTGTCTTTCCAAACTTGTATTAAATAATGCCCGCCGAAGCCTACAAACTCGAAACAAGATTGTTTGTTTTCGACATTGTGATGCGTGGCGTAGCTGAAGCATAATATCTTGTGCTCACCAAGAACTTTACTCATGCAGAACTGTAACGTAATTCAGCTTTGGTAATTTGAAAAAAAAGTAAGGTCGTGATAATGGTAATCTTATTTATTGAACTTAATAAATTATTATTTAATGCGATGACGGCATTCTGTGCATGGTTGCACACAATGGCGCCGAGAAATTCTTCCTAGTTAATGAATGGCTCGGCCAATGTTTACAGGCGTATGACAGTGAGGCGCCTTGCTCTCGATTTTCACCGAACAGCGCGCACTAAGACACGGACACGAAAGGAGACACGACACACACGAGCGCTGACTTTCAACTGGTGTTTATTGTTTGGAACGATGCATATATACAGTTCCAACAACACAAGGAAAACAAACCATCCATTCATTGATTCATAGTCAATTCATGCATGTCACACTGAACAAGGACGATAACAACATTATCATTTTTCCTTGCTCTCGAGGATGCATTTTTCTTTTTACAAGCCGCTGAGTCATCTAGCCAGCAGAGAAAGCAGGTTTCACGTAATTCCAAAATGCAGGCAAGCCAGAACCAGAAAAAAGAGGCGTGACTTGTTCCCTTGAGCTCATTTTTGTTAATACCGTATACTGGAGCGCCTGTATGAATGCTGTATTCGCTCACACAACGAACGCTCTCCGATATTAAATACATTTACATTTGCCAATAAAATTTTTGGAAAATTATTATTTACTGCAGTTTCATTCCATTCCGCCTAACATTCTCGCATCCGAGATAGGGTTTGATTTCTGGGGTTTAATGTCCCAAAACTACTCACGCAGCGGAGGCCTTCGGATAATTTCGACCACCTTGGCTTCCTTAGCGCGAACTGGCATCCCACAGTACGAGGGCCTCTAGCATTTCACCTCCATCGAAATGTGACCGCCGCTGCCGGGATCGAACCCGTGTCTTTTACAGTCAGCAGACCAGTCATAAAAAACTGCCTCGATTTTGTGAGTATAAGTAAGGAAATGCATTGTTTGTTTGTTTGTTTGTTTGTTTGTTTGTCTGTTTGTTTGTTTGTCTGTTTGTTTGTCTGTTTGTTTGTTTGTTTGTTTGTTTGTTTGTTTGTTTGTCTGTTTGTCTGTCTGTTTGTCTGTTTGTCTGTTTGTCTGTTTGTCTGTTTGCTTGTTTGTCTGTTTGCTTGTTTGCTTGTTTGCTTGTTTGCTTGTTTGTTTGTTTGCTTGTTTGCTTGTTTGCTTGTTTGTTTGTTTGCTTGTTTGCTTGTTTGCTTGTTTGTTTGTTTGCTTGTTTGCTTGTTTGTTTGTTTGTTTGTTTGCTTGTTTGTTTGTTTGCTTGTTTGTTTGTTTGCTTGTTTGTTTGTTTGCTTGTTTGTTTGTTTGCTTGTTTGTTTGTTTGCTTGTTTGTTTGTTTGTTTGTTTGAACGTCCCAAAGCGACTAAGGCTATGAGAGACGCCGCAGTGGAGGGCTCCGGAAATTTCGACCACCTGGGGTTCTTTAACGTGCACTGACATCGCACAGTACACGGGCCTCTAGAATGTCTCCTCCAAAGAAATTCTAGCCGCCGCGGCCGGGATCGAACCCGCGTCTTTCGGGACAGCAGCCGAGCACCATAACCGCTGAGCCACCGCGGCGGCGGTAATGCATTCGTCCCCGACCAAAAGTACAATACATCACGAAGATCAAGAAAACAAAAGGAGTCCATGAGAGGGTAAGGAGGCATCTCGGTAAACAGGAGAAAAAATCGGCAGGCAGGGACCTCCACAAATTTTCTAGCTTTCGCCTAAATGAACGCAGCAAAAAATGCCTAAATGTTATTTTTATTGCGCTAGAACTAAAACATAGGTGATTTGGGGTTTGTCTGTCCAAAGCCTCTGCCCGTGACATTGAGGCTGGTCTGGAAGAGCAGCGTGGGTCCCACAACGCCCACCTGTGGTAACAATTGCCGTCCCAGGGCAGTGGCTCATCGTTTAACCACCGTACCGCTGTGCCACGAGTGCTAAGAGAACTCGCAACAACCTACGAATGTCATACCGTTAAGGCTAAGCATAAGTCCGATTTTGGCTAGTTTTGCTTCCAAAGCAGTAAAGTTTGTCGAAGTAGCGAGTGTCCGTCAACATCTGGCGTCAAGTCTAAAAATGATCCCTGAAGCTGTGTGTGAGGCACTTATGGCCTTTCCACGGAGTCTGTCACAGCATTGCCTCAACTCTCTGTTAAGCACGCGACCCTTCTGTCAATGGCACACTGTCTTTGATACGGTACGCGCGTGGTGCCCCCAGAGCATCCGTGATCCGGATTACCGAGCATCTTCGGCCAGCCGGTGCCGCGGTTCGGTGGGCATAATCCTGACGAGGCTTTGTGTCACGTCTCGCCGTCTAGTTCGCAGCGGGCAGGCTGTCGATGACGGAACTCTCGCACAGCCCCCCCCCCCCCCCCCCCCCCCCCCCGCAATTGCGCAGACCGGCTCTCCACCCAAGAAAATGAAAGGCACTGAGCGTCGATAATCCCGGATGATGAGCAGGTCCAGTGTGCCAACTCTTGCGAACGATGCGAACGCTTTGTTTCACGGAATATTTAGCTGGCTGATATCAGCCCGGAAAGGCAACGAAGTTTGGGGGATTGCTTCACTTCGAGAGAAGGAAAAAAGAAAACAGCATGTAAGGTGCTAACCGGTGAACAGCAAAAGCCTGTACTTTTGGTGAGCGCCAAATTTTGCAGCTTCATCTGGTGTCATTTGCCGGACTGTGTGGGTGCGATTATTCGAAAAGGAAAGTTGAAACAACGGAAAAAAGAACGGAGGTAGCTTATTTGGAATGCCCATCGAATATAATTGCGTTATTCTTAATGTAATGGTAAGAAGTAAACTGATAGAAATATTAAGTAAACCATATTAAACAGGGGTAAGTGGAAGAGGTAATGTACCTACACTTCGGTTACTTGAGAACGACGAAACATGTCTAAATGACTCAGATACTAGAATTAGTGGAGCAAAATGTCCAACCAGTGATTTCCAGACTTGATACCAATGAACTGTACAGGGTCAGCCCTCGTTTCAGTCTCCTCCCGCACCCTCTTTGATTCTAGGTGGTACTTGGGATCGGTTATAGTCATGCTAATTTGTGTTGTTTCCTGGCCTTGGGCATACGTAATACGATGAACAGGTAACCGATGATCTGCTAGAGCTAGAGGAAGAAGTTCAAGGAAAGCGAAATGAAATCGGGGACGACCGAAACTCAGTTTCAGAAGTAATATTATCAAGTTTGCTCGACTACGATTGCAGCGCCTAGCACAAGAGAAAGGTACTTGGGTCGCATAGGGAGGGGTCCTTTTCCTCCACTGAATATACGCAGCATGACTGATAAGGGTACTGGAAGTAACTGAAATAAAAATAAAATGCCGCCACTGTCTGGAAGAAGTTGAAGTAAGGAGCGTTAGCTAGGGTGCCTCGATGCCAGCGCCGCCGTCGAGGCACCCTAGCGTTAGCTGTTCGGTAGCGCCATCTATCGTCCATGCGATGTATTGCCACGTGATAAGGCTACTTTTCCATACCTTATGGCGAGCGGGCGCCTACCGCCTTGAGGTCGGATATTGATGACCAGTTTGGGCCGAAAAAGTTTTTCGACTCTTTCGAGGGCGATCATTCCTTACCTCAAGGCGGTAGGTGCCCGGTCGCCATGAGGTATGAAATTGTGAGCTGCCGAGTGGTGACGACATCGCCATGTTAAGTGTAACCATAAGTAAATATTAACCTAATTAGACAATACTGGTGTCTAACATGTCCTACTCATCAAGCCCGTAACGGATATCCATTAGTTAGATCATGATGTTATCGGTTAGTTAATTATAAGCAATTAAATGTAAGCATAACCATAATTAAATATTAACTTCATTAGTTAATTTTGTAGTCTAACCTGTTCTACTCATATAGAGGATTACAAATATCTAATTCGTTTTATAATGCCTCAATAATTGCTGAGTTAAAAGCGATTAAACATAGTCATGTGACTAGTTAATTATGACGTTGCAAAATCAGTGACGTCACCAATCACCAATTCGATATACAAATGACGTCACCAATCAATCGCCAGTTGGGTTGCTCGCCAATTGGGGGGGGGGGGGGTATCGATTTACTATGGGGGCCACCATCTTGAATTGCTCGGACAGAAAATTTCACGCCGAAGGGAGGTGGTAGCAGATCCCAAGAAATCGAGAAACGTGATGAATAAGAGCTAACGCTCTTTAAATACCGGCACCACTGTCTCTACTACCAAAGCTATAAAATAACACCATTGCAACGTCAATCAAGAAACACTAAAAGAACACCTAGAGGCTCACCAGGGACATTAACTAAGTGGCGATATTCACTCGAGCAACAGCATGCTGCGTCGTGGGGTAGTTTCACACCTATTAACAGTGGTGCGCCACTGCAGCGACAGTACAGTATTTGCCAAAAGTAACCAGGCTGCACGGTTTGCTTCTCAGTCGTATATTAAACCTATTATGCCGGCGCTCAAGCTCTAAATTTCTGTATGGTAAGGAGAACCCCTGTCCTCACTTCCTAAGAACTCTTTGATCTTTAGGGAAGCTGTGAGGGCTCTACTATACGATTGAGAAGCAAACCATGCAGCCTGGTTACTTCTGGCAAAGACTGTACATTCTGGGCCGCCCTATTAAGCTGTGGTGTCTTGAGTGGTTTCTTCGGTGACGTCAAGCTTTGATGTACCATAAGGTTAGACTCTGCACATTTACAGTAGTGAAAAAGACAAGGAAAGCAGGGCAGGCTATGGCTCCAGTAGTAGACGCATAGGATGCCCATACCCTGCTGACAAAGACCGCTTGCGCTGAACGAACACATGCATAAGCAATCCGAATAAGTAGATTGTTTCCTTATCGCGTGTTTCCTTGTGATGAATTGCGTCGGCTTATTGACATGAACGAGAAAGACGATTGCTCCGTGCTTATTCAGCAAGGGAAGAAGCAATGAGCCCTCAAGATACAATCAGCGACGAAAAAAACCATATGCCAGGTGTGCCCTTTGCTAATACAAAAATGCGACAGTAAGTAAAGGGCAGAAATAGGGTTGAATATACCGACTGCCATAGCGTCTAGCCTTAGAAAAGCGTAGGACGTTATGTGCATGTGCACTCGCGTACGTCGAGCGTAGGCGCTTTGAGATACCTTCTCTGTCATCTTAGAAATTATTGCGTTGCCTGTCTGTGAATACAGCGCGGCAAGTGTATCAAGTAGAGAGCCATTTACTGCGATGGCGATCTCTTGCCAAGGCTGCGCCGACTTCGAAACATGGTTGGCCAATAGGCTGCACTTGGGCATGCCCTTTTATTTCGCCGACCACCATGTGGCTATTTCCCAAAGAAACACCCGCTGCCGAATCGCCCGGTGAAGCGGACGTAACCGTTAAGTGCTTTCGGCGTCTTTCGAGACGAGGTTTCTGCAAAGACAGCGTGTCTGCGAGTCGAGCGCGCGGGCATTATTGCATTATGCGCAGCAATAGCGGCGTTGTAGACAGGTCCTGAAAGATCCCTGCAGCTTGCATAATCTTGTCCTCCTGGTCACGTCAGAGCTCGTAAATGACAAATGCTAGGTCTTTGGCACAGGCTTGAAGACAAGACGCAACCATATCGCTATCGTAAGCAGATTGAACCAAACCCGATGCACCCACGGGCTCTAGCGCCCTTCTCCTGACGCAATACACAATGCGAGCGAGGCTTTTTGTTTAAGGCAGTGTATTATTGCTGTTTTTATAGTACTTTGCAGCTAGGAAAAAGCCGGGTTCTAAACTTTATCGACTCCTTTCTTTCTTTTTTTGTTTTCCCCATAATCTGAGAATGGCCTTGGTAAAGATCAACTTCTTGAAAAAAAAATCTATTCTTTTACAAGGCTGTTAAAGTTATTCGCTGAAGAAATTGCGAGTATTCTTAGGCTTTCAAAGTCCCACCATTCCGCAATGTCGGCTGTACTAGTTTCTCTTATTAGATTAAAAAAAAAAAGTGGTCGTAATCTTGTGGACTGTTTCCTCTCCAGTGACGCCACATACGGTAGGAACATGTGCAGCTTCCAGACTAGTGCCTAAATATGTGCCGCTGAACTGTACGTACGAGGCATAAAACTCCCAGCAACCTATTTGTGTCGACTGTGCGTATACCGTAAAGCAGTTAAGTGGCGTAGTTTTGTTGCATGTAGACGTGACTTATTTTCCAATTCTTAGTAGCTAAATATCCGCAACAGCTTTAAGGTCCGACACGGAAACCACTTCCTTGCTTTTCCTTAGGGCACTTGAATTAATGCTGTCTTTTGTTTTTGTGATCCAGAAAGAAAACTTATAAGCAAGTAAGGCGCCATTGCCAGGCAGCGAGCATAAAAAATACTCCAGATCAATTATACCCTCCTTTACTCGTGGCATTCTTTGGTGTATACTGATGTTGCACTGTGATTATTGCAGCATGCACTGTTTCTATCTTTTCTACACACAACGAACGTACTGCAGCATATAGCTACGACGTGCGGATTTCAACAGTTGATAAAGCCTTTTCTCTTTATGTACCCACGCTTTTGATGAGCGCGAAAATTTCTGTGCAACCTGAGCAGGTCGAACGTGTAGTTGGAAAGCGTCGCTTGCGTTGTGTTTTTTGAAGGTCCACGAACTAAGACGCATTTGGTAGTAAGGCTATATTTGAAACTTTTAGAGGACATTGACCTTCTTAGGCAGCGTTAGGATTAAGAGACACACATAGAGCAGGCGCCTACATGGCCAATAAGGTGTTTAACCCGTCTTCCCGTTAACATAACTAAACCAGCACCATTGCAATGGTTAAGATTGAGAGCCCTATGGAAATGCTACGAACTGTTCTCACATACGTAAAAAAGGATTGTCGCAGAAGGTTCGCTATAAAATTTACCATCTTAGAATTCAAACCGTATTCCCAGAAGTATGCGATTCATTTTCTGCCTGGTCACAGGGTTGAGTAACACCTGCAGTAGATTTCCCATGGCTCTCACTGTGGTTCAGAACTGCAGTGAGTGAGACTTTCGTCTTTACTTCGTCAGTACCGGAATTGCCGCAGAAATCGTGCCAGAGGCCTTGGTGACAAGCGTGATCATTCATTAAATGGACTGCGCATTTGCGAAGAAGGTATACGTGGTTAAGGATTACAGATGCTGTGCTGATGAAGTCTTAGTTTCCACCGAGGGGCACTAATATTCCTCTCACAAATTGAAAGCTGAGCTGCCGTTTCTTCAAAGGCTGCTTAGGTTCAGGAACTGTCACTTCAAAGCTGCATTTTTTCTGAGGCTGCCGACGTTTGCACCTCTTTGATTTGAAAGCTCAGAAGACTTTGTCATGCAACGTTGTCAGGCGATCTGATTTTTCTTATCGCCGTTTAGCTAGGCGCATGTTTGTCTTCATTCGTTGTCAGAAGAACGGTAACAAGTGTACAATCCGCGTATTCTGGGACGATGGAAGCAAAACAAACGCATATGGTTAAACACCGCAAGACGACCCTGTAAACATTTATACATCAGCATGTGTACAGGAGGTACATGAGCAAACAAACAGGCTCATATTTCTGCCTTCGATCCCACTTATGAACTGCTCATAGTACGCACCCTACCATACCAAACATTTTTGCATCCATGCCACCACGCAACGCTACACACAGCCTACATATAAGTAAGAGTGCACAAAGATTTTCAAAATTAGGCTCTCTCGTTCAATCCCGATATATAGAAACACTCTGGCTGCGCGTGCGCGTGTTTTACTCACGTAGGGCAAGTACTCGGGATAGAGGGGTATAGCCTAAATTGGAATTCTGAGAATCCTTTGTAGTTTTTAAGCATCGTCATTTCTCATTTTCCGAATCTCAAAGTAACGTATCACTCAGGAATGCAATACGATTCCTCGTACTGCTCTTTGCTTGCGGAGAAACAACTCGTTCTTTCAAAGCCGCGCGCTTTCGCAGCGGCTCAGGAATCGATCAACTGAATATCTGCGCAGCACCAGAGGATCGTGTCTTAAAAATAAGCCAAGCACACCAGATGTTTCTCAAACCCTTGAAGCGCTCTCTGATTGAGTCGAAACAAATAAACAAATGATGAGTGCAAGGCCATGTATTTTCGGTGCAATTTTCGTATAGACGTACTTCTCGAAATCCAAAAACGAACAATATTTTGCAACGAGACGGATGGCATAGGGGCGCTTGTTTTTTTCTGACATTTCGTTCATTTTATATCCAACGGTAGGAGCAATTGTTTGAAATAGCAACAGAACAGGGTGCGCGTATTAACACTCCATTATCTACCCTGATCGATTAATGTTCAACAAGGGGAAGCTTTGCGCCAGTTGGTCTGACATGTTGGAGAGGAGACGTATCATTCTTAGCAGCACCATCCCCGCATCATATGTTTTCTTAACACCTTACATGATTCAGGCACATCTCAATTCATTACCATCACCATCATCCTAACTACGTCCACTGCACGACAAAGACCACTAACATTGGCCTCAAATTAACTTTCTCCTGCGCCACCTGCAGCCAACTCCGCAGAATTCCTAATATTGCCCCGTATCATTGCTGTGTCCGTTTGTTCGCGCAAGGCCGCCGGAAAGGGGTGTTATTTTTGTTCGTGACGCGAGAAGCGGCCGGACTAATCTCGATTGATCACAGCCATGAAGAGCTGCATCTACGTGTTTCCAGATTACTCTAGATGATCTCGACCTCTTATCTCGAAGTTTCCTTCCCGGCTTTAAATTGAACGATGCCGCGAGCAGCGGGCATTCGCGACTGACGAGCACGTTTGTTGTTTACGCCGTCGCCGAGTGATTCAGTTTTTTTGCGGGCGCAAGTCAGCCCAAATAAAGAGCTTCGTTTGCAAGTCTTGCTGGCGTCTTCCAGACCACTGGACTGCCGTCACTACAACGTGACAATATGATTAGCCCACCTGACTTTGCCGTTACCTGCTCCTCTTGCCTTCTCTTGGCATACAATCCGTTACTCTAAGCAATAGTCGGTTGCCTTGCTCTCGCAATAATTCCTCGCCCATAAAACCCCTCTTGACTTTAGTTAGGGTGTCGTAAACTCGCGTTTCCTCGCTAACCCATTCTCCTCTCTTCTTGTTTCTTGATGTTATCACTGACGTTTTCCATCCCATATAGCTCGCTGCATCATCTGCAATTAATTCTTACGCCTTTTCGCTCCTCTCAAATCTCGTGTCTCATAGATGAAAACTTACTAACCATATACTCACTGCAATCTGTGTTTACTAGAGCTGCGTTAAAACACTGCCTGTCCCTAGCTCCCTTTGCCCAGCAACCAGCGCCTGCTGGTCCGCAGCGCCCGGGACATCGCAGCCAACACTATGCTTCTGAATTAAGCAGACCACCCTCCAGAGTAAAAATCTAATGTATTATTGCGAAAGCAATACTGCTTGCACTTTTCTGCCATCGATGGTCGGGGCGCCTCCGTACACAGCGGCGCGTCACGTGACCGCGTGACGTCACGATAGACCGAGAGCCGGGGCCCCAGCTCGCGCCATCCATGGTGGTGGTACAGCATTACACGCCGGCTGCGCGATAAGACGGGGGAGGGGGCTGCATCTGCGCTCCTCTCAGTGCGCTATGTCGGATGATGTGTACAAGGCGAGGCTGGAACGATCTGCTGCGGCCAAGCGACGGCGCCGCGCCGAAGAAACAGACGAAGAACGGGAAGAACGGCTAGCTAAACAACGTCAGCAGCAGCCTAGCCAGCACGCCGGTGAACATCGCTTGATGCGGGTGCATCTACAAGTGCAGGGCCAAGTTTAATGAGTGGTGTTTATCTTTCCTCATATCTTTAAACTCTCTTCTATCTGCGCGTGGCAGCGGTGGTGGCTCGGCTGGAGCCAGTAGGCAGGCCCGTGCACTTTCCTTTTTTTTTTTCTCTCCCTCGCTCTTTAGGTAAGCCGAAGAATGTTTATCGCTGTTCTTGCTGGCTATAGAATACGTTGGTAAAAACCAGTAATCCACATTATACATGGCCCAATAGACACTGAAAATTCCCTGGTCATCTTGTGGACGTTTAGAACATCCTTGAGACGTCCATGGGACTTTCAATGCTCTTTGGATAAAAACACGAATTAGCCTATATGGGAGTAGAAAAGAAGTAAGATGATCTCCGATGACATTACATCCCTTTTATGGGCAGGGTATTCTGCTCGAGCCATGGAGTAGAGAGAGAATAACATGAGATTTTCATCCCTAAAAACACGGTATATTTATGGTTAGCAGCGGAAACAAGTTCTATCTTCAAAACATCTCAAGTTCTAGCAGTTACAACGATTTCAACCGATGTTTCAATTTCTTTCATTTCAACCGATGTTTCAATCTGCTAAGTTCAGGACCTCCAGCGCTGCTTTTAGAAGCTTCCTCCCATTTCTGGCTGCATGAAATTAGGATGCTTTTCGGTGGGAATATGTCTCCGTTATCAACAGTAAGCACTCCGAATATTTAGAGACCGAAATATACCCCGGGACTTCAGCAGCATACTTCCTCCCCTGAAAGGGAATGCGCTGGAGGACAGCTCGCACCATTTTTACTCCCATATAGGCTAACTCTAGTTTAGTGTGAACAACTAAAAGAAAGTGGACCTAGCACAACCTGGAGCCACACAGAAGTATTGGCAGAGTCCAGCCTACGAATGCAAATAAAAAATGAAAGCAATGCAAACACACAGATGACAACACAGCTGAAGGTGATGAAAAAGCTGTGGCCTGCTCACAGATTTCCTCATACGCCCGTTTCTAAAGCTATTCATGTCTCCCATGAGACAAAGGTCACAGCACAGTCGCAGACAGGTCAAGGCGTTTCCTCTAAGAATAATTTAAGATAGGACACACTGGCATAAACGCATCGGCATAGGCGACCTTGTCGCTATTTCTCTGAATCGATCTCACACTTCGCAGGAAGTTCCAAGCACGAATCGCGATGGTATTATGGGGCCAGCCGCTTTCTTCTCTAAGATTGTTCGTCTGCTGTCGTTGGCGTTCCTTACTGAAACGGCACGTACTGGTGATGAGAAATCGGCCGGAGTGCCTTTAGCAGCCTCCTGTTCTGTATCATGTCTCCTCATTTTTAACTCCGCTCTAGTCTAGACAATCATGAAGGTGTTTTTCAACGCTTCATTATGCCTGAAGCACATTAATGAAACTTCTACTCTATTCTGTACTGTTGTAACCTAATGCATGCTGCTGCATTGTTGTGTAATTGAATGCTAATGTGTGCCACTGCATTACTTGATTAGAAATGATACTGAGTGGAAAAATACGTGCAAAATACGTGATAATGAGTGGGAAAATATGTGTACAACTTTGGAGCATCAGAGAAGACCATTACATTTACTTTAGTGCCACCCAAACATCCCAGTGTCCCGTTTTGTCCCACATGTAGCCTGCTGCTAAACTAATTCTATCTTAACTACTCAGGTGCGAAAATTCTTAAGCTTTTCTTAAAATAAGATCAACAGACAATTGTATTAACTGAATATTTGCGTTAATTTAGTACGACAGGTTCATTAATGTGCACAGTTCTCAGAAATCTGGCGTGCAGAATTTCGCATCTCTTCGACCACTTTCTCATTGGCCATGGCTCACATCGCATTTTTTTTCTCGGCTAGCAAGAAACAAATATGCTCAGTTGCAAAGGATGTGTGGCGGGTCATAGCACATGAATATCAAGTCAATATGCAAGCTCATTTAAAAGTTGTGGGTTTCTGAGTGGACACAGGCTACCACCCACCGTGGGTTCGGGCTTCGCGCGAGCCAAGGGCCCCGATCAGCCGTCACCACACACACCCTGGGGCACCGCTGCGGCGCACTCAACCTCCGCTGGCGGGAGTGAGATTCGCCGCAAAGAAATAGGCCTCCAAGTTCACGAAGGAGACGTTTATTCACGTCGTCCTACAGCAGGTACATAATCATCATCATCAGCCTGACTACACCCACTGCAGGGCAAAGGCCTCTCCCGTGTCTCTCCAATTAACCCTGTCCTTTGCCTGTTGCGGCCACTGCATTCCCACAAACTTCTTAACCTCATCCGGCCACCTAACTTTCTGCCGTCCCCTGCTACGCTTGCCCTCTCTTGGAATCCACTCCGTTACCCTTAAGGACCAGCGGTTACCAGGGCATGTAATGCCTTCGCATTACATGCCCTGCCCAAGCCCATTTCTTCCTCTTGATTTAAACTAGGATATCATTAACCAGCGTTTGTTCCCTCACCCACTCCGCCCTCTCTCTTAACGTTACACCTATCATTTTCCTTTCCATAGCTCGCTGCGTTGTCCTTAACTCAAGCTGAACCCTCTTTGTTAGCCTCCACGTTTCTGCCCCATAGGTGAGTACAGGTAAGATACAGCTGTTGTATACTTTTCTCTTGAGGGATATTGGCAAACTACCATTCATGATCTGAGATAACCTGCCATATGCGCTCCACCCCATTCTTATTCTTCTAGTTATTTCCCTCTCATGATCCGGATCTGCGGTCACTACTTGCCCAGCAGGTGTGTAGTAACAGGTACACACACACACGAAAGTCACCCCGTCCCGGGGGCGGGGGAGGAGCAAGGCTCCGCTGCGCGCACGAGGCGACTAGAGCAATGCGCGTCGCTAGCACGCCGCTGCAGGAGAATGTCTCCGCGGCAGTGCTGTGATCTCTCTCTCGTGTCGACCATTGGGCCGGTTGCGAGAGAGAGGGGGGCAATCAACGCATGGTACGCCTGTCGGAAGCCGTTGGACCCCGCTGGACAGGCCCGAGCCGCTGCAGGTCAGAGGACCCGTGCTGGCGAGCTCGAGTATGCACTGGTCCGAACGGCAAAAGCCGGCTCAGACAAAAAGTAGCGTACGAACCTTACGCTGTCTCGGAGGGATCTCTCTCTGGGCTCCGCTCGGACTGTCGCGCGGTGCGCGGCTGCCCAAGCGGGTCCCGAAATCCCGCCAAAAGGCGCCAATGGCAAAGGCCGTTGGGAGCCGGGGCGGAGCTGTGGCCAAATGACAGTAATTAGTCACTTAGTCGCCTCTCCGCCGCCTGAGGCGGGAGCAAGGGAAAGCGGAGAACAACGCGGGAAGCCGGCAACAGCCGCGCAAAGGCAACGGCAGGAAGCCAGGATTCCCACAAAGTTAGGGGCAGCTAAGTATCAAAATGTAGTTTTCCCAACGTCGCGTTTTGCCCACTCTCTTCTATTTTGTTATGTCATAAAGTGTCACGCTGTATCTGCCGCCCGGCTGCAGTTACCTTCCAGGTTCTTTAACCTTTCACGGGCGGTGTGGGTTATTATTCCAACATTCCACATATTGGTCGCAATCTCGGGGCAAGCATCTTTGTCACCACAGAAGCATGTTGCCATCTCACGTCACTTCTGTAAGATATAAAGAAAATATACATTTGCGCCATCTCGCGCGAAAAGGGCATGATTTGCAGACCCAAATCTTTTCTTGGCTCATTCGCGGGCAGCAGGAAGCATACATGTTGGTAGGAACCTCGTCGGAAGCATTTTTTTCTTCACAACAGCTTTTCGTCATTTCGTGTCACCCCAGTGAAACTTAAAAAGCAATTCAGCTTTGGTACTTCGCGCGAAAAAAATTACAGATTCAGATCTTCTCCGCGCCCTGATGGACAGTTCTCAATACTGTCCTGCGAATGCCTTTCTTCACCAGAGGTATCAAAGGGTGCGTAAAATGTTTCAAACAATTTTCTAACAAACCTAAGGGCATGAGTATACTATTACATGCACGCCTAAATTATATGGTTGTAACTCTCCTAACCATACTGCCGCTAACACTTAGAATGGGCAGGTGCGATACAGCGAGGCAAGTCTCTATCCTATGCTTGAATGACTTGCCTCCTGACCACAGTAATGTCATGTACGGTGGAGCAAACGGGCCCACATCACAAACTTGGTCGCCATTTCAGGATGAAGAGTCGGGCCCCACGGAGTGGGGAAAAGACGTGATATGTTTGCGTTCCCTAAGGCTGGACATTGGAAAGGAGCCGGTTGCAACGCTATTTTTATGTAAAGGACTGTTCTAATAATGCTTATTTTATTCTGTCAGTCTGCATTAAGCGTTGCCTAGACTTGTGCGTTTCTTCCTACTAGAAACAGATTAGTACTAATACAGAATACTTCCCACCCCGATCTATTTGCGGGAATCATGTTCGCAAAAAACTGAAATTTTCAGCGTGAAAATTCGTAACCCTGCGCTGTGCAGAGCAGTTTGCTGAGGTAAATTAAGCTCAAGCAAGAGAGAGAACTTTACTGTGACACAACACCATGTCGGGCTTGATATCAGTGCTCTAGGCGTCTAAATTAACAATGCTAATGAATGTGCATCCTACTTCTCATTCCTATCATTGTCGTCTGTTCCGAGGTCCGGCTCATCATCAGCTACGCAAATGAAGCCATTTTCGATTCCATCCACTGCATTCTTAATTACTTTAACTTTAAGACTTAACAGTAATGCCCGGGGACGCCGCACGCAATGAATTAAAAATATACGAGCGGACGAGCTAAAGTGATGCGCTGTAACAAAGAAGTCGTTACTTATTAGCATCCACCCAAACGCAGCCGGGTATGGATGCTAATAAATAATGATAATAATAAGTAATAAGTATGTAACCGGGGCACGGCTACATATGAAAGCTGTACAGCTTGCACATAACGTCATATTTGAAAAATAAAAATTGTCCTGCTGGAGGAAACATTCCACCAAAGTGGTGCTCTTCTCAGCCGTTTTGACGACGCCACTTCGTGCTCAGCCATCGCTATCCAGCCTGACATTAGGCGTCTGAATTCTGCTTTAAATGGCACGCAGCTATATAGCGGCGCATTTCGGAAGGTGGTAATAATGGTTAATCACCAGACTGAATACGTCCACCGCAGAGCAAAGACCTCTCCCATATCTCTCCAATTGACCTTGTCCTGTTCCAGCTGTGGCCAATTCAACAAGGCCGTAAATCAACAGTTGTTTTCATGTTGGCCTATATATAGTTGGTGACCGGAGAACATGATTAGAAAACAGCACGTTTTCTAGACTCTTGTCTAATTAAGCGCTGTTTTCTAATTAAATCCAATTAATTACTGCTTAAACGCTGGCAATAACTAGTTCAAAAATTTTAATCGACGCATTTATATCGACCACAAAGTCCACGTGCAATTTATAGCCAGGGGTTGGACTTTCCGTTTTTGTTTTTTTTTTAAATCCGGCGGGGTTTTTTCGGTGTTAATTTGAGACCATAATTTTCGGAGTTATTTAGGCTAGCATTTTTTTTTAAGTGGGTGAATTCTCGACCGCCCGGCTCCCTCGGCCCTGTTAACCCGAAAGTGATCTTCGCGGCCGTGCCGCTCCACCAGCCTTGGCGCTCGTGTAAGGGTGTAAGAGGACGACTCTTGTTTCTCCTTCCTACTCATCCCCCCCCCCCCCCCCCCCCCCCCAGTTCCACCACGCAGCACATATCACAATTTTCCTACTCACCCCAAAAGACCTCCCTCTCCTGAGAGCCTCATCGTAGTCATGAAAGCAGCCCTCTTTCATTCTGGCCAGCTCCTTAGGCAAATCAGCCCCCATCACAAATCCCACCTTATCATCATCATTGTCATCAGCCTGACTACGTCCCCTGCAAGGCAAAGGCCACTCCCATGTCTCTCCAATTAACCCTGTCCTTTGCCAGTTGCGGCCACTGTATTCCCGCAAATTTGCCCACCTAACTTTCTGCCGCCCCTTGCTACGCTTGCCTTCTCTTGGAATCCACTCCATCCGTTATCCTTGGAAACCAGCGGTTATCTTGCGTTCGCATTACGTGCCTGCCCAAGCCCGTTTCTTCCCCTTTCGACTAGGATTTCATAATCCGTGTTACGTGCGCCCGTAACGTAGGTTGGGAAAGCTACAATAATCCCGCAGCTGGCAAAAACCAGAGGAGGGTTTTCTGTTCGGCAAGTGGTCGGCACTGCGGCATTTTGGCGCCCTCTGAAATGATGACGCCAAGGGGAGGCGACGGCTAAAACTGCCAGGTCACATTAAAGTTCTCCACGCAAAAGACCGCATAGCAACGAACCTGCAAGACATCGCAGCATCGCATCATCAATCTACGTCTTGTTAACACTAACCAGAGGCTAAATTAACCGTATGTATGGTTTTGTTGCCGAAGCAGCCACTATGAAGCAGTTGTGATAACATGACCGTTTGATATCAGACGTGTGTACAGCTGTTCACCCAGAGTCACGGATCAGAGCCAGGGATCGTGTGGAAGAGAATTTTGCCATTACTGAGTGGAATTCGCCTCGTACGATACACTAACGAGAAAAAGGATCCCAGAGAATGTTGGAAAAGCAGATGTTAACTGCGAGAAAATAGTTAAATTTGGCAGGTTATATATATATTTATTATTATTATTATTATTATATTTGGCTCCACGTGGGCTCCACGCTACTGGCATATCCGAGAAACTTCGGTTCTTGTGAGCTGTCCTTTCGTCGAACAACAAAAGCAGCATAATTCTGCAGAATTCTGTGAGCATGGTAGCCGAAGTTACGACTAAGGAAGTCCGGACAGCCGCTGTCCTTTTTCACTGCAGCCAGCGATTGGGGAATCGAGCCGCCCGCCATAACTTTTCGATTGCTTGTAGTCGGAGCGACTGCGTCATTGATAAAACACACTCAAAACAGCCAGAACATTACTGCCATGAGTGAAACAACTGTTAGTGCCTATTTCCCGTCCAGTAATAGTATTGCAGCCGCTAGCAACTGCACAGAAACCACGCTACAAGCATAGCGCGCCATAGGCGACCGCGTCGTGGGACCCGACATGCCGCGGCGAGGGAGCACGGCGGCGTGGTTACATTAACTCTATGCGTGGCATGGTACGAAGCAGCAAGAAAGATGTCCCCACCCTAGAAACGGAGGTAAGCAGGTATCGAGGCACGCTAACTACAGCAGGGTGCGTGGCGCCCTCTGAGGATGAATGGGTCAGCGGCTAGTGCGCACTCCTCCAAATATCCGCGTGGCGGCGCTAATGTCGCACGGTCGTTACACTTGTGATATTTGGAACAAAAGGGCGCGGAACAGCTACGTACTCGCGATATATACTGACATATACTTGCGTGTAAAAATTTTCAGTCATTACGGAACATTTTCCCGCCTTTTCATGGGGCAGGCTTTCTACATTTTCGAAGTATACTTTGGGTCCAGTTGGTCAGACATACTGTTTGAACGAAGACGTAGGATACAGCACACAGAGAAGGTGAAGACAGGACGTAGCGCCCGTTCTGTCGTTACGCTGTCTGTGTGATAGCTGACTCAAACCTTCTGTTATACATTCATACAGTATATCCACGTTTCAATTGCAAGTAACAGTTACATTGCAGCTCTTCAGAGACCAATTTAGCATCTATAATTTTGCTTCTTTTGGTTACCGCTGAATGACGAGATCATACACGGACGGCGAGCGCAGGGCAGGGGTAGTCAGTAATCTCTGAAACGGATTTTTATTAGGCTCCTCGCTGAATTCTGCTCTTGATGGCAACGCTGTTCTTATCAATGCATCCTTAGGAAATTTATGTCCTCTGTTATTTCATTAGTATTCATTCACAATTCAAGATTATGTTTATGGACAGCACAGCATGCTTATGTTTATGCACATCATATCTGTCCTTTTCGTTCTCGTCCATGGGCGTTCGGAAGGGTGGGCAGAGGGGAGCAGTTACCCCCCCACCCCCCCGGAATTACGGATATTATTTATGCACTAGTAGAAAACAACTGCACAGCTTGATTAGCACGCTTAGGTGATATTAAGTTACCGGATTTTGCTTATTGAGTTCAATTCTTTGTTAATTAATAAATTCTAATGTTTGTTCTCCAAGCCTAGCACTAATTTGCTGCTTCTAATTTTTGTTTCATGTGCGCAGTTTAGACCACAAATAGTTCCTTTCTGGTGCTAACCTACCGCCTCCCCCATACCTGGCCATCGGGTGCATCCCCCTGGAAAAAGTTCTGCGGACGCCCTTGTTCTCGTCTTTTGCGCTGTGCTTAAGCATGATACACCAACTAGCCCGCGCATCAACTCTTACAATTCAAGAGAGCTTTTTTATGAAACTTTATGATGTGGTATTTCAGGATGCTGAAACATTATGCCGATAAAAGTGACAAGTGCGTGAATACGACGAACACCATAATATCGGTATTGAAGTGAGCCGCGTTCACTACTAGAATCTTCATTGATAAGGTAGAAACTTTGCAGCCAAAGACAGCCGTCATCCCCTTTACGTCATCCCCGTGTAGCTCACGCAAAACAACTGCTAGCTCTACTGCCACGGCGATATCTCACATGTTCCAAAGACAGCGTTCGAATGGTGACCACCTGAGTGCCGACAGCATATGCACCTTAAATGTTCACGCAGAGCTACACGCACTTTACTTACACCAGCTCCTCTTTTCAGAGCCCGGATGGTAAGCGCCCATTCCTGGCTTGAGGGGAATCCGATGGCGATGCAAGTTCGAAGAAGCGTACCTTGATGGGCCATTTGGTGCATGATTAAATAACATTCCACGTGACCATTTTGTAGTCACATGATATCACTTGAACGTGACGTCACTTTCGCGTCACCTGTTGCGTAGCATCGTGTGACATCAGCGCCGCTCACGTGGCGTTGTTGTTTGATGCCACTGCGACCATGAAGCACTCCGAGCACGCTCTCCGCTCGCTGATCACATGACTACACAACTCGTCTGGCCGGTTGAACCACGAGCGCCCTGATTGAAATTCGTCATTTATTTTATTTCATTTTCATTTTATTTCATACTGCAGATCATGCTACAGATACAAGCAGAACAAATACATATTAGATAATACAGATACACGGGCAACAAGTAAGATATTGATGAAAGAAGAACGATTTAGGAAAGGCTAAAAAGTGGGGTCATGGAGCGCGAATAACACTTGTATGCTGCCAAACTGCGCTGGCCCAAAGCATTAGAGAGAGCATAATGGCGGAATAATTTTTCTCGTTTTTTTTTGCAGTGCTTCTTTAGTCGCTGGGCGCAATGAATCGGCGATATGCAAAAAAAAAAAAAAATTGTTCGCTCCCTTCCAGAGTCTACTCCCGCAACTTCGCAGCGGTAAGAATGGATGACAGCGGCACGACAAGGTGTGCCATGCTTTTCAATTACCTACACAAACATGAAAGCTGACATTTTGTCTCATTCCAGTCTGGGCTACCTGAAGGAGGTAACTGTAACTTCATCAAGGAATAAAGCTGACCGAATACCACCACCCCTTCCGGGCTACAAACCTTAAAAAGCCAGCTGCAGAGAATAGCCCAAAAGTGAGCCGTGTTCTCGATGTTCGGGAACATTTATGCTTGAAGGCTCAAGGTCAGTGCTTTTAAATCCTCTACAGAATTTCTCGACTCTGCCGTGGCTCCATGAGAGTTCTGAGAGCAATAGCTAAAGCTAAATTATTTTGAAAAGGTGCGCGCAATGAACGAACCATATCCCATCATTAGCACGTTTTGCTACGGCTACATGTAAGTACGGAAAGCTTCCATCGCTACACCTCATTAATAAGAAAACACACGCCGAATACTTTGCCGCCATATTCATTACTCGTATCCAAAGCGTGCCCACTGATCCTTTCTGCGGCCAGGATAAACCGCGCAGCCTGAGTGCTCGGCGCCAACAGGGCTGCGGTGCCAAACACGATCGCATGTTGACGCTGTACACTCGCCGTCAAAAGTAAATGGAAGGCGATTTTGTCACAAAAAATTAATTTCTTCAAATTTAAGTCCATGCTTGTTGGTGCACAGTGCAATTCACAAAATCACAATTAGGCTACACATATGTATTCAAGGATGCATGAATTGGGGGGCCAATAATTATATTTTGTCGTGAATAATGCCTTCCATTTACTTTTGACGACACCTGTACAAACAGGCCGTGCAGGCATGGAGGTTCGCCTGGTCAGCTTGCGCCAGCGTTGCACAACAAAAGCTCCGCTTTGTGCCGGAGAGACAAGCCGGTCTACGCGTATACCCCGTGTCTCATTAAAACGGTGCACTGTTGGGAGGCTGGATTGTAGTGCAAGCTGATCAGAAATCCATGGTGCTCGCGGCGCTGTCTGAACGCAACAAATGTTTGCGGTTTTTAGGAGCCCGGGAGCGACCTATCACTACAAAAGACGATACGATATGCAGCTGCTGCAGCCAATCACGAGTCAGACCTGCTGACCAAATGTTTTCTCATTTCGGCCCTTGGTTTGCTCACACCATGTCGGGCTTAAAGAATACTGGACGAATTGTGAGGCACGGTATAGCAGTGGGCAAACAGTGAACGGGCCATTGCTACTATGTCGCTGAAAAGGCGAAGCGCTGCAGGCATCGATAGGAGCATGGCTCAAAGGAAACTTGGGGGACGTAAGCTCTGGAATCAAAAGTGGTTTATACAACGAAGAAAAAAAAGCAGCAACCAAAATACACGTACGCTCGTGGACATCAGCGAGGAGACTGTGTGGCCATGGCTATCGCTCTTCAGGGACTAGGGACGACAACTTTAGTGATAATTTCAAACAGGAGGCGGTGACCAAGTAGTGCACCTGGTTGGACACCTTCTGTTCTTGAGAGGGCGCGTGTTTGACGGTTCGCACTCAGTGAGCCTTTCGGGTACGTTTACATCCCGACTACCAAGGCCAAGCTGTTCGCCGGGACCAGGCTGCACACCAGGCCTGATTTTATCGCACTAGCAACAAGGCTTCCAATCTCGAAAAAAATCCGTTGTCTGTTTTTCCGAAGCCAGCTTCCAAAGAAGGTCCCGTATCATCGATTTCGCCGATCTTTGCCTGAAGCCTGACCTTAAAACCCTAGCTCTGAAGCGAAAGCGAAATGAAACGCGACGTGCTAGCGCACATACTTCGCATTTGGCCAAGTACAGTAAATCGACAGTAATTTTTCTAGAATTTTACAAACAATAGGATCCCTGCGCTGCGCTGTGCGATATCAGTGCACTATAAAGAGCCCCAGGTGGCCGAAATCAATTCGGAACCGTTCACTGCGTCACCTATTTCTCTCTGTCATCTTTCGTTCCCTCTTTCCTCTCTTCTCATAAGGCGCAGTTGAAGTGTCCTCCTATAAGTGAGGGAGTGAATCATTATGAAACCGGTTACAACTTTCAGCAGGTTGGAACCGCACCGCTTCTTCACGTACTTACCTGGGCAAAGTACAAGAGGGATAAGGACAAGGGACTTGGTCGTGCGCCCGTTTCCACGTTATCAGAAAAGCCAAGAAGAGCTGCTGAGCCCACAGAAGATAATTCACCGCCTTGCAAGGTTCGAGTGTGGGAGATAAGGTCAAGAGCCTCGTTTCCCTTACGAAGGCAGTTTAACGTGCTGTGTCACCTAATCGCTTACATGACTAAACAAACAAATTAATTATGCTTTATCTTTACCCCAGGGATTACTCTTTTGCTTCCTCCTCTTGTATGCGTTTAATTTATTGAGCGAAAAGCAAGCTCTGTGCAAGCAGGTTTCTCCTAAAATGAAGGGAGGGTGTTAATACACAACCCCGAATTATGCTCGACTTTGTATACGGTGTGCGTATTAATGGTTCGTTGCTTCAGAAAGTGAGCTGGTTTCTCGTTTTCATTATTCAGCATACTTTTTTCATTGCCTTATTATGTGCATGAATTGAAATTCTTCTGTATGATTCGGGTCTTGTTAAAAAATATTGGGGTTCTTCTGCACTAGCTTAAATACGAGGGGGTACCCAAAAGAAACCGGACTAAATTTTTTGGTCGGCAAAGCTTCTGTGGTACCGCGTTTTGCCACTAGGAGCGCATAGAACGAACATTCCAGAGTCAGTAAGCGGAGTGCCGTCGTTGAAAGAGGTCAGACTAGTTTAGGCAGAGTTTTAGAGTGACGACTGTTTTGTGTGAACGTCGTTTTTGCAATGGCTGATTTTCGTGATCAGCGTGCGCCGGTGAAAATCTGATTTTTGCTCGGAAAAAGTTGAATGGAAACTCTTGAAATATTAAGAAAGACGTACAAGGACGATGCTATGGGGACAACTCAAGTGTTCTTGAATCGAATCCTGAATCAAAGCAACAATCATGCCAATGGAAAACTTCAAATTCACCTCGCCTCAAGAAAGCTCGTCAGGTGAAACCAAACCTCAAAACAATGCTGATTTGTTTTTTCGACGTGAGAGGAGTCGTCCATTCAGAATTTGTTCCGCAGGGTCAGACAGTTAGCCAGGCTTTCTACTTGGATGTTTTGAAAAGATTGGGCAACAGTGTGCGGTGGAAGCGGCCAGATTTGTGGCGGTCGGGTGACTGGTTTTTCCATCATGGCAATGCCCCTGCTCACACAGCCCTGTCTCTACGACAATTTTGGACCAAAAATGGCATGACCCCTATTCCTCAACCCTCATACTCTCCCGACCTTGCCCCGTGCTACTTTCTTTGTTTCCTAGAATGAAAAAATAGGTGAATGGAAAGCGTTTCGCTAACGTTGCTGAGGTGAAGAAAAAAACGACGGAGGCACTGTCAAGCATCACAAAAGATGAATTTAAACAATGTTTTGAAAAATAGAATGAAAGATTCGACAAGCGTATCATTGCAAGTGTAGAATACTTTGAAGGAGATTGAAGGTCTGTGCTTAAAATGTGAACAAATAAGTTCGAACAAAAATAAGTCCGGTTTCTTTTGGGTACCCCCTCGTAGTCCTTCCAGGTATTTATCTGGATGCTTTTGTATAGTTATTGGAAGTATGTTTTCTTGGCTTCGACTAGAGATGTAAAATTTCAAGAAATTTTGAACGGCATAAAAAAAAAAACGTTTTTTTTTCAGGGTTTTTTTTCATGAAAAATTGGAAATTTTGCAAAACGTGACAAAAACAGATTTATTTGCAACAGCACAACGATCAATAATAATGCTCCGAAGTTCAGTCGAATATGCAGTTATAGATGACATATTGTGAAACGAACTTGTTGTTCTATTGAACCGAGAAGATCAATAATGATTTCCACTTCAGGCGAATATGGAGATATATCATATTTGTGGAACGAACTTCTTGTTCTATTGCACCGAGAAAGGGAACATGAAAACTGATCTACAAATCACTCCATATCGGACTCAGAGTCAGTGTCACTGGATGCGGCACTACGCGCAGGAGCATGGATTGAAGCTGTGTCCATAGTTACGTTCGACTGCATATACACAAGCTTTCGAATCCGTTCCCCTGAAAGCCTGTTGCGAATCTTTGTATAAACGTGTCCGAAACGTGACCAGTTTCGTTCGCAGCTGGCGGATGATGGTGGAATCTGCAGCAGTCGGCAAGCCAGACGAGTTAGCGGCTGGTTGGTGCAAAGGCCTTGCCACCAGGTAGATGGGGCCACGTGCTTCGCTGAAGACCCCTGTCCTGGACCAAATTCCTGCGGATGCCCTGTACTCTGCTACGTTGGAAATCAAGAAGCGAGGCTTGTATTTGGCTGAAACCGCTTACGTGCACAGCAGCCTATGTTATTTATGCCATGTGCGTAGCGCTGTAGAACTTGCAGCCATTTTGTTCTACTTCAGTCGTGAATTTAAGTATTAGTGTGTTTTTGAGTCAGCCTGGATCTTATATCTGACCTGGCCTTCAACCCGCGCACTCGCAGCACGAACGTTTTTAAAGCACTACCTGGCACCGGCGATGACAACTGCTCTCCAATCGCTCAACGATGCACGCTATAATGTTTTTCAAAGCAAAAACAAAAATCTAAACTAAAAGCAAGCCGTCATAAAACCTTGAAATTGCATTGTGAAATTTTCGATGTTTCTTTCCATTTTTCATCCTGTGAAAAAAACGAAAAAAAAACGTTTTTTTCTCCAAAATTGCAGTGTTTTTTTCAGGCCTTCACATCTCTAGCTTCGACCTTAAGATGAATTTCTAAGAACTGTTATGTTTTTATTGAAGAGCACGAATATATAGCAAAAAAAATATAAGGTCTCATATCACAAGGATTCCTGTACATTAACACAAAACTAGTCCTTCAGCGGCCGACCGATATAATTAGGCTTCGCGAACACTCTTAAGGCTTGACCTCGCAATTTGCTCTAGTCAAATTTCCTACGACCACCGTTGTTCACGCTGCTGTACATGAGGCTGTGCACGAGGTTGTTCTGGTAAGCCTTAATTCACAACCAGCGCAGAAGACAATGAGACCAGGCCAATAATTTCGGTCAACCGATGGGCTGCAGTGAAGCGAGGGAAGCATTCAACTACTGGATTCCATTAAAGCAACTTGGTAATTGGAAGGGCCCAAAATGTTAAGGAAATTTTTTAGACACACCTTTCATTATTTTTCTGTTTTGGGAGAAGAAAGGGTTCTGTCCAGAGAAGACTCAGCGTTCCTAAGTATAATTCCCAGAGCATAGTTCCTGCTCGTTTCACTCATCCTTTGCGGAGATAACCAGACACGCAGGCGTAATAAAAGCTCCTATGAAATAGAGGGAAACCAATGAAGCTGCGCAGATGGTAGTGTCATACAAGTCTGTACGAACAAGCAACACAATCAACCAAAGTTGAAACTGGTGCATCGAATCCTGAATTTGTCATTTTCGGCGACATATTTCTAAAGCTTCAGAAATGCAACTCGAGAATGGGCGAATATTCAAAACATCGCATCGTCTTCCATTTATTGCCTCTTTTCGCAGGAGTGCGAACAGGCGCATACTCTAAGCCGCAGTGAGGCCCGTAAGCAAAAGTACCCCGGATGCAGCGACCAACCCTGGTTATGATTTTCGTAAGCATGACGCAGACCGAGAACTGGAGCACACCCAGAGCTGTATGTCTAAGACCTCAAGTGTAGGAATCTATGGGCTCGGAAAGCGCATTTGGGTCGGTACCACAAAGAGCGAAAAACATCATTTCATAATGTGTTTGGTGCCCACGATGCGTTCCGTTCCATTTAGGTTACTTTAGCTTTTGATGTTCAAGGTACCAGAAAAGCGAATAAAAGAATTTAGGGGTTATCAATTGGACTGACGCGGAGAAATCTTTCACTCGCCAATCTATTCCAATTTTGATACCATTATCTTTCACTGATCGATCTATTTTAATTATGATTATATTCCAAGTTTGATTCTGTTTTTATTTCATTTATACTTCTAATCATGACTTTTATGTATTTTTGTCAATTTCGGTCAGTTTCGTTTTGATGAGTCATATTCATTATTTCTGCGTCATTCTTAGTAAGTTTCATTTTTGTGAGTCATTTTTATTGCAGCCTCTCCATTCTCTCCCATACAAGTGAAGAGGAAGCCCTTTAGCCACCTTCAACCTGGCATTAGTGGCAGGTGAGTAGAGGGAAATCGCCCTTAACACCCCCTGACAACTGTGCACGGCATTTAGAATGTGGAAGGAGGAACTCTCTCTGAACACCAACTGGCGCTGTTGGAAGGCGAAGACTTCACACAGACGCCGACGTCGCCGCTGCCGACGCCTGACCGTCTTGACTATCAAGGCCCTCTTTATGCTATCACATCAAAACATTTGCATGACGAACACTGTGGTCCTCCAACGCTCTTCTATAGAAGGTAGCGTTTGGGAATAGAAACCTCCTAAGGTGTAAACTGAACGAGTGGTAAATTTTTTCAACGTCATTACATGCATCTTAATATTTCTGCTTTAACTTTTCAGAGAAATGCAGTAAACATTTTTTTGTTCTTATATTTGACACAGCACTTGAGCCTAGCGTCCTCAGAACGCTTTACATTTGAGTCGTTCTCTCTCCATGTGAGCCTGTGTTCTCGATTTTATTGCGTCTGCTGAATACGCTCCCGGCTCTCATCGAGCTCCACGGACGTGTCCCTGTACATGATGTGGGCTTTCTTTACTATTAAGTGTTTGCATGCCTCTACTTAAATGCACATCGAGCATAGATGCTCCTTCCGGTTTGGCCCTCCTATACCATCTCTTTTAAACATTTGTCCCACCTTCCACTAAAGGAAGCACAAATGCGGCTGCAGGTGAAAACTGTGGAGCCGTCCGTGTCAACACACTCCGTATGGACGGCGGCGAATGGCGAAGAATGTTCGTGCGTGGCCTGTCCGGTGAACCAAATGCCACAGGTGAAAACATCGTCTAGAGCGTCTGCGCGGCCTCCAGGAGCCTGTAGTGGCGCGTATCCTTTTCCGGGCAGCTGTACTCGAGCGCCACGTTGGTCTCCCCGAGGAAGACGTACCCTTCCTGGACGTGCTTGGCGAGCAGTTGGCGCTTTCGCGCGATGCGCACCATCTGAGCCACTTTCCAGACGATGAACAGCACGCAGACGCCGGCCGCCGAACAGGCCAGCGCGATGAACACGTGCTGGGTGTCGAAGTGCCACCTGCACATCACAGGGGGCGCACCGTTCGTCAAGCATGGCTTTAACTGCAAAGCCCGCCAAGCCAGTGGCGGACCCAACTGTGTCCACTCCGTTGTAGGAATGTACAAGGCAGTCGGTGGCTCTCGGGAATGTCATTTTTGATCCTATCATAAACTACACTCTTAAGAGAAAGGAGTAAAAAGGAAGTAAGCTGTCCTCTGGCGCACACTCTTTTATAAAATGAAGTGCGCTATAAGGCAACTTACTCTCTCATTACTCCCGTACAAGCGCATTCGTGTTTAGAGCGTAGACTACTCGCAAATGTACTATTGAGGAGAAAAGTGCAGAGTACAGCTGAATGATTTGCCGGTGGCTTCAGAAGACATTTGGGGAGGTGAAATCCGGACTCGCTTGCTATATATTGTTGTAGTGAACTTACGTCATTGATGTCAATAATGTCAGCTATACTGTACATTTATTTTAGCGTTTCCTGAAGATTTTTGTCTCTGGTAGTATAGCCTGAAAAGGATTCAAACAAGCACCATTATCGCTGCTAATAGGCTCTTAATTTATCTGCTCATTATCCTAGCTGCCGTAACGAATGCCTCCTGATATGCCAGCCCGAAGCAATGTCTTTTGCAGTGCCGATGACACTACCCGCACCATTCTTTCCTTATTCCCTTCCGCACTACTGGGGGGCTTGGCTAGCGTAGGCGTAGCTAGACGAGCAGCTGGCCAAGGTTCTCCAAGCCTAGGGCATTTTCATCATTTAAGATGTGCCATTTAATGAGTTGAATTCTCTGTTTCTCTCTTCAGTGCTTCAACGCTTCAAATTCAACAACCTGCAATTAAGAGCTCATTTGCACTTTTGCTGGAGGCATCGCAAATGTCAGTTCCTGACACATTTTCCCTCGACACACCTAACATTAAGTACCCAGCTGTTCTCTCCACAATTTCTTTTAAAAAAAAAGAAAGCACGCTACTCCAGCAGCCTGACTTGGTCTATCAAGATGTTTGGCATGTCGAAATCAGCGCTCCGCTACGGTGGCCATGCGTACTGCTAACATTCTCACGCTTCACTGGAGCGGATTTGCAGTTTTTATTTCAACACGCATTATGCCACGTACGTATTTCAGCACAGATGAGGTGTATGATTTGGTTGTGCCATTGTGGTTTTTTGGAGGCATGCAGCCGCGTAGACTAGAGCATCGATAAAAATAATAGAAAAGGACTGTATAGGCCTGCGGCTGCAAAAAGTTGGAGCCTACATGCTAGGTAGCACTCTTTACCGCTGGTATACAATTTGGTTTAAAGCACCAAACCATATTTGTGATTAGGTCTTATGAGGCTTTTGTTAAACACCTTGTAGGGTCAGTTCGCCTTAAAATGTTTTTTTTTTTAATTAGGGCACGTCCTTTGGGAGACAAAAAAAAAGATACTACGCACTTTTTTGTAAGTTTGTGTTCTATTTGAATGCCTGCTTTAGTGTGTGATAAATACATCACAGACTGGTTGAGGTAGGCTGATTCCACGTTTCTTTTATGGTAGAATTCTTCATTTTTATTGCTGTTTAAGCAGCACAGTAAGAAAAAATAATTACGTTTGCATGTGTTTCAACAGCCTCGTCACCAAAAGTAAACTTTTGTATGTTCGAGGATAAGGCAAATGGAGGCCCTATAATCAGCGAGTGGATACTCAGTTGCATCCACCCAAGCGCAGCCATACGTCTAGCAAGAAACTTCGTAGTTAACTGGTCCGGGGTTCGAACCCGGGACCACCGCTTCACCGGAGCAGTCGCTCTACTAACCGAGCTAACTGGGACGGCTAGCTTGTGGTACGGCAAGAGCGAATTCTTCATCAATAACTATCCAGCAGCCTATAAAATTACTTGACAGGAAGGAATTTTTCCTCACGCATGCGGAGCAATTTCTGGTATTTTTGAATGTTAATTATTGCACTAATTCTAAGCACCGGCCATGCTTTTGAATTAAATCTCACGGCAGCACTCCCAATCCATCATTTTTGTGTATTTATAAAAAATATCTCTCTTTGTGCTCTTTGTTCATAGGAAATTGATATGAGTAAATCAGGAAAACCTCTTTGATGGCCTTTTAAGTATAGTATAATTCTTAATGTACCCGTAATTTTTCGATGGTAAGTATGCTGAATATCGAATGATTAATGCGTTTAAGTTCTTTTATAAAACAAATTGATTAAATCTTTATAACTTCGCTCCTTTAACAAGCACAGAAAGGGACTATTCAATAATTATATTTATGGATGCTGTTCTCTCACTGAAAGAAATACACACTTATGTTATCCTCTACATATACTCGCATTATATTGGTTTATCTAGATATACGAAAGTTTGTTAAGTAGGAGGTAGATAGGTTCTTAATTTTGGCGACTTATTTTGCGTTCTTTACATAGTACTAAATAGGGCTATAAATACTATACATCTATGAATCCTATAAATCTATTTATGAGTCCTATAAATCTTATAGTCCTACATTCTCTCCGAGGTACTGAATATTGAATACGAGCCCATTTTGCTTATTTGTAATGCAAAGAAAGCTCACAAAACCTTTTATTATGTGCGGTGCTCTGAAGCTCCCCAAGCTCGCTTTGTGTCAACCGTTTTTCCTGCTGCAATTGAATAACTTCGTGAGGAAGAACAGGACATGTCAGCAAAGCTAATGCTTTTTACAAAACAAAATTTCTAAACTGCTATCGTAGCATAGCAGCATATGTATAGAGCCCTCCGTTTTGCTGTCAAATCTGCAGTTTGTTTTTTCGTTTCGCCCCTTAAATCAGATTATGTAAGCATCGAATAAAATCCAACTTGCACTCGAAAAGTCGCCTTCCCGAAAATTTGGTTTAGCAGAGGAAACTGTGCAAGGTACCGTATGGGAAGGGGCAAATACAGGAATTTTAAAGCTGCTTCTGCAGGTAAGTGGTGGTGATTATAAATATCTTTGAAACTGTTTTGAACAGTGGCGTACCTTAAGTACAGTGCGGCACTGATCCCACATCTAAATGAAATTACTGCATCCAACAATACCCCACAGTCAATCACACTGTTGTATTGCAGTTTTGCATTCCAGATAACATCTGCTATGTGTGGAATGCCCTTGCAGTGAATATGTAAAGGCAGGCAGGTTTATCTTGGGCGCGAACACTCTTCACATGCACGCGATAGTTTAAGCGACAGAATACTAAAATTAGTAAGAATTAAGGTGAAAAATGTGGATTTTCGAACATTTGTTATGTATAGCCTGCCATTTGCACCCTGTGAAAGGAGTTAACAAATTATAAAGCATTTTCTCCTGTAGCGAAATAAGCGATGATAGCTTATTTTTCTCATCCTTAAAAATAAAAACAAAAACAAAGTTCTTACTTGAAAAACCGATGTGCACAACGTATTCAATTTGGAAACAAGCTTACGATGTTAATTAAAAAAAAAGGAAACGGATGGTCTTAAGTATATACTGCCAAGTAACCTTTCGTTCCACAAAGCCAAATACACTCCTCAAGGCACGTGTCTTTAGGCAGCTGGTTAATACGGCATCAGTTTTTTTTATGCATTCGATTGTCACAAGAAAAACTAGTAGTGACAGGAAGAAAATTGTTACAAAATTTCCCTCTGCCAGCTTTATTTAGCACCAGGAGCAAAATGCATAGTTTGTGCAGTGATGGACGATAGGGCTTGCTAACTTTCGTCAGTAGGAACGCTTCTGTTATTGCACACAGGACAAGCGCAGCAGCTCTAAAGAGTGACAACCAACAACGTAGTGAAAACAAAAATTGGGGTCGTCTTCATGCGTCTCTCTTATGTGTAATATTTGGCGCCACTTCACCTCCTTGTCCAGTGCCACAGATGCAACGCCGGATACCGCATAGCCATAGCTTCTTTTTTATTATTGTTTACTCGTGGCGGTCAAGCATTATTCACATTACTCCTCATCTATGCCTTCAATTGAAGGAAGACCACGCTGTGTCAGCTCTAAACCATTCCACAACTCTGAGAAGCCACAAAACGCAGTTGCAGCTATGCTAAAGTGAAAATATAAACGTAGTGATGAAATGAGTAGTGCCCTGCTGTTCGCGGAAAGAGATTGGCAGCTGAAGCGTTCACTGACGGTAGATGGCCGTGGCGTATGGGACGTATACGTAAAGGGCTCGTATCTGTTCTTGAATTTCACAGACATCCTGCAAACAAAGGGCTAACGAACTAAGTTTGAGGATTTTTTTTTATCTGCAGTTTTTTTCTCTCGCCATTCCGTCAACACGAGCGGTGAAATACAAGCGTTTAAGCTAGCAAAACCCCGCGAGCAGTCAAGGCGTTCCAACTTTACATAATTAGCTTTAATTTTTATATATATTCACATGTATATGGCATTCGCGAACCAGCCGCAAACGTAGTTGCTCCTTTCTTATCTCATGGATCGATTCCTTCCGACAGGACCTTTATCAAGCGTGAGGATTTTGTGCCTTCGACGCAGAATCATCCACAAAGACACCCACAAAGCTTTGTATGGAAACTCGCCTGCTCTCTGCGTCCGACAGCTAGGACCGGAAAGCTCAGCCCAGTCAGTTTTCATGGGTGTTGTCCTACATGGCAGCTAGGCGCAATTTATTTTAGACCCAACCGCTACCTTCTACCGTCCCTGCACAGGGGGCATAGTTTTCTGGCTTTTGTGCTCATCTAAGCTAACTTACAGTCTATCGTACGTCTCTCCATTTTTCACAGCCAACGAACAAACGAGATTTCACGCGGCGTGTTGGCATGCGAACACGCAGAATTTCACCTCGAGGCCCGATGCACTGTAGACACGCAGAATCCAGTCAACAGACGCAGTCGAATTTAGGTTTCAAAGCCACTTCCTCTTCATTTACCCCTAGACGTTAATAGCTGTTTTCCCTCTCACTGTAGACGTTCAAGGAATAATCGTCATAGATCTCAATTGCAAATTCCACTCACCAGTCGCTCGTAGCCGCCATATTGCCGCCAGTTCCGGTGCGAATATCCTCCGCGTTAGCACTGTTTCGCCTGCTACGCCATGCCCTTGCACGGCGCACCTATCTGGCCCGTCGGGCTTTCCAGCTTCACCGCCGCAGCGTTTTGTTCGCGTGCGCAGCAGACGTGGAGAGGGAACGAGCAAGATAGAGAAAAAAAGAAAACGAATCGAACAGCGCACAGTCTGGTGTTCGCAGCTGCAGCGCATCTTTATCAGCGTTGCAGCGCAGCCACGCGAAAGAAGGAACGAGAGAAGAGGTGAGGAAAGCCGCGGCAAAGGCCGACGGCACTGCCACACCGCTGTAAACACACGCTCGCGCGGCGACGCGAGCGCGATTGTGAGCAACAGCTAGCGAGCGAGTGGCAGACCCCGGTCGACTGCACAGCTGGCGAGCTGTAGCCTGGGCTTCCATTGTTACCTTGCCAGCGGGAATTTCTTCTTGAGGGCCTGCATCTACACACTGAGAGTCCATTCTTGTTGTGGTTTTATAAGCTCGACTACTACAGCAGAAGCAATGCGAGATTATCGCAGATCCGGAAGCACGTACAAAAAACAAAAGCACGAGAAGTCTGGAGCAATGGGAATGTCTTTCACCGAACGTCGGCTACTACTGTGTTCCGCCGCATAACAACAAGGCTGATTTCCTATTAGCCTTGTTCTGAGCCAACCGCGGTAATCCTATCCTTGGAAATTTCTCCTCGTTTTGTCATGCTCGACCACCATACTAGAGAAGGATTGACACGGGTTGGTTGGTTGATGTTGACGGAAAGTATGTAACAGCACTAAGACGGCACAAAGACAAAGAGGCACACACTTGCGCTGTTTTCCTTTCTCGTCCCGTTTTAGGGTTGCTACACCCTTTATCTCGGCCACCATAACCACTTCTTATCATCATTTTATGACTGTAAGGCAGTACCAGGTCATGCTGTAACTACTTGCACTAGATTGAAATGCTCCCGTATTACTTCAAGTGCCTTTCTACTCATTGTTGCAATTCAAAGATCCGGACAATTTGTTTTTAATAATAAAAATTACCTATCCCTTTGCACCCCTTTTCTCTCTCGCAGCAATTGAAAGAAACTTCTATACAAAGTGATTCGCTAGCGACTCCGTAAACGCATATATTTTATGGTTTAAAACACTTGCTAAGGGCTAGGTGGCTCTGCATATGCGAAGAGTAGCTCTGCTACCTTGTGTATGCGCGGCGCGTCTGGGGTTAAATCCTGGGCGCAACGCGAGAGCGTGATTAATTAGTGTTGTACTGCTGTTTTCTACCAGATCCCTCCGTCAATCGCTTTCAGGTAATTAGGAAAAGAAAAGAAAGAGAGAGCGGAAAGTTTTCTTTTTAGTACAGGGCCTAGCGTTATGCTAGGCGAAATGACTCGACGAAGACACCGAGTATCGTCGGCACGACAAAGACAACAATTTAGGTTGCGCATGGCGGCGCTCTTAGTTGCCTCCTGCGCGCAGCACTCAAGGCGCTATCGCGAGCGGAAACGGCTTCACGGCGGGGGGCTATTCACACTCTGCACACTTGGCTTTGTCCGATAAACGACAAGAGCTTCTCAATTGTGTGAGATGTCGGGAACAGGGCAGCTCGTGTTGTGTGCCGTCCCCTTCATTACTGTCATCATAATCATCATCGACGTCGGCCCACTTTTGCTCGCAGTTGAGAGAGCCCTCTCCCGTGGGCTAATTAAACATGTTCTCTGCTAGCTGCGGTCCACACCCGCACCTGACTCTATGCTACCCACTGCTACGTTTGCCTTACCTTGAAAGCCACTTGGCTACCTTAAGGAATACTCAAGGCAACTGGATCCAGTTATTGTTATCAGTAAAAATTGACTGTCTGTTCTTTCTGGCTATTTTTCACTCTTGTACCGAAGCAAAAGACAGGATTTATCGGACCAAAAGAAAAAATGGGTTTAGAAATTTTCCCGCTACGCGATTTAGACTTGTGACATCATTGCTGGAAAGGACGGGTAGCCTACGTTTTGAATTGAAGGGCGGTGTAGCGTAGCCTCTGGGATCCGTGTTTGGAAGATCTCAAAGTATGCATCTTAGTTTTGAAATCGGCCGCTGATGTCGACACCTGTTCTTTATTTTATGATATTCTCTACATTATTGAAGCTGCGTTTTCGTTGAGAGTGGTAACTTGTGATAAGAACGTGGTGCACTATAGGCCCCGGCTCCGCCGCGCTGGCTCAGTGGCTGTGGTGCTCGACTACAGACCCGAAAGACGCGGGTTCGATCCCGGCGGAGGAGGCCGAATTTAGATGAAGGCGAAATTCTAGAAGGCCGTGTACTGTGCAATGTCAGTGCACGTTAAAGAACCCCACGGGGTCGAAATTTCCGGAGTCCTTCACTATGGCGTCCCTCAGCCTTAGTAACTTTGGAACGTTAAATCCCCATAAACCATTACTTCTAACTGTACTCAGTATCCCTTTAAGGAACCATCAATTACCTGTTCTCTACATCACTTACACCGCCTACGTCCTTTTCTTCTTCTTGATTTCACCTGAGATATTACTATCCCGTATGTGTTCACTACTCCACTCTGTTCCCTACTTGCCTAAAGTTGACCCTATAGTTCTCCTTTCTCCTTTCCGTGTTGTGCACAATTTCATTATTCATTTTAGTTATCCTCCAAGTTTCGGCGCCATACGTCTGTACTAATATGAGACCATTACTATACATTTTCCTTCTGAAAAATATTGGCAAACTGCTATTCATGACCTACGAGTACTTGCCAAATGCCCCCCCACTTTATTTTTTTCTTGTAAATTTTTGCCTCGCTATCGTGTCGTCATGCCTGTGTCCAAAGTCGCGCTCACAGCAGGAGGGCACAACACAGCGCTATTGTATCTCGTCAGTTTGCGCTGCAGCTACGGACAGCGAAAAGGTTTGAGCAGGTTGGTGGCACATGCTCTGGGAGGAATGGAATTCAGGAAACAACTTGCCCAACAAGTTTGCCCAACACGAAGCTGGCTCAGTATCGGTCACAGTTTGTTATAGAAGGCACTTGCCACTGTCCTAATTAGCTATGTAAAAATAGATTACCAACCTTTGAGTCATTCAACATCCTTGCGCGAATAAAGGCAACAAATGCAATAACGACGTAGACCGTACGGAAAACGCGCTAACTTTCCAGCGGTTTGCTGACGCTTCTAGGACGGCTAGTTGGTCCTTTTGCATGGCACAGGGTAATGGCGCTAAAAATTCACTTGTGCTTCCAGCCACACAGGAAATGAAACCGGCAATGCAGGCGCTTGCCTGAGTTGTTACTCCAGAGCGCATTCACAAATTGCTCTATACATTTTTCTGTTTTGTACTAAAAATTCTTCAGTTGATGGTAATAGCGCTTCTCGGCTGTTTCTTCATTTTTGTCGCTGGAATGAAAAGTGTGTTATTTTGCGTGGTTGCTGCATATCATGCTAGTGGTTTATTTCCTGCATGGCTTATAGCCTTAACAACGCCTTCTTTTACAATACGGGAACCCAATCTCCTTCATTTATTTGCAATGCAATAAAATATTAGCATGCGTAATTCTCATCATTATGTAATTTATACTCTCCGCTATATGCATTAAAAGAGATATTATTAGGTGCAGTCAATGCAGTCACAGCCTACACAGCCTCGACTACATGCCTCGTCGACATGAGCTGAGAAGGGAAGAGAAATAAGGGGCTCGTAATGGCACACGTACGACGGAAGTCAACAGTCACCGAAACTGAGGGTTTGGAACCCACCGGCTTCTGGTGGTTGTTTTATTTTCTAATTTCTAAACAATTATTTTTCAGCGATAAATAGTTCCACTATTAATTTACCATTGATGAACACAACAAATTAAAACACGTCAACATCACAGTCACTTCTCTCAAAGCTCTGAAAAGAAATCTGGGCTTTCCAGCTGGCCCCTCTGCAGGCAGGATTACAGGGAGGTATTTTAAAGAACCATTAGGCCGTAATCGTACCCTCTGTGATAGAAAAAATGTTCAGAAGTCGGTTGGGGAGAAACGTTACACGCTTTCCCACTATACTTACTTCCCTGAAGGTGGAAAAAATCCTCTCCGCCTCTTCTCTCAAGTTGCGCTGCGGCCGCTGCTTGTAAGGCCAAGTGAGAAGTTTTGAACGTGCAATTAGAAAAATTAATAAAGTCTGAAAGGCTGGTACGAGGTTTGTGATCAAATTGACGTTTTTTCTTGTTTTGCGAAATATATACGTCACAGACAGCGAGATGGAGCTGGCAATGAGATTAAATGCTGCGAAGAGAAAGAACAGGATGCATTTCGGTGACTTTATTTTAGCTGAAATCGTACAACATTCATGATATGACCAGTGTCAGTGAAAACAGTGGGCGACAGCGCGTTACCTGCGCATGTCGCGGGAGAAGACAGCCGCTAAATCAATCCGACTACATTTACAAAATACGAACGAGTCCACTACGATACAAGCTTCGGAAGGAGCTGCGTGAAAAAGGTTTGTGTCAACATGGTTATTTTTTTTTACTTCTTTCCTTATCAGATATCTACATCCATTACTCGCGTGAACTGTTCTTTCTCGTTGACCACGTTTCTGTGCGGTCGGTGAACAACATCCACTATCCTTCCATCAATGTCAACAATCGCAAAAAGGTTCTAAAAATAGCATTCAACCTGCAACAAAGGGAAGGAAGTAAGTTTTTTTTTTCTTGTCAGTATATCAAGTGGGAAGAAGTACTTTCTTTTTTTTTCTACTATTTCTACAATTTTTCTTGAATAACATTTAGCCAAAGACGTGACTGTACACTGTAAAAGAATTCTGCAACACTTATAACGCTCATCTCTCTCTCTATCCCTCTGTATTGTAAGATTACAAAGAAAGCTGCAATTACAGAAAGCAAGAAAACGATTGTCAATGTACCGGCGTTTTGTTTTTTTTTGTATTTTACGAAAACGATTCTGCTCGGCACAAAGTTTGGTGAAATCAGCAAAATTTTTATAATAGCCAATTTCTATATAACCGGGAACGCAGAACTTCATCATATGACAAGGATTATGTTTATGTAGATAGACATGCTTTCTGATAAGGTACAACTTTCAAGGACAAACTTCCCTTTGCACACTGGTAGCATAATTTCGGTATTCTTGCACAGCAAGTGGAAATCGCCACATGATGGTGCTGCATTGCAGGAGCTTTGTCTCTGTTAGCTAATCTGCACATCTTAGATGACTGTTGTCACTTTATTCAACCAAAACCTGTATTTTATTCGGACCGAAGCAGCTGAATTTTCACTTCTTTCGGCTCTTTCCTTTTAACCTGGCGCATCACTTCTGTTATCACTCTGGCGTCCCAACGTACTCGCTCTCTCTATCATGCCAGCTGATAGAAATATTGTCACTCCAGGTCTTTTTTTTAAACAAGCGGCCTTTCTTACAATGGGCTGAGCAATAAGTATAATGTCAGCGTTCCGCGCTAAAAGATATAGAGCGAGAAAAAGCTGTAAGCAGGTAAGCCAAACTGCATCTCAGTTCTAGTCTTACCTCGATTGATTGGTGCAGGGCTAAAGTTAATGAGAAAGCTGATCATTACTTTAGAAACAAAAGCAATGCTTTACGGCTTCATTCAGAACAAACTGCCTAATTAACATCACAAGAATTTCCAGTATCCCCCACAGTGGGTCGGCTTTTCAAGTGAAGGTTGAAGTAAGAGTTCTGTTCCGGAATTCTTTCACAGTGCATATCACTACCAACAGTGCATAACACAACCACAGTTAGATTTTTAAGCTTATCACGCACACCGTTGAGTAATACGTAATACGAAGGTGCTGACGAACACGTGTTGTGTATCTATACAGCAGCGACTGGTGCTTCATTAGTCCCTTGTTTGTCGCTTTTTGCTTGGAGTCTTGTTTTCTAGCAAAAACGAGCTTAGAATAGTTACGCGCAAGGTGCGCTTTGAGAGAGGGGCGGCACGTCCTAGCGTTTTAACACGTTTCGGGGAAAGAGTAGCAGTATACAGGCAAACGAAGGAAAGGGCCGGCATAAAGGCAGGGTGTGGATTCTGGAGCTCGGTTGGCTACAGGCTGGAGTTCAGGTGTCGGAGAAGGCGGAAGATTCGGTGAGGTGTTGTCACGGGTATCGAGGGTGTCAGGGTCTGCACGCTGTTCAGCGGGCTTTCTTACAGCTTGACACTGCAATGAAGAAAGAAAGAAATATGCGTTGGCCACCAAACCGCACCCATTCGGAACTCCGTGGGTTAATGCCCATATATGCAGAATTGGTCATTCTCTACTTAACATTCATATATGGCGGGAAGTCCTCATGCTACTACCAGCGCAGTGGCTCAGTGTTTAAGCGACGCCCCACTGCGCTGGCAGGTGGCTGTTTCTATCACAGCCACCGGTAGCGATTGTGCGACCCATGTTGCTCCTCCCGAGCAGCTTTTCAAGCAGCTAGCGCGCGCTCATCCGAACTTACACGAGTAACTTTGTGGGCAGAAAGTGTGGACACTTTCTGTGCACGCCTCGCTTGAGTCAAGTAATGCTTAAGCAATAATAATGCGTCTCTTGACACATATATCGCCAAAGGAAGATTAAGGTTCTCCTGTACAGTCTGCCTTTCGTGACGCTGCGGTACGCCGATTGGGAGTTACCAGATGATTTTCGAGGATTTGCCCCGTCTGTTGGTCTATCGCTGGTGATCGCTATCTCCTCAGCCTCAGGTACGGGAAAGTTCTTCTAGGTGGCTCTAACGAAGTCACGCGAATTGGCGTCGGTCACTGCCGCCAGCAAGGCTCTACTGCTGTTGGACTGTCTAGTACCGTCCACATATGTGCGGTGAAGGTCAGCTATACTTCTTTGCTGTATTGTTTTAGATCTGGCAGCTCTTCTGCATTGGTGCAGGGCGAGGTGCATACGGCAAGGAATGGTACAGAGCGTGTAGCTGGCCTTGATCTGGCACTAAACGTCTCCTGATTCCCTCGCTTCCTGATTTTGCCAAGATTTGGTTAAGTTAAAGAGCGGACTAAAGCAAATATCCTGTTACTTTCGGAGCGGTACAATGAGAATATTAGTTAAATACAGAATTCTAACTCTAACTGATCAGTGACATCAAACTGAACAAAGAAAAAAGTTTTCAGTCTAGGCACTCGCCTGTTGAACACGCTTTAGGTGTGTTTAGATTGGATATCAGCATAATCATGGTGTTATTGCACAAAAGCGAATAGTAATCAGTAATCAAAAAGCAGCAACTAATGAATAAATTTAAATATAATGACAGTTAATATACCGCATGTTTTTGGCCTAATTCAAGCGGAATGAACACTTTTTCCCTTCAACATTCCGCTTGCTATACACAAGGGACACTTCGTTTTCGGTTAAAACCCGATTTTACTCCTTCCTTGCACCCCGAACAGATTTCTTACCACGTTCACTACTTCATGGGTGACCGGTGGGTAACGTCATTTAGTCACGCTTTGGAGCCGCGAATAATGTGTCAGTCGATAAAGCCGTGGTACAGCTGGTATTTTCCACGGAGCCCACGAAAAACACACGCGCCAGGTGGCTATTTCCAGATGTACACGGTTCAAAGAAACTAGCGTCGCCACAAGTTAACCGATGGGCCACGCCGCAACCAATAAAATTTGAGGATAGCACACCGGTAGATCACGACGCACAGGGATTAGAGATCCGAAAATCGGTGCTGCGGCGAACGTGCTAAAAATCGAGTTACACCCAATTTCTACATAAAGATATCCTTCTAGAGAACACACAAGGGCAAGGGACTGAGGGGCTTGTTAATGTATAAGTATATAGCTGAAGAACTTGGGCTTTCCGGCAAAAAAGCTTAAGACACCGCACTAAAATGAGCAGAAATACTGAGCTTATTTCATACCAGTATTTGAGCTCATCTCGCTTCCTTAAGCTTAGTTTAGCGCTTTTAATTTATTATGTGCCGTAATTTGACGATAAGTTAATACTGTTTTGAAGCAAGAAGCGAAAACACAAGTACTGACCAGGCGTTTATTCGGCACTACTGTATCAAGCGCTTTTTAGGATAACGACTTCCTGCTTCAGGGCGCTTAACCCGAAAACGAAGGACGCCGTATAAGCAGGGGCAGTAAAAAAACTCAGGAGCACTTTCATGTCAGAAACAATTAAATGTTCTGTGCGTACTGGCTAACGTTAAATAAATGGAATCGCGTAATGAAATCGCGGAAATATGTTAGTACGCGATGACTACTCGCGCCCTTAGCGAAGTGACGAAGAATCTGAATGCAGCAAGTGTTTACTCAGACTCTGGCTGCAGCGACACGGTGCGTCACACGTAAAATTCGAGAGACTTCCGCTTTGTCTCCTGTCTATAATGTCCGTGGCTCATGGCGCAAGCTTTGAGCTATTGGCTTCTTTCCCGCCAGCTTCCAATGATCCCTCAGTCGTCTGTGACGCATAAGAGAACGTAAAAGGTTTCATGGTTTGAGGCGGCTGTTAGAAACTGCCTGGAATATCTTTATTTTACACTGCCTGCTGTTGCTCTGCCACAGCGATTATTCAAATTCATTTTGGAGACAAAGGTGATTAGTGTCACAGTTCTCTGTCTTAAAGTTCCTCTCTCATTGCTTGTACGAGCGCTTTGAAACATGTGTGGCTGCTGCCATCGGCACTTGTCTTCCATTTCAGTAAATATTAGAACAGTATTCGAGAAGCCGGAAAATTATTCGTTATTAGCCCAACTTTTGTCAAAGTTCTTATTCTTGAAGGTATTTACAACATTCCTTTAAAAAAGCACACACACACACACACACACACACACACACACACACACACACACACACACACACACACACACACACACACACACACACACACACACACACACACACACACACACACACACACACACACACACACACGCGCGCGCGCACACGCACACGCACGCACACACACACACACACACACACACACACACACGCACACACACACGCACACACACACACACACACGCGCGCGCATATTAGTTGCATTTGAATATTTCTGCACATGGGTCCAGGTTATTTATTTATTTATTTATTTATTTATTTATTTATTTATTTATTTATTTATTTATTTATTTATTTATTTAGGAATACTGCAGAGTCGCCTGACTCCAAGCAGGAGTGGACACAAAAAACAAATACAAGAATCAAGAATACACGAATACAAGAAACAATACAAGAATACAAGTACAACTTCACCCCGGCATTTTCAGGTTTGTAACGAACTCTTGCCCACTGGGACTGTTGACAATATTCCTAGGTAATTTATTCCAAGCGCGCATGGTTCCCGTATGGTGGTGGTATGGTAAGCGCGTATGGTGGTGTGTTGTACACAATGCAGAACAAAATAAAGATACAAGAACAACCGTACTGCAGCAAATGGTGCACAGAACAGTTGTCGTTATTTTTTCGCACCACCTTTCCAAATGGATAATTTCCCTTTGGACAGAAGCACCGAACTATCAAGCAGTCTTCTCGAAATTGCGTATTTTGAGTATCAGCGCTGTTATTGCTTACAGATTGAAAAAAAGGACGCAGAAAACTGCGATGAAGTGGAAATTCTTTGCCTACATTTGTTTTCTTTAAGCCCCTAAAGTCATTAGCCTTTTAACTGAAACAAACTCGTTGGAAAGCTGGTGAATATATTTCCTTACTCTACTTTACAAGTACGTAACAAGTAACATTCATAGCTACGGTCACACATTTGAATGAATAGTAGCGAGTGGTGACATCGCGACCCATTTGTTCAGGAAATCACAAATCAGGCCGTAAGCCATTTGAAGAAAGAATAAACATTTGTGTAATAAGCTTTTCACCAGGACATTTCTGGACAGTTCAAGCACCTGTAAAGGAACTGCATCTGTAAACCAAATTTATATATCATTCATAGTTCTAGCACGCATTTTTAATTCATTTCAGCAATATTTCCTACCACGCCTCAACATGATATTCTTTTCTTAAACATTAAAATACTCAACTGATGCCTTTTTATGCTTAGTTTGAATATTCATGCTAATTTCTTACTAAAGGCATAGTCTTATTTGTAAAATTCGATTTGCAATGAGCCTGGTCAGCGCTGCGTATTTCAAGCGGTGCATGCAGAAAAAGAATTAACCTAAAAGAAAAAATGTCGCTGCGGAAAGTAGCTGGCTAGACTGCTTGCCTTAAGACTTCTGGGAGGCCGAGGCCACTTCCTTGTGCTTGATGACTGCTGGAATTGTCTTCTCTGAAAAGGAAGAAGGTAGGAAAGGCACTAAGTACAAAATTGCTGCAATGAAAATATTTGACTGTCATGGGCATACTTGGTCACAACATTATTGTCGCGACCAAAGATATCAGGCATGATGCCGCTGTAAGCTTTAGAGTACTGCACCGCAGAGACATGTTCTGGCCTTAATGCTTATTTCGATGGAAGCGAACTACAAGAAAACATATGCGCCGTTAGGCACACAAGTCGTCACAAACGTTGGACAGAAGTCGACCACTGCGACATTACTGACCGTTCATGTAACCTAACTTGAAGCTTAGGAGCTTGACTTGCGAAATAAATGGTTGCTGTATGTTCATCCCGCCTATTATTTTGAGGTGAGCATGAACTGTGCCGTGCTGCCTCTTCATTACAGAACGTGCTGCCTACATCATGTCGTCCAGTTACAAATATTTTTTCATCGCTCACTTTTTCGATAGTCATACGTGAGTGTCGAACGCGCTGAAGTAAGTCAATAGCGGCATCATTCGATGCGACAGCCGCCCACCGTGCTTCTATGTTGAAAAGCCACGACGTCTTGTCCTGCGCCCCGCTGACCAAATATTCACATTAAGCTTAAGGTTTCTTGTTCTTGAATTACCAGCGGGTTGTCGCTTTTAAGAAAAAATATCAATTTTTTTACAGAAGGAAGACCTAAAAAGTCCGTCCCAATTGCTCAAAGCTCAACTTGAAGCCCTTATTATCGCAACCGCAAAACAACTAGGACAGTTTTCCACTGTTGTACCAGTGAGTACCAATTAAGCCCAGGTTTAATGCAAATAGAACTTCATAAATGTTCACACTTTCACGCTGTTTTTTACTGCGCTGCTCCTCCATAATTCTTAAAACTTTCAATGCTCTCATATTTCCGCAGAAAGTGCACTTTCAAAGCCCATATGCAAGAATACAGCAGGTGAGAATTCATATGAGTTATGACGCCGTTCGTTTTTCCCGCGGAGAAGAATCTGAAAAGCATTTCCTCAAAGAAGAAAATATTTTCAAGAAACGCTGCTTCACAGAAGCAACTACTTGTGCAAGTTTCGTGTACCTTTTCTCTAACGCCAAGAGACAGCCTGTCTCCAGCTGTGCCGGGCAACGCGCATGGTGCACATACGGAGAAAAAGAGGCTTCCTCTGACTTGTATGCGTCCGCAACTGCCTGGCCATGCGCATTCGCAAGGCACTGGTTATCTATGTCTCTGCTGGACATTCGCGTGACCTTACTGAAAATCACATACTAGCGCCATCTGTCTGTCGGCCACCAGTAGCGAATTTCGCATAATCCAGTGGGAAAACTTTCACTTGTAATTATTGCGAGTAGAGTGCTGTGAAAAGCTATCGAACGTATTAATAGAGATGTCCTATTTGACTTACACGCTGCAAAAAGGGACTATTAAACTTTTCCTGAGTTCTGACGATCATAACAAAATCAACTGGGTTTACCAAACATTCATAACTACGTCGATGATTTTGGGTTTTCAACGCCATGCGGCGCCTGGAGGCAGCTGCGCAAACTAAAGGCGTTTCTCTAAATTTCCTGGGCTCGTACATGGTTGAACTTACTTTTTTCCTCTCGGAGTCGGATGGCGGCGTTCCTAACTCTGGCGTTAGCCAGCTTGGCTGCTTGGTGTTCGGTGGCTTCCGGGAAGAGCCGCTGCGGAATCTGATTTGGCCCCGGACCGGTGTACTGTGCGCCGGGGAACTCCCGTAGAATGTCCACCAAGGCGGCAAGCATGATGTCTGCGCGTCATGGTTCATAAGCGCACACGTCTAGAAAAGCTCGGCAACTCCTTCACACCTATTCTCGCAGATATCTCACCGAGATGAATCGAAAAACGTTGTCTACATTCACACTCGAGTCATGCGTTCACCTCTTGAAGTTCCAAATGCGTTGCCAGCCACTATTCTAGTGTTAGCCACGGAACGCGAGCGGTTTAGATGTAAAGCGTCGTCAAATAATAAGCGCCGGAAAGAAGTTATGGCATGTATACACTGGGCAGAGGTACGTAATATAATCACAAAAAATTCATAGGGACACCTAATTACATTAGTTGTTGGAAATGCGATAGGATTAGAAGCTGTTGATGCCTCTACCTGATATGAAGCCACTTTCGGTCCAGTGACGTTACATCCCTCTAGCCAAGTGGGAATTATTCGGTTTTTTTACGTCACTTTTCACTGCAACCAAAGGGAATTATCTGGTCTGGAGATGTCACTTTTATCCAGTCGGTGGGTAATTTGATGACCGACGACAGACTTTTTTTTTCCACAATGAGGCTTTTAATGCTCTGGAATTAAAATAACTTAGCGTACGTTTCCTCTCATTTAGGAACGGAAATAAGGCTCTCCGTCGGGCTTGTACATGCGTAAAATTTCGTGGCTGATGCTAATTCAAATAACTAAGGACCTTATATATGCCCGCACCTGATGATGCTCCACTGATACGTGCTACTACAGTGGTGGAGAAGAGTACATCGCGTGTTATGTTTGCGTGAGATAAGTGGAGTAGGCTACCTGTTAGTCTGTTCTAACATGTTACGTGGGGAGCAGACGCAACATGACTAACACGATGGCCTTGTACCTCTTAGATTCTTTGGGTTGAAAACATACGCTGTTATGTCTGTATATTACTTAGGCAATCATCGACTCGGTCAGCTCATTTACTTGGTTTATGAAGAAAATTATTTGAAGTTAAGAGTCAGAGCACTCAATAGTTGGCTGCGTTATTGCCCTTGTTTTTTTTTTTCACTCACCGTTATAAAAGAGTTGAAGACAAAATGATACTTCAGATGACGAAGCTCCTTATTTTATGTGTCTTCAGCTAGCTAACTTTACAGTATGTACCTCGCTGCTCTCTCCAGATTTATCGCACCAGGTTCTTATTTTCCCGCTTTTCTTTATATATTCATTCCTAGAATTTTTAACACGGAAATTTCAAAGCCTGAAAACACATTGCACATCTGGACGGATATTAGGCATATATAGACTTGAAACACAGCTACAACCACATTATTACACACGAGAAAGTAAAAAATAGATACCTTGAGACAAACTGTTTTGCTACACTATGTTCCGGATAAAAAGTGTCATCAAACCGTATCTTCTGACGTAATTAATAGACTGCAAACAATATACGCCTAAATCCAATGCACTACTAGATAAAAGGTTGTGATCTATAATATATGACACCTAAGTAGGCTCTCTGTAGTATGCAGCAGTCCTCGTTTCAACGGCTACATTATTCTCGTACAGTAGGGTTTTCCGTTAACTATCGCTTAATAAATACCGAAGGTATGTAAGGTGAACATAAAGGTTACTAGCAACTTTTCACTTACCAAGAACTTTCTTCTCAACTTCACCGGAGAGCTTGTTTTGAGACACCTCGGTTTCCACAAAGTTGGCGAACCTCGCGAGCGCTTCTTCGGCACTCTGGTCACCTGCAAAAAAATATGAAAGATTAAAAATTTAACCAAAGGTGGGCGATAACTATATGCCGCAGGTTCTGTTTATCGGTTGAAGCTGTCTGCGCAACCAGAGACACTGTGAGTTAAGTCCTGCGTGGATGCGCTCGTTTGTTAGCAACAGTGCGAGTGTGTGCGAGTTGTGAGGTGAACAGAAAGGAGAGCTAATTCCTCACAAATGTGTACCAGTATTTCACGCAAACGTCCACAGCCGTGGTCCCGTGACAATGCATGAAGTAATTTATGCCAGCGTCGCGGCTCAATAGCCTCTTTAAACTTTGGGCAATATAATTTAAACACTTTAATCCTGAAAGCGGATTGACATCTGACAGCTGTGAAATCACTAATGCCGTCTTCATCTAATACCACGATGCACAAATAAGTAAATGTGGGTGCAGTTTTCGGTGACGAGATACAACGGTGACAGTGACGGTGTTGGCATTGAAAACCTCGACAATGATTTTATGTTCTTTGGCATCCACAATCTAGTGCTGCCGCAATATTATTTTGAAAGACTGAAGTTTAGACACTATGGCCTACATGATAATCCAACACAGCTGTCGGTTAAAAATCTTACTGCAGACAAAAATTTATAAACTTCATCTCGATGCATTCTTGGGAAACAAAATGGTGTCTTCCAATCGAACAGTATTTGTCAGGATCCTGAATACACGCATTAGCATGGAGGCGCCCTACGCGGCTCGATGCTTCCGTTCGCACAGCGCGACAACAAAAATGCGCAACAGGAAGACAACTAGCCCAGCAATTCGTTTTGAGCAAAGTACACTTTTAGTTCTCAGGGCTCTGTCCTTCTCACATGAAGTATCAACTAGCCCCCCAATTCGTTTTTTTTTTTGTGCGGTTCCATACCCAGGCTTACCCACTCATACTGTAACTGCTCAAGACCCAACACAACGCCACGTTACTTCTTTCCCCGCAAAATACCTATGTTTGAGACCTTGGTTCCCCGCCTATGTAGAACAATCTTTTCCAGGGACACTCTCAATCAGCACCTGCTCACCGCCTCACCGGAGGACAATTGACCTACTGGCCAGTGTGAACTGAAGCCCGGACATAGGTCGCTTCAAGAAATGTTTCGTCTTCCTCTTTCTAATACGCGGATCGCTGCAAAGCAGCGAAAAGGCGCCACTTCACCTCTTCATACAACTATGCAAGAGTGCTTTCTCACCTTTGATGATGCTGTGGGCGAACATGTCCTTGGCGAGCCAGTAGATGATCTCCTCGAGCGGGTACTCGTCGTAGAGCGAGGAGCCCCGCAGCCTCTTGAGCGCACCCAGCACGTCGTCCTCCGCCTGTTGCTGCGCTGAGCGGCCCCGCTGCTCCTCGCCCAGCCGCTCCAGCTCCATGACGCTCAGCTTGCTTGGCGTCAGTCCACTGGGAAGCATAAGCCTCTCGGCTCCGCCGCCGCGCTTCTGAGCCTCGGCTCCACTGGGTGCTGACGCGACCTGCGAGCCCTGGTGAGACGTCGCCGACGACTTGTCCTTGTTTCCTCCGGCAGTCTTTGCGGTAGCTACGGAGCTAGAAGCACTCACAGCCTTGCCCTTCCCTCCAGCCTGCGAAGGGGCTGACGGCGCTACTTCTTTGGACACTGAGGATGTGGCGGGTGACTTGGGATTTTCTGAAGGCGCTGCCTTGGCATTCGGAGCCTGCTGCTGGGTGGGCTTCTGCGGGGCCTTGGCTGCCATCGCGGCCTTAGGCGGATGTTCCATTTCCCTGGTGTCGAGAGCTCCACTAAGACGATGCTGCTGCACCTGTGGAAGAGTATTGAGGACGACTCAGGACAAAGATCAAAATTTTTGTATGGGCTAGTCGGTGGTTCATCTTAAGGAAGGTAAAAGCAGCGCAAAAAGACGGGGACACAAGAGACGCACAACCAACAGGACTGGCGCTGAATCGGCTTTTGAATAGGCTTTTGAATCGAGGCAAGGGCTTCTCATCTGTAATCGCCCCTTAAAACACCATTTCAAGAAAAAGTTCTTTTTTTCCTTCACATCACGTGCAGTCGAAGATCGCTCCAGTGCACTGAAGTGCCCACATGTGGTGACGTGTGAAGGGTAAGTACTCGATCGCTGAGGACCTTGTCTGCCCTTAAGCACAATGTGGCACCCTCTGGCTGCGGTGCAAACACACTGCGATTTTCAAGAAGGTATGGATGAATGGAATGTCGAGAAATGCATGCCATTCACGTTAACAGTCCTAAACGCTAAGAGTACGAATTATTAACTGCGGTCAAAACCAAAGCAACGTAACGCCGCCCACACACAAGGCGAGGACTCCAACAGAACGCTAAAGCCTTGAAGTATTGTTTCCAAGAATAATCGGGAACACAGCAAACTATTTTCTCTCGTCTCACCCCATTCCGCAAGCACGTGCAGCTGTGCAGATAAGATACGAGCGTTTTGCACAAAACTTAATCGGCAACTTCTCATTTATGTACAAACGTACAAAACTACCAGTGATCACAACCAAAGACAACTGGCGAACACCAAGAGCCTAAACTCTTCACAGCATTCAATTCACATCAGCATTCGCAGTTTGCAGTCTGTTAGAGCAAAGTTATGTTCCACAAGGCTTAATGCTCTGAACACGGTAAAAACGAAACTTTTCAGGCAAATGGCGATACAACTCCTACAGCGACTTCCAAAAGCCTGGCCTGCGCTTCGGAGGCTGCATTCCATCAATCCTGATGACGTAGAAAGTGCGAAGTGCCATGTAGGCATACTGAAGCTGCCACTGCATTTTTTATATCGAAAAACTTTACTACTTTACAAGCAATCTGGGAAAAGCCGGTGCCCGTCTACAGTCTCTCAGATACCTGCAAAACTAAAATAAATATAACCGCGACTGGTTTTCGAACACACGGCGACGCGAACAGTTCAGCTTCGCTGGCCACTGTACGAGAGCACTATAGCTATCGCCGCAGCCGACCACGCGTTGTGTTGAACTGCAACACACTCTCGCGCTGTGCATTGCGTCTTCATCAACTTCCATCCGCACACAAAAGTCACGAAAGGAAAGGAAAAGCGCATAACTGGTTGGTTTGGTTTATCTGGGTTTAACGTCCCAAAGCGACTCAGGCTATGAGGGACGCCGTAGTGAAGGACTCCAGAAATTTCGACCCCCTGGGGTTCTTTAACGTGCTCTGACATCGCACAGTACACGAGCCTCTAGAATTTCGCCTCCAAAGAAATTATACCGCCGCGGTAGGGATCGAACTGGCTCCCTGGGTCAGTGGACACCTCAATCGTGCTTTCGGCTACGTGGCGGTCGCGACAGAGAGAGGTGCGCTGCTTGCGTTTGCGTTAACTTTTTGGCAGAAAGAAAAAATGAAAAACTAACTTTTTTTTTTTTTTTAGGAGAGGAAATGGTGCAGTAACTATCTTATAGAAGCGGTAAAGGAGGGAGTGAAAGAAGAAAGGAAGTAAGAGGTGCCGTAGTGGATTGCTCCGGAATAATTTCGACCATCTGAGGATCTGACATCGCACAGCATACGGGCGTCTTTTGCGCTTCGCCTCCATCGAAACGCGGCAGCTGCGGTCGGGTTCGAACCCGGTTACTCCGGATCGGTAGATGAGCATCGTAACCATTGAGCCACCGCGGCGTTTATGGCGCTGGTGTGCCCCTGCAAAAAACTGCTTTCGCGCAATATTTCGTGCTTAGCAATGCTAAACCGCCAGCATTTTTTTTTATGTTCCTCAATTGAACTGGAGTCAGAAATGCGTCAACTGCAAACAACTAGCGTGCGCATGACTATATATAATCTTTGAATTTAAGAAGCTTTTGTTTAGGGGCTATCTTGAAAACGTAGCAGCACGAAAAAACGGGGACAAAATAGGCACAAGTACGACAGGACGTATGCTGCTTCACAGTCGCCCTGTTTTGAAACGGCACTTCTCCAGAATCCTCAATTACCGATCTAACCGCCTTAAGCAGTTCATTGTGGGGTATGGAGAAGTACAGATCTTCTATGTCAATGGACAACCCGATGGTGGCTGGTGAAGTCATGTTCAGCCCTTGCTTCAATTCTTCTGCTATCTTGTGAGAGCTAACAAGAAAGGAGTCTTCAATCGTCAAGGTCGTCAGCTGCTTCTGGAGGTACCTTCCTATAGCTGACTGCCAGCTACCCTTTTCGGACGCTATAGCTCTGAACCGAAAATTAGGCATGTACGTTTTGCATGAGAAGAATGTTTCCAGAGCCTCTTTTTAAAGTTAGTTTTCTTCTCTTCTTAAAGTTAAGATACGTCCTGTCGTACTTGTGTCTATTTTGTCCCCGTTTTTACGTGCTGCTACGTTTTCAAGATGGATCAATACCAACTGCCCAAACTTCAGTGCTTTTGTTTAGGGGCTAGTTGGCGCATTATTTAAGAAGGACTGCTTCACAGCACAAAAAAAGGCGCATTTCACATAATGGTAGACGGGACAAGCGCTAATTAAAAGGTTACATTGAAAAGACCCATTGCAGAGGAGCGGAATCTTAGTAGCGTTTCTTTAGGTGCAAGTTGGCTCATGACTTAGGACGGATTGGTTCACAGCGCAACACAAAGCACACATCACATAAAGGGACAAACGTTGGTCTCGTCTACTTTTATGTGACGGGTGCTTTGTGTTGCGCTATGAAGTAGTCCATGTTAAATGTTTGAGTTTATGGCACGCAGCAGCATCGTACAAAGACATCTGTGGCGGATGCCCTTATGCCCTTTTCCACCCCTGGCGCAAAGCACAGATGCTGAGCGCGTGTTCCCCAGCGTGGAATTGTCATAAAAAAGATTCGAATGAAAATGTAACTTCGCTGGCTAGCGGTGATTCCACGGATCAAGTTTGGTCTACGGCTTCAGGACAAAGCAGCTTCAACGTCGTACTAAGTTGTTGGCTAGAACGTGAAAAAATTCCTCTTTCAAGACCACTATCCATGCGCACTGAGCATTTATTAACTGCTTTATTTATTTGCAACGTACCTGACTTGCAGAGAAGAAAAAGTGCAAAACTTTATGCTCTGTTTTCTGTTTCTTCCATTGAATTCAAATGCTATTATTTATTGTTCTTAAATGACACCTTTATTCCTAATCTCCCTTCTGTTCTGCATGACTAAAAATTTGGCTCTAAGATTAAATGGGATGGCTATTTCTGGCTCATTTTTGCTTGAGTTCTGGTCCCTTTTAAAATATGCCCAACGTCAACCCCGGCGCGAAACAAGCAAAATAATATGATTTCCAGTTTTCGTCTGAGTGCGCAAAGAGCTAAAGCCAATTATGCTTCTCGCTAACTAATTAAAGCCCCTTTGGGCTGAAAACTTTTTCGTCTAGTTACATTAATCATCGGTTGCGTAATTCGCTTCTTACCGATAACTTTAATATCGCTGCCACTGGTGCCATAAAACGTCGTTACGCTCTCTACTTATTTCAGCGTGTGCTTTTGCGTTTTAGTGCATTAAGCTATTCTTTTCTGATGAGGCTTTGTCTTATTAAAAAAGTTTGTTCCTTCTCCTGTGATGTTTGCCGAAAATTATCCGTGAAAGGGGCAAAGTATAAAAATTAAGATATAGTACCGCACCCGGCGATAAAGCCGCTGGGACCACAGAGCAGGGTGAGTATTAAAAAAAATTACTTCGAGAATAAAACACACTTGGGGCTATTTTGTTTTTGCCTAATAATACGCCTCAGGAATTCTTATTAAGCACCATTCAAATTTTGCTTATACTGAGCTGGAATACAAAGAAAGAAGAGCATGGGACTTAGCCGAGCCAAACCGTGAAACACGTGGAAGACACGAGAGACAAAAGTGCCCCCTTCACCCTTCACTAAGACTCGTTAAGTCTAGAGACGAAAGTCCTTGAGCTATTAGGTTCTCACTCCCACCTCCAACCCCCCCCCCCCCCCCCCCCCCCGCCTCCTTCACTTATCGGCGGCTAGTTGTATCGATAATATAGCAAAAACGTTATGTGTTCAGAAGCGCCAGGCAACTTTTAGTTCCACAGCAGCACGCAGCAGAGACTCTGAAAAAGGATCTCAACGGGGAGGCGGCCGACTTTCAAATTCAGGTAATGCTTCGAGATAAAATAACATAAGCAGTGGGATCATTCGCCAGTGTTTGGTTCGAAGGTTAAAGCAGGGCTGGTTGCAGACTAAAAAGAGAATAAATATCATAGGCGGACTTTAATCTGTGAGCATTTGTTCTCCCTCAGCTGTTGTATACTTTAGCGAACACAAACCATTAACCTCATTAGCATGCAGGTTTCCGTGCTTTTCGTTACCTGGGAACGATTCGCAAATTATCGGTCCTTGGGTGGTAGCCAAGGACGAAGTCTATACCGACTGTAGTTAAAGATAACTAAGAAAGTTACTGTGCTCAGCCGATACGCTGGCCATTTACCGAAGCGAAGTTAGCGACATCGTCAAATTCCGAAAGGACCTTACCGACAAAGATACATTAAGAGCTTTGTGAGCTCGGTTCTACCTTTGGAGATTCGGCTACCATAAGGGTTCTGTTCTGTTCTTGTTTTACGCGAACGTCATTACAGATGCATTCATGCATGACTTTTTATCTTTTGTTGTTTCGCATTTGCTTTTTCATTTTATGTTCTTTTGCTCCCATGCGGTCCGTCAGGAGTGCCACTAGCTTCGGGCAGCATTACAGCGTCCAGATACATTCTGGCCCCATCAGTATTATAGCAGTATTGGTATCGAGAGCTTGTTTGAAAACGTAATAATAGCCCAACCACTGGCGGAAATGTCCTTTGCTTTCTCCATCAGACGACCGATGACGAACCTCTATGACTTAGCGGGAATTTGTGATGGTTTACCTCAATTATAGTTGCCTCTTCCCACGAGCATCATAATCTTACCAAGAGAAGACAGTACTTCATGTTTCCGTGAGAAAAAGTTATTGTCAGTTAACTCAGTCACTTAAAAATAGTCACTACTGCCGCACGCGAAGATGTTGCGCAAAATGCGGCAATTCGAAGTTCGGGCAAAGCCACGAGACTCCATTATGAGGGCAACTCCGAAAGAGGAAGTCGTCAAGCAAATCGAAATGAGGATGTTCATACGGATCTCCTCGTAACGCTATGCTCAAGCAGCGGTTTTCTTACTGGCTATAGTGCCGAAACGACGAACGCGAGCCGATAGTTGCAGACGATGCGAAACGAGTCTTGTTATTTTAGAGAAGAGTCAACTGCACAACTTTCGTTCTACGTAAAAGCTTCCAAACAGAACTGCCCCAGTCGGCATTATTATCGTTCTACCCGCGTCTGTTACGACCATGCAACAAGATTTCTCTATGACGCGGTAGTAGAAAGAGTCGTCATTACGGCTTTGCCCTTTTTTCTCTGCGTATTCAAATTCCCGTCAGTGCTGTATGCGTAAAAGCGTTGACCACTTGAGAGCTTTCTTTCTTCTCCATCCCGAGTGTTCCTTTTATCACTGTAATCTTTCTTAGGAAATCTTTTTCAAGTGCACCCTCGGTGCTTTTGTAACAGGGTGACATTTACCCTGAGACTTATACAGACACTTCTTAGTGCACAGTTTTTGCGTGATATTGTATTTTTGAGCAAGGCGTGTATATTGGAGCGTTCAAATGTAGTGACCCAAATTGCATGTTCTAATCCCACTCCAGGTCAAAGCACACTATTCCGGCCCAGTAGGCGTAAATACAGGGTGTTTCATCTAATACTTTCTGCAATTTTTAAAAATAAGCTATTTGAATTAGATGCGCGCTTTTTCTGGCATAGCATTGTCAGGGGTGTAGTACATCATAATGCAGCTAAGACGTGCTAACTAGCAGGCTTGTTAACCAATATTTAATAGTTAACTTTTAAACTATTACCGTTGGGCTCCTTAATTATTGAGAGGCATGCAACCCACCGTAAGTAATGTCCATATCCGTTTTTAGAATTTCGAAAACGCGATTATCCTCGGCGCTGTGGCCCAACAAATTTCGCCTACATCGCGCCAAAATACATGCAGTTTGAGAAGCTTGCAGGCAAAGCAACCTCTCCAGTGCACGTAACTCGTCGAAATAGCCAAAATTTGTTGGGCCACGGCGCCGAGGATAATCGCGTTCTCGAAATTCTAAAAACGGGTATGGACATCACTTACGGTGGGCTGCATGTCTCTTAATAATTAAGGAGCCCAACGGTAATAGTTTAAAAGTTAACTATTAAATATTGGTTAACAAGCCTGCTAGTTAGCACGTCTTAGCTGCATTATGATGTACTACACCACTGACAATGCTATGCCAGAAAAAGCGCGCATCTAATTCAAATAGCTTATTTTTAAAAATTGCAGAAAGTCTTAGGTGAAACACCCTGTATATAAGTAACAGTTAATGCCGATGGCACTGCTTTGTAAATTACCAGCATTTGTGTCATCGAGCAGCATCGCGGTGCGTTCTAGACGTAACAGAAAAATATTTAACTGAGGTGGTGCTGACGATATTACTTGCCTAGAAACCCGATGCAGCCTACCACCCAAGGCAAAGCGGCCTTCCCCCAACACGCCCCCAGCGCACTAACGAAGTCAACAATAATAACATCGACGTTATCATCAGTGGACGCTTCCTGTGACTCCCCGTACAGAAGTCATTATGGTGCATGTTGCCTTCTTTTGCTGCAAACGCGGTCGCCATGAGTGCAAGGTGAGCTTGGTGTAACCGAATGACAGCCGTACATCAAGGAGGAATCCCTGGTGTTTTTTCTTTCCCGCTCTCGCAACGCTAAACGTACTTCCTGCCATGAGGGTTGAGGTGGAATGGGCCCATCGCGTTCCCATCCGCGTAATGTCCAGCTTCTCTCTTGGGGCTCGATCGGCTTCTTTGTTAGCCGAAGCGAGACAGCCGCCTGACAGCCCAGAAGCGTACCGGCGGGCGCTGCACCTCACTGAACGCCTGGAATGCCTGGAACGCACTGGAAAGGACTCTTATTGATCGCTCGGCTTCAGTGTTGTCATGCGCAAGAAAAATGGCGACGTCGTTTCGCGACCTACTTGCTGACAACGCCCTTCGGCCGACGGCAAAACTCAAGGTACGATCACCACACGGCTTTTCTCGTTCCAGCATCAAAACAAAGTTGCAGCCCTCTACTCTGAAATTTCTCAGTTAAGCGTCTCACAAAGACGTGGTATTGGTGGTAGTAGAGGTATGGCCACAGGGGCTATGAGAGACGCTGTAGTAGAGGACTCCTGATCAGTTTCTACCAACTGGGATTTCTTAGTGCGCGCTAGCGTCGTACAGCACATGGGCATTTTTTTTTTCTTCACCCCCCATCGCAATGCGGTCGCAGCGCCCAAGATTCGATCGCTCGTGCTCGGTCTCAGCACATAAGCACCAAATACACTAAGCCGCCGTGGCAGGCCAACAAATCTAGAATTCTTCGATTCCCGATTGTATTGTGCATTTTTCGTTCTTCCAGTTTCTTTGGGCAAGATAACTGTGGTAAATTTGTTCATCTCTCTTGCTACAGACTTTATTCATTTGTACCTCATAACTGATCGCCCTCTCCTCTCACACGTACCATTTTGGCTCAATTAAAGGGAAAATTCGTAGGTTTTAAAAATCAACGAGCTTAAAAGGGTCGAATATGTGAAACTTGCACATAAAGCATGCGAAGTCTTTTTGGGCTAGCATTTGAAATAGTAACGTAATCGATGATTGAAATCATGACAACCTTCAAGCTTCTCCGCAGCACACAACGGCAAGTGGGGGGCGCATGATGACGTCATCGAGGGTATCGGTACATTTCCAACTCATAAACGCCAGCTTTGGAGGAAAAAAACCAAAACCACCGAAGGCTTATCCCGCCGAGCGTTGTTTTGCAGCTTCTAGCGAGGAGCGGCAGGGTATGGCTGACGACAGCGGTAACTTGAAATCATACCTTCCGTGACGTCACAATGAACTTCACCTAGCACCTCCGGTGCATTGAGTAGAAACGCAAAATTCAATCGTCGATTGCGCCACTACTTCAAATGCTAGTGCAAAAATTCTTGTCATGCTTCACCCACAGCTTATATAGATTTGAATCCTTGAATATCGCGAAATTCTCAAAAAGTGGTGCAGTTGCCCCTTAAGAGCAATTATGCCACCGCGTATCATGATACTAAGCGTGAAGCAGGATTTACAATCCAAATGCGGGCGCACCTTGAACTCGTCCTTCTTCTTCATGTTGATGACCTCCCGCAGCTCCTGGATCTTGCGCAGTTTTTCCTGCTGCGCTCGGATGTAGTTCATCTCGGCTTTCACATCCTGCAGGTAGACGATCGCCTCCTCCCGATTCATCTGCAACAACAACGCCGTGGAAAGGAACGCGAACAGGGAAGCATTGAGCCAGAAGGCTCAGTGCATGTACTGCAGCTGTTTGCTACCGAGGACACATGCGCTCTTCTGCATTACCAAGTGCTCTTCAGGCGCTCTTCTAGCGTCAGGATAAGCCCAAAGTTCTGACATACAAAAACTCGCTTGTTTTTCCTCAGTTCACTGTCTGCGTGTTCAGATAACATACGAGGGAAAGTAAGAGACAGAAGGAAAGTAAAAAAATAGCTTAGAGCTGAAAGTCTAATTAGAAGCTGGGCAAACAAAGGCCTCGTCTAATGTTCATGCACGAACTGATCCACAGTGAGTCTTGCTCTTTTTTTATTTCTTTGTTGTCGCCCGGATCAAATGAAAGTGTGCCCGCGTGGAATCTTCCCATGCTCGTCTCATACATATTGCTCACATCAGCAGAAGCGGCCGAGCGAAAGTTTCCTTCGATTGCACACGTGTCGACAAATGCGTGGAAGAAATTTCTTTTGAGGGCCGCACGAATTCTGGTCCTCCCGTTCATTAGACCTCGTCTTTGTGTGAACAGACTAAGCGGAGAAAAAAAAAAACGAAGCCAGCCAGCAGTGAACCACTACTCCGTGTCGCGAGAAGCGATCTTCTCTTTGCCTCTTCTGATATGTAAACACAACACCCAGCCTTCTTGGCGCTGTTTCTTCGTCTCGTCCTCGTGTATTTGCTGACGCAGTGAGAGTTTCGTTGCAAGACTGTCTAGACTTCTTTGTTACGGTATTTCCTTTTGTTTTTGGTATTTCTTTGGCCAACTTGACTCTTGTCAATAAAATTATTTACCTACTTTTTCCTCTAACTACTTAATTCCTCTGCACTTCATTAGCATACCGGTGGTCTCGAAGTTAAAAAGAAAACAAAATTATTGCTGCGGTCAAAGAAAATTTTGTAAGCCATCGGGACAATAATTTCTGAGTTGAGTTGAGTTGAGTGTTGAGTTGAGATGCTGTAAGCTACTGGTGTGGTTAGCCTTGCGGTTTCTGCCGGCAAAATGTAATGCATCAATCTCAATGACTGATGCATTACATGTACTTGTAGGACCGGAACTTTTCTGCAGTGTCACTTGTTCTACCGCTCTCGAAAAAGAAAATGCTCTGCGAGATATATTTCCTGACACCAGGAAGACGCATGTTTTATTTTGTATTGATTGGCCATCTGATTCTTGAGCGACGACCAAATTTTCTATAATCCTCCCGATTGGACGTGACGGTATTTTTCCTCGTAGCGGAAAAGGCAACAGGCATTATATTTGCATATGTGTTTAATTTCTGACGCTCGCAGTTGTAACTAAGATGAATTGTCCGAGATTTGCAGCCCCGTTTACCTCACGTAACGCAGCTCGACGAGTATTACTGAAACGATGTTGCGTGACGCAGTTAACGCCGGAATTTCGTACCGTTAGACTTGCTTACCAACAAAGATTTATCGATTATATGACTACCACTTCATGTCCACGCATCTTGGTTAACGGTAACTCTAAGATGTCTCACACTCTTATGAAAATGAGTCGGCGCTCTCATATATATTTATTAATAACAATGAGTGATCTTGTGTAGTTCCCGACCACAGTTAATTTCTCCACGCCATTGTTAATTGAATGAACCAGTCGCCATTCAGACTCTATTCTCAACTGGATAGAGAAATCTTCCCAGTGATAAGGCAGACCTTATCGCTTTTATATAATAAAGGCCTCTTTACCCTCGCACTGCCTATCGCATATTTAATATTGTCACGTTGTAGTGACGGCAGTCCAGCGGTCAGGAAGACACCAACCAGTCTTGGAAACGAAGCTCTTTATTTGGGCTGACTTGCGCCCACAAAAGAACTGAATCACTCGGCGGCGGCGTAAGCAACAAACGTGCTCGTCGGTCGTCGAACTACGAATGTCCGCCGCTCGCGGCATCGCTCAATTTAAAGCCGGCAAGGAACTTTCCAGATAACAGGTCAAGATCATCTACGGTAATCTGGAAAAACCTAGATGCAGCCTTTCATGGCTGCGAACAATCGAGATTAGTCTGGTCGCTTCTCGCGCCACGAACAAAAGTGATAACGACCCTTTCCTGCTGCCTTGAGCGTGAACGAACAAACACTGCAATGATACGTGGCAATATCACGAAAAGGCTCAAACAAAGGCTATCAAAATCATTGCGTTGCTCACTTCGGTCATCACTTAAACGAAGCTATTCTCCGACTGCGCTAGAGCAAGCTGGTACTATGGCGTGTATAGCAGCAGGTTTTTGTGACAGGCACTGTACGCCTTTCCGTGTGCAGCGCCGTAATATATCAAAAGATAAAATCTGGGTGCCCTTATCATTAATCGAATTGTCCAATACATAGTGCGATCTAGAGGGCGAACTGATTAAGCAAGGAGAGTGCCCACTCAGGTCAGAGGGAATCCCACCACAAATCATTAGCTTCTTCGTGTTACTGTTTGCAGTATTAGCAGTTTAGTCTCATGGGAACCGCTGGCGTTTATCCGGGAAATGTGCTTTACGGCCACACCCTAGTCAGCATCAAGCATTCACTATTGGGGGTGGCCACCACACTATTCGCTTACCACCTGTCCGGCCGGCATTTTCACACTTTCACTAACCAAAATCTCCACAGAAAATCGATGAGATCGAGCGTACAAACCGCATATTTACGAGGTCCCTACCAGTGATGTTCAGCATGCATAAGGAATATAGCAAAACGTGAGAGTTTAATGTACTATATTGCCACGTTTCCACAAGCAGCCGCTGGGCGGCTGCTCTTCACAAGTCGCGTGCACCGGCGAGTGAAAGAAGAAGAAGATCGGTTCCGGCTTCCTCTGACTGCATTCATCCTGAGGACATCATCATCATCATCATCTTGGCTTGCTCTCTGATGCCGTCCACGTGAACCCCCCATTAAAGCCTTTCGGTTACGAGCCCCAACGGCTACGTAACACTGGTGGAGGTGCATTCAAGATCCCATGTCCAGGACCTCTTCTCGCAGCGGTTCATCGAGTCCCGACCGACTCCCGCTGGTGTCTACGCCCGTACATCGCAGCAGCCGCCACATTCACGGCCTCTCCCCAGAGTTCGGTCTCCTTCCCGACCGCCGCCCCGTTGAGCTTTATTCCATGGCGCAGGCGAGTTCCCCTCATCTAACCCTCCAGCAGCCCCGTGTACCGACAAGTTTCCATGGCGCTCCTGCTGAAGACGTCGACGACTGGCTTGAGCAGTTTGAACGTGTGGCCAACTTTAATCAGTGGAGTTCTGCCATGAAGCTGCGCAACGTATACTTCGCGCTGGAAGACGGCGCCAAAACCTGGTACGAGAACCGGGAGACCGGTATTCAAAGCTGGGATGCCTTCCGCCAGTAGCTGCGCGATACGTTTGCCAGCCCCGACCGCCGCGACCGAGCGCGCCGCCTCCTGGAAGCCCGTATCCAAAAGCCCAACGAGAGCGTCGCCATGTTTGCCGAGGACGTGACCCGTCTTTGTCGGCGATCTGATCCCGACATGACGGAGGCCGCGAAGTTGCGCCACCTGATGCAGGGGGTAAAAGAACATATTTTCGCTTGTTTTGTGCGGAATTCCCCCCAGACCGTTGCCGACTTCATCAGCGAAGCAACCCTCATTGAGCGAGCCCTGCAGCAACGTTCCCGACGTAACGAGTCTGCGTGCGTTCAGCCCTTCAGCTCAGTGGCCGCTTCGTGCAGCGCCAGTGAACATTCCTCTTTGCGAGAGTTGATCCGACACGTAGTTCGCGAGGAGCTCCGGAAACTCCACATCATCTCGCCTGATCCGACAGCCGCTGCCCTCACTGAAGTCGTGCGCGAGGAGATCCGGCAAGCGTTCGCACCGCCTCAGTTGCTGCCAGAGCCACGCCCTCTGAGTTATGCAGCAGCTGTCCGTCAGCCCGCGGTGGCTCCCCCGCAGCCTCTCCCGTTCGACTCGCAGCCGCCGTCCGTTCTGCCGCCACCCTCCTACCAGCGGCCACCGCAGCCGGGACTCGCCATGCAACCACCGGTCCGGAAGGTAGACATCTGGCGCACTCCTCGTCAGCGGAGTGCGCCAGTGTTACGCAGCTGTTGGGGCTCGTAAATGAAAGGCTTTAATGGGGGGTTGACGTGGACGGCACCGGAGAGCAAGCCAAGAGCACCCAGAGGAGGCCGGAACCAATCTTCTTCTTCTTTCACTCGCCGGTGCACGCGACATGCGAAGAGAAGCCGCCCAGCGGCTGCTTGTGGAAACGTGGCAATATTACTTGAAGCTGAGTACTACGGCACAGAAAGAAGACTGGAGACGGTTCTTTCCATAAGTGGTTTGAGAAGAAAACGCTTGCCCCTCACTTACCATTCCCATTCTGAGAAGCTCCTCAACAGCCATGGCGACCCCTTCTTCATCTCCTGTCCTGAGGATGTACTGGGCCAAGTCAGCAGGCGTGTACTGCGAAAAGGGTTGAGGTACTTTCTTTTACCAAATCCCGTTGGAGCTTGGTTGCTATTTTTTTTTCGTTTTTAATTTAGTGCGTGTTGAGGTCATTTTGGTATACTTCCTCGTTATTCCTTCTCTCATTATTGAGTCAAAATGCAATTGATGATGTACGTGCCAAAACGGGTTGACCTCGAAAGGAATTTAGGTGCCGTACACTCTTTGCGTACAAATAAAGCCACCGCCTACAAAAATATGAATAATGAACAGAGTTTACGGCAGATTTTAAAATCATACAGAAAGTTTGATTAATCTATGAGGTGAGTCACATATCATCAATATCACAAGCATACGAATAATTATGAGACATAATAAAATAGTAAGCCTATCAACTGCAGGACAAGGCACACAATGAAACCTGGTTGCACATAGTTGAAAGTTCCATTTTTTTTTTTTTTTTTACGAATGAGTTAAAGGCATACCATAGACATACCACAGATAGTGTAATTCTGCTCCGCAACTCAGCCAAAACATTTTCTTGCGTGTTTGGTTGTTGTAGCGCAGTTGTACGCTTGATTTGATTGGTCACTGAGGTAGCGTGGAGTTCGAGAATCAAACTTTAGCGCTAGCAACTCAAATGATAGAAATGGCAGAAATTACTATAAAATGGATCTTGATCCCGGAGTTGTCCATGATCATAAATATACCACAGACTCGCAAGTCTGCCGCCGAAATCTGCGACCACTGGACGCAGCATCCCTACATCCTAATACACCCCGAGGGATTAATATATGTTCCCGCAGGAGCAAGCAATGCGTGCACTACCGGTTGGGTGGCAATACGTGACGGCACCTTAACGAGCCGAGGCACGAAAAGCCAATAATCTCCGTGACGTTCTCTGTACGCACGTCGGTTTGGTCAAGCTCTTCCGGGTTCCAGGGATAAGGGATGTAGTTCTTCTTTTCGGCCTGTCCAAGACCCGGAAGCAGCTGCTGCTGCTGCTGCTGCGCCGACTGCAGCAGATTCTTGTCGTTGTTGTTGGAGTCCTCGATCTTGGTGTCGTGGATTCCGAGCGCCGGCACGTCGAGCTGCGTTCTGGACACGCTGTGCGGCCTCTCGCCAGGACCGCGCTGCTCGAGCTGAGAGGTCTGCTTCACGCTGGCCAGCATCGCGCCGCTCTGGGCGTCCTTCACTGCGCACCCACACAATGGGAGGGGAGAGCGAAAATAGTTTCTCTCTTTGCTGCCAACAAGGTTACTGCACGAAGCTGGTGGATCTGTCTCAATATTAGAACAAGCTATGTTAAAGCTTTCTGTTGAATGAGTTTGGTGCATATTCAGACGTACAGCAGTCAGAATTTTATGGAAGGCAATACTACTCCTTCCCTCCTCTCCAACCCCCCCCCCCCCTAAAAAAAAATCATCTCCGTCTTTCTATGTACCCTTGAATAGATCTATCCAGCACAGGTATTATTGTGCAAATAACACTGTGCACTATTAAATTTCAAGGAATGTGCATTGGATCCAAAGAAATTACTTTTTTCGAAAGACTCGTCTTCCGCAATTTTTTGAGGGAGAGTGTACATAATAAAACTCCGCTGAAAAACAATAACGAGTGAAGAACGGAATGATTCTTTTTTTTCCAAAGGACCTCTCTGGTACAATCTTGTGCCTGCTGAGACGCGGGTTTTAGCCTGGCCTGGTCAGTCCGGAACGATCAGTGAGCTTGTTCAATTTTTGTGGGTCTGGCTTTCTTGTTTTGCATCTATTTGCGACCTCTATTTTTTTTTGTGTGTATATGTATCGAAATACCGGGTTTGAAAGAACCGCTTGTGGGTGTCAGCTTGAGTCATTGAACCTTCGTCTCTCCTCTATGTTTCTCAGCGCTGTTTACATTATAGAACAGGCTGAAAGTTCGTTTAACAGTACCTTTTGCTGGGCTAGTTGGTGTGACATTGTGTTCAGAAAAGAAAAAACAGCGCTAAATTCTACACAAACCACACAGAAAGACGGACAGGACAGCGCCCGTCCTGTCCGTCTTTCTGTGTGGTTTGTGTAGAATTTAGCGCTGTTTTTTCTTTTCTGAAAACAGGCTGAAAGTAGATTAGAATCGTAAAACAGTGTTAGGACATCTTAGGGCGCATAAGCAGCAGATTCCATTTTTCTTATCATTAAGGGTAATAAACTCGGCAGTGGGATGGAAGAACACTGACACAATAAGATTACAACAAAAGACATCACCTGACAGGAGCAAAAAGTAGAACAGGCTCATTTCCGAATTCTAGAGGCGAGCAACAGTTAATCCCTACCGGTCGATACTGCGCTCTTTCTATCTTGGCACCATCTGAAAAGAGCGATTCTCCGGAAACTGTCTTAAACTGAACTATCTCGTTCGCAGTGCTAAAATTGTGTCGAAAGATTGGGTGGGTCTCAAAAATATGTGTACACCTGTGACAAACTCTGCAACTCAAAACACATATGATAATGGTAAAATAAAAATTCATCTTGCCAAATAGGACTCCTCCTTATAGCACACAAGCGGGATCATGGCAATTCTAATAAAAGAGAAAGCTGAAATATGCAACTCTGATTCGGCATTTTAAGACTTTTCAAGCTCCTACTTCACGTCATTTGTACGCATGGCAAATTTGAATGGTACAAAGATAATTTGCTGTAATGATATTATATATAAACGCTGGACGCCATAATCAATAGCCATATGCTGTGCCTGACAAGCACACTGAAAGTGAAGGATGTTGACTGAATTGTTACCTTGTGAAGGATGACTGTCAGTTATTCCGAGTGGAATGGCGGCCGCACTCTCACCTAATTTATCATTCTTGCGTTCGCGCACTTTTCTGCCCCCTCTTTTGTTTGTTTGTTTGTTTGTTTGTTTGTTTGTTTGTTTGTTTGTTTGTTTGTTTGTTTGTTTGTTTGTTTGTTTGCTTGTTTGCTTGTTTGTTTGTTTGTTTGTTTGTTTGTTTGTTTGTTTGTTTGTAATAGATTCGGAGCTCTGAAACTAATTTTCTTGTACAGCCATGCAGTGATTTTCTTCCGCCTGTTAGGAAAAGAAAGCAAGTCACAGTGTGGTTGCTATGCACGCATGAGTCTGTCCCGTACTAGATCATAGTTAGGTTGTCGAGAAAGTGTAATCTGGGGTCGTATTATATCGGGATCCGTTACCCATTTGCCATTTCGGATTCAATTGGCCGGCTGGCATTGGTGATTGTCGTCCGGGTATGTCGCCGCGACTTTCAAGCCTCTGCGGGAACTTTTCCAGAAGTAAGCGCATAGGCAGCGTCGCTAAGCCTCCCGGATATTCCCACGGTGGCCTAGGATTGCTCGTAGCTGCATCTACGGGCGCTTTATTAGATTGGGTAGATTGAATTGTTAGCGCTGGAGTGCCGAAGCCAATTACACTTTTTTTCATATCTAATCACACATATTAGATGCACCTACGGCCCGTTACAATTTGATAATTATAACAGTCACATGCAACGGCTACAAATAAATGTTCGTTGTGAGATTTTGATTATCTTACTAATAAAACAACATCATTCTTTTAATAACGTCCGCCACTGCAACCTTCATATTCGCGAACGACCGACCGTTTTGGTTGGTTGGTTGGTTGGTTGGCCTCGAGTAGAATGGCACATACCCACTACGGGGGAGTGGCCAAGACACAGGCGGTGAACTGTTGGAATGATTAGGAGCTTTAGAGGAAAAGGGTATCTGAAATACCTATCTTTAAAAGTAACTTCGTCTTCCCGCGAACACCCTACACGCCTCGCATCCCAAAATTTTCGTATCTTCTCCCGATGTGCCCAGATGTACGTTTTTCTTTGCCCAAGCAACGAGTGTGATCGTTACGACAGGTCAAAAAAGCAAAATACCCCTCCGACATTATGCTCTGTGTCGCTGAAAGACTGTTAGATAACATGGCCATCCCAGTTTTTTGTTCCGAGCACGTCGCGGCCTCGACGCAGCAAAATAATGAGAAGCAGCGTCCACCTCCCCCCTCAACAGGAAGCGAAGCACATCCGGTGAGCGGATGTTTGAGTCCTGAAGCAAGCGGTTGTCGCAGGTCGATTGGACAGCGCACAGGAAAGCACCGTCTTCTTACCGCTCTCTTTCCCGCTATTAAGGGATGTGTACTGCATCGCAGTACACATTGTGTATGTGTACAGCAATGCAGCACTCATACACGATGTGGTGCATTGCAGGACACGAGCACTTCCATCTTCCATTTCGAAAACCGAGCTGTAACCGTTACCACGTTTCTTTCATATTGGCCGTGCGCGGTTGCACAAGTACCACATAGAGATAAACAGGCCCTACTATTTTGTTGTGACTGCTTGCATACCTTCTTCCCTCGCCCATATTAAGAGCCATGTCGGTTTATGTGCAACCGTAGCACCGATTCACCAGTACGCTCACCATATTGGTCTAGTTGGTTTACAATAATTAATGCCACAAAAACGAGGCACAGAAGAAAAAAGGAGGATATGGGCCCTGACTGACAACTGGCTGTTTATTGGAAAACACGTAAATATATGTTGGGAAAAGGCGCGCGAAAACGCTGATTCACCTCTTATTTCGTCCGATCTATCCATCTTGTCCCACATTAAAGAGGGCTCCCTCTTTAACATCGATACTGTCGCGCTTAGGAGAAATACTACGGCACCTCTTTCTTCCTTTCTTCTTTCTTTCCCTTCTTTATCCCTTCCCTTAAGGCGTGGTTAGGGTGTCTATCGAAATATGCAAGACAGTTACTGCGTCATTTCTTTTACTCAAAACAAATATATCCGTTCATGACTGGTCGCAGTAGTAGCAAGATCAAGCAGGTCTTCCATCGCCCCATTGCAGACCTCAAGTTCTCGCGAGACAAAAGCAAGTTCACTACATCTTTGCGGCGTATTACAAGCCGGAGTCTTTGTCCCATTTGGGGTGAGAGATCACGAACCCTCACAGCCATGACGGCAGCTAATCTTTTGTGCAAGCAGCCCTATCTCAGAGTAGTATGAAAGCGAAGTTCTATACAATACTGCACAAAATTCCTAACGCTGAACGTTAATGTCGTCTGCTGTCAGAAGCAGAACAAACATCTCAAGCGCGAGGCGAGGTGAGAGCCAGTGGGCCTTGCTATATGTAGCTCTGCATGTCTCATGTTTCCTCTCAGGCTATTCATGCCAGGCAGACTAGACACGTGGCGAGTTTCTTTTCATTTTTTCTAAAAATCGGAGGTTTTAGTCAGCGTTACGCGCCATAAAATTTTACGACCACGAAAAAAGAAACAACGCTGTGAAGCTCAGCTTTTGTGCCTGCTACCTTACAAGGATTTTTTACAAAGAAAAGAGTAGTTGCAGTGTAATACAAAGGGTAGAACGATCATGCCGTAGCTTCTCGCGCAACATGGATCACCTGCACTGAAAGAACGCTGCGGTTAGGCGATGCTTTCGTAACACTTCAGATTCCATTATTCTGAGTCGAGAACAACGATAAAATTGGCAGGGTGTTTTTTTTTTTCTCTGGCTTCGAAACGGAAGTCGAGTTCAGGATGAGAACAAAGAACTCACGAAAAATATAAGCTTTGATGCCAAGCAGATAAGCGCTGTTTTAATAGTTCCTAAAATCGAGAGAAAAAGTCTACCCGACAGATCAGGAATCATAAAAAGAAGTTCCCCACGTGTGCTCGCTCTGCCCAAAAATAGACATCTGCCAGGTCAGTCACTCTAGGATGACGTAAATGGTTATTTTCACCGGAACAGCGCGCACTAAGACACGGACAAGAAGGGAGACACGACACACACGAGCGCTGACTTTCAACTGGTGTTTATTGTTTGGAACGAGGCATATATACACAGTTCCAACAACACAAGGAAAACAACCATCCATTCATAGATTCATAGTCAATTCATGCATGTCAAACTGAACAAGAACAATAACAACATTGTCATTTTCCCTTCACTAAAAATGCCAATTCTTTTGAACTGATCGATAAAGAGGGGCTACTGACGCATGCGTCTTTAGACCAGGCGATGTGCGCTGCTTCGATTATTTCGCGTTAACATAAATGGTTAAATGGTTAACATTGGCGAGAAGGATTTTTTTTTTTTTTTTTGCTGCTGCTGCTGCTGCTGCGTGTACAATGCAAAAATACTCTTTTGCTTAGAACAAAAAACGGTTCCGTACGACATTTATTTCAATTCAATCTTCTGTGCAACTGAATATTATGTAGGTACTTGAAAAAGTGATCAAATGTGATAGCTCTGAGCATAGACCTAAATGCTGCCGATGTCCAGCGCCTTTATTTTACTAGTTGACTTCAGTTTAATACCATATGTTTCTACCACGCCAGCACCATCATGATGTCGCCACGTTATAACAAACAACTAACGCAGTCGTTGCTCCCGCAAGAAACTCCGATGATTAGTCACGTGTGACAATGCAGTAAAGCATCAGATAGATATGGACATCTAAAACGCGGCAGCGCTGGCAGTGCGCACTGGGGTAGCGGCATAAAATTAGTACTTTCTTGTGCGCTTTAAAGCATTGCTGCTTTGAACTAGAGCTGAATGAATGGTCAGTGCGCGCTAAGCAAACTCGTTAGTATTTTTGTAGCAAAATTCAGCGACAGTACCATTTTCATTATACGGAAAGACTGTCCGAAGCGTCGCCTACCTGTTTTCTCCTTGCTGCTTGACGCTCGGACACGGCCATCCACGTTCAAAACTCGGGATGACTCAGATTCAACCACCTTTGTTGCCTTGGAGCCTGCACAAAGAAACGGTGACGATGACTCACCAGGCACTAAATGCTTTCAAACAAACGACTGCCACGCTACATTTACCATCGCATTAAATGCTGACCTCTCCTCCACTACATTTCTTGTGCGTGCTTTAATTTATTCATTTTTTCGTCACCTTTGCACACAAAAGCACACTCATGACTGAGGTTCTATTCAACAACGCTTTGACTGTAGCCCCTTAAAGAAAAGTATATCCTAATTAAGGTGGACATTGGGTGCGCGCTACTATTCAAGCGTTAGGATACGCTTCGAAGCGGAAGTTAGTGAGTTTTACTGACTAAACTTGGCGCACTCTCTCGTTTGACCTAGAAGCCTTAGCTACTTACGGCTCGCATGGTCGCTTCTTCGCTCGAGTGATAAGACGAGCCTTAATATAAATAAAAAAAAAGGCTGCTTGAAGAGTGGCAGGGAGAGCTTCGCCAAAAAAGTTCGCCAGAGAGCTTTTGTCTCTAGCGCTGACAGCGCTCCAAGCGAAGTAATTGAGGCGCACGTTCCAGCCAGACTCCGTTCGATTTCCTTTAGTAAACACAGAAGCGTTACAAAGGACTCTTTCTTTCTTTTTCCACTCAATACTCTGCTCTGTTTTCCCTTCACTAGCGGCCTGAATGTAAATTACCTCTTGTTCTTCGCGCCAGACGCTTATCGAACCAAACTCCCCGTCAGTGCATGTTTTGCTCTGTTGCTTTTATGTGGACATGGAAGAGATTTTGTTTTCTTCAATCAACGGCCGCTCTCGAGTAAGAGAAGTTCTGGAATTTTTTTTAATGTTTTGATAACAACAGTATAAGCCCATTCAGTCTCAGCAGCGCATAGCTTGAGATAATCAAAAGTTTATCCCGTTTCGTGCTTTGTAAACTTTAAGTGCAGACTCCAAAGCTCGAAGGAGATTCTCGCCGTTGACTATTGCAAAAGCAGATCAAAAGCACCTCGCCTTCATGGCGCACGCGGAAAAGAGCGTTGTATTTGTGTGTACGCACATACCAGCAAATTTCTACAGCAATCCGGCACACAAAAATATGCAAAGTTTACAGGATTAACATTCACATCAAAAAAAAACAAATTTCGGCGTTTCGTGCTTACCAGGTCAGCTGGTTTTGGTTCCAGCGGCTAGAGATCGCGTGTTCCTTTATTCTCCCAGGTTTCACAGTGAACTCTTGTTAGCGTGACCTCCCAGGAATATTCTTTTTTTCAGGCAAGCCACATCCCGCTAACTTTTTTGTGTGCCTGTATACATCTCTGTCCGGGCTTGGGCGTTTAGCGCCGAAACCGCCTCCGTTTGCAGCTAGGAAGCTCACCTTCACAAAATTCATTCTTCCATGAAGTTTCGATCATGCTAGGATGATATGCACGCTTTGGACTTTTGCTGCAATAAGAAACGCACTTACCCGTCGCTTTTCTGAGCTGATCTAGCTGTTCAACTTCGTCAGGAACCTGGAAGAAAGAACCTCTCGTGAAGGTGACAAGGTGACGGCGACGGTTTAACGTCGGCTATTATTTTTCCCTGCAAGGCGGCGACTGTACAATATCTGTTAGGACAAGAACAGCTACCGGTAGAAGAAACCAACGAAAGCGATAACTGGAATCACATAAATTCCCGTGTTCGTCCTTTTCGAACGGGTGCTCGCTGCTGGTGAAGCCAGACAGTAGCGAAAGTTAAAAAAAAACGAATCGTAAAGCACATAACCACGTTACCACGAGATTGAGTAAACGCGAAGTATATTTTACAGCAATGTAATATGCGCATGCAGTGCTCCTCTAATATACTTAATATACAAAAAAGAGCCATAAACGCCGCACACAGAACATGCAAGAACCACCAGAAGGTGGTAGTGCAGTTAGTAAAAAATACAGCGGATAATTAACGACTACGCAAGTATACGCAACTAGGCATATCACTAGAACTACTAGGATTAGGCAAATAGGCATAGTAAAATCGCAAGGCGGTGCCATGAAGCGAAACTGCGGCCAAGACCGACGCAAGGAGCAAATATTAAGCTTAAGTCCTGGTGTGAGCGAAAAAACAGAGGTGGGACCAAGCTAAGAATAAGAGTGGATGCGGATAAACTTCAAGAAAGCGGGCAAGCATGACAGTTGTGAAGGAATACACTCACGTGTTCTCCTGCGCCGGTCAGAAGCATTAGAAGAGAGAGAAAAAGAAAAATTGCTCGTATGCAGAAAATACTTAAAGCCAAACCCCGTGATGAATTCATTCAGGGTTCACCACGGTGAAGACAAGCAGTTTAAGTTTCCACCGAGACGTCCACATTCTCTGAGGCAAAATACAACTTCCTTACTTGTTTTGTTCAGGCCTTAGAGGGTTTTAATTAGTGCATCTTCGTTCTTTACACACTAAAAGCACATATCCAAGTATCATGTGGGTCGTTGGAGGAAGCAGATCTAGACACTCGATGCCCTGAGAAATGGCGCCAAAACAAGTGACAAAAATCACTTAGCCACGCCATTGGACTGTTTAAGTCTGTTTGTGCCATGCCCCAAGTAAGTTAGTTGAGACCTTGATGCTCCGTACACTTTTGCTTTCAGTTAAGTTTAGGGGCCCCGTCAGAGATTTACCTCTCTGTACTGCACTGATAGCTCTGGCTAAAGATCGATGTGTCCACATGTGCTGAAAATCCTGCAAAGTTCTACAAATAGCGCCGCTATTTGTATCGCTTCGCGCACCGTGTAGGGGGCAAATCTTCACTCCTTAAATGATTCTATTTCTTCCATATTTTGTTTTTCTTTCTTCTTTTCTTCCTTTCCTTTCTTTCCGTTCCTTCCTTTATTTCTTTTCCCTCTTCTATTCCCTCTTTTAGTTGCCGCTTTCTTTCCTTTTCCTTTTTTTGAATTCTTTTCATTCATTCCTTCCTTCCTTCCTTCCTTCCTTCCTTCCTTCCTTCCTTCCTTCCTTCCTTCCTTCCTTCCTTCCTTCCTTCCTTCCTTCATTCCTTCCTTCCTTCCTTCCTTCCTTCCTTCCTTCCTTCCTTCCTTTCTTTCTTTCTTTCTTCCTTTCTTTCTTTCTTTCTTTCTTTCTCTATTTTCTCTGCTTTGTTTCCACTTTCTTTCCTTCTGTTTCTTCCTTCCTTTCTTCCTTTTTCCTTTCTGTCATCGTTTCTTTCTTTCTTTAATTCTCTCTTTCTCTTTTCTCTTCCTTTCCTTCTGCGTTTCTTTCTTCCATTCTTTCTTTCTCTTTTTTCTTCCTTCTGTTCCTTTCTTCCTTTCGTTCTTTTCCTTTTTGTTTATTTCCTCGTTTCTTTCTTTTTGTTTTCTTTACTCCGTTCTTTCACTTCTTCGTCACTTTCTCTTCTATCCTTCATTTCTCCCATCTGGCTTCCTTTATTGAGCTCAGTTTAAGCTTCGCTGCGTGCCTTCCTATCCAAATTTCCCTCTGAAATCCACTGTATACATTTTACTTCTGCCACTAGTTGTCGCGGGCCACGAAATGCCGAAGCCTAATTACATCAGCTCGACGAGTGTCGTTTCTCTCTGCTCTCCACACTCTGGCATCTCCATTTTCCCAATCGACTCTTCGAAACCCTTTGCGAAAATACTGGTATTTTCGTCACACTGTGGTTTAACAGACGCTTCTTGCAAAGATGCCCAAAGCAAAGAAAAATGCATTATTTAATTTTCTTTTCTCATCTCTACAGATGAAACCAAGAAGAGCTAAGAGGCTTACGCACCGAAGCAAGAAATACTTTCGCCGTAGCAGGTACTTTTTCGCCGATTGCATAAAGAAAGGAAGAAGGAAAAAGAAAGAAAGCGGAAACTAAAGAGAGAAAAGAGGGAAAGAAAGAGAGAAAGGAAATGAAGGAAGGGAGAAAAGGAAAAGAAGAAATAAAAAGAGAAAGGAAGAAAAGAAGAATGAAAAACAGCTGTGAGGCTTACGCAACACAGCAAGAAATACTTTCGCCGTAGCGGGTAATTTTTCGCCGATTGCTCACTAGAAGACAAATTCTAGAAAAATAAAAACAGATATTATCTAAAGTTCTCAGGGAATCCTGTTCACATTCTTCATTATGGGAAATATGTCGTGATTGCACAATACTATATTTAGAATTGAGCTAGACACAAGAAGCTGGGCGAAATTATTAAAATACTCGGGGCAAGAAAAATCTTATTTTTCCTTTTTTTTCTGCGATACATATCCGGGAATACCGGAAACATCAAAGGAGAGTCGGTACGCGCCTGCTCTCGACACAAGATGAAAGCTCCGGCTGCTCACAAGTCGGCAGTTTAATTACTTTGTATTTTCTTCTGTACGTACTCAGTACTTATAGCTTTTTCGTGAATCAGATACACCAGTGCAAGGATTAACTTACTGACGAGCGCGGATGGATCGTTATGCGGAGGATTAGGAATATAAAGTTAACTTTAATTCTACTTCATTCACCTCCAGTCATATTGCCTTTTCACCGAGCCTGTTTTTGTTGTATGAATGACGGCAATTGTAATTGACTCAGAACTTAAATTATACATCTCAATCTCTCAATGCAGCACAGAGCTCGTTTCATTTCTTCTCTACCTACGCTTATCCACTGTCTAGAGCTCTTATATTATAGTAGAGGTTGTTATGTATGTCTTATATGTATCCTAAACTCCTCACGAGCGATGTTCAGTTTATCGATGCCTGGCCCAACTTGCTATAAAGCAAGGAATACAAAAGCACCACTCTAGTAGTTGGGGATTAACCTATAGACCTTCTAAGACCGATGCTCTGTCGGCTTACTTACGATGTTACTTCCTTTTCCAGCATCGCATTATTACAATACCGCCGTCGAGCGCTGGGAGAAGGTAATCCTGCTGGTGGTGTATACTATGCGAATGTCGAAGGCAAGACCAGAAAGAAGTATACGCTCTGAATTTACCGTGAGAACGATGAACACGATGGGCGTGGATTATGATGCTAGAAAAAAAAATTTCCGGTCATTCCCTGCTTCTTTCTAAATGCGACTTCTGCACTGGACAGTATTTATTTAGCTGCCGATGCTTGCGCTCTCAGCTCCCTTATGGCTCTGGACCGCAGTAAGGAGCCGTCGCGATGAAATATATATGCGTCTCGTGGGCGGGCACACAAACCACAATTATGAACAAGTTGTTAACGAGGAGCTTCTTCCGACTCCTGCTCATCCGCCTACACAATCACTCGCTTATTCATTCGCCCATTGGCAGGGAACCGCATGAGGTAACCTCACGCTGTGTCGCCAGAGGTAAGGGGGCACGAGTTCTTTGGGCTCGGCGGGAAGGACGAGATGGAAATGCTCCTGTACCAAATCAGGTTACTCCATTGTGTGGGCGAAGTGAAACGTCGCCCCCATCCGGTTCGTTCCACTCTCTCTAGGCGCTTTCGTTTCTCACTGTCTGGTCAGGCCGTTCTCCCCCTCCCCCTCATCTGATCCTCTTTGGCTGCTCCCCGCGTCCATCTCGTCTCGGCGCCAGAGCCACCGAGAACCTCGGCGAGACCTAATAACAGTTGCATGCGGGCCAGCAGGGCTGACCGCGGAGGATGAATCTGGGGGAGGGGGGGGGGGGGGGGGACCGTTAATCCCTAGCCCTCGCTGTCTATGTCGCCAGCGAGACGAGACTGGGCAAGGAGCAAAGATCAGCCGCCCATGCACGTTGCGGCTACCAGCCTCCTCTGGTTAGGAGCTCGAGTCGTTGCGTTAGTCGCTTAACCCCGACCATATTTGGGATTTCGCAACTCGCGGGATTATGGCGTAGGTAGTGATAGAAATATGTCGAAGAAGTCTGGAAAAGAACTTGGTTTAGAAAAGTAAGCATGCAATGTTTTCTAACAAGGGTGCTCTTATTGGTAAAGCGACACTGAGGACAAAGAGGAGGCGGCCTGTTTCGAAACGGTACCGCATTTTAATCACGAAGAGACTACTCTAACCGAAAGCGGAGACTTTATAAACTATAAAAGACCAAAAAAAAATACAGGTGGCGTCATTGCCGGCTGATTTCGCCACTAAAATACTTGAGTCTAAACCAATTTTTGGGCGCGGATCCCAGGTGGCAACCGATTCTTTTCAATAAGGACGTCACGAGTTTGAATCGATTGCCGGAAAGGTTTTTAAATATAATTTTCTCGGCGATACGTGCGTTTTTTGCTGCCGGAAAAATGTCAGCATAGTCGGAACTGATCCAAAGAATCTATTTTTATTGAGAACAATAATTTCATTCAGTTCTCCTGAGTGTCTATTTAGGCAAGAGTCTATCTCACTGGCTACCTTATCATTCTTGTACACCAGCCAATATTAATTGGTATTTCGAACGGCTACCAATAAAGAAACGAACCTCTCTCTTTGGTTGAATTCGATTCGTCTATGATCAGAAACTTTCCTGTTGCCAGTCTTATTGGCTTATCCCAATCTGGTTGCAAAGAATTTCTCTTCGGTCTTGGTGTTCACGAACACAAATCGGCTGTTACGAACACCACAGCTTTTCCAACAGTGCGGTGTGAGTTATTTCGCCACAAAGCAAGTCAAGCTGTCGAACTTTGCAGTTTCATAATGTCTGTACTTCAGAGCACCCATCGATTTTTTTTAGGCTGTGGCTAGAGTTCCGTCCAGACGGAACTACAATTCGCGTTAGAGTTCCGTCCAGACGGAACTGCATGTAGCGATGGGGTTCCGTCCAGACGGAACTGTATCTGACACCATACAGTTCCGTCCAGCATTATCTGCCACAAGAGTTATGTCAAGACGGAATTAAAGCTGGCGTTAGGGATTGGGAAACCAGTTTGCTTGCAGACTTTTGCATGTCCATTTAAAAAAGTGGCAATCCTGTTCCGCCAAATGTGTGACAGGATATTCTGCTGCATCATTTTATTTTCCAAGCAGTCAGTGAGAAATGGCAATAGAACGAGCTTTGGCTTGGGTTTGTTGGTGCGTTTGCATAATGCTTGCTGATCGTTTGTGTACGTCCTAGTCTTTTTCGCGCAACGTCATCTTGCAGCACAAACAGCGACAGGGCTTCACATCACTTCGCGAAGAGTTTCTGCACTTTGCTTCTAACAGTGTCACTTTCCCGATCGTGCATGCATGCACGGAAGTTATACCTTCGAGGATGTAACTAAACGCAGTACGCGGACAGATATTTTGGTGCCGTATACATGCGTACAGAGAACACTGGATACAGCTTTGTCAAATGGTTATTCCAGAGGCAAAGAAATGCTTTATGTGGGTAGAGATCACCCATTTTGTATAGTATGGACAGTACGGACATTAGACAGTTTTAGTTTTACGTACGTAGAACATTCACGCACGTAAACGTGAGCAGTCTACGTAGCATACACTCGTGTCGCTTCGTACAGTTTTAGCTACATGTACGGGACGCAAACTGTGTAGATCTGCCGTAGAACCTAAAAAATGCGCTAGCATGTTGTGCCGCGCCATCTAGTACAGATCAAGAAAACTAATTTTGTTTAGTAACCACCGCGCGCTCGATTCAGGTGGCCGTGGTTTAGTCGAGCTGCTTGGAGCGGAGCCGGGCAAGCCACAGTGCGGGCGATAAATACTTTCCCCCTTTCTTCTGACAAACGTTGAGCGATTTCATTCCACCGAACTGTATATTGCATGTTATCTTCAAAGGGATTGCATTCCTTCACGTCCCGCAGCTCATCTAAATCATCGTTTTTCGAGAAGCGAAGGCGCGCTGGTGTCCCACTCATGTTGGCGACGTGTGCGTATGGAGCCAAAACGTGCACCGTTTTGCTTTTCCCGCTGATTGTGCCGCGGGTCTCGCGATATCCCGCGTGGTTTTGAGCTTCGCGTGGTCTCGTGAGACCATCGGCACACTCGTTGCTATGACGACCACGAACACTTCTCCGTCAGGCTTAGGAGCTGCTGAAACGCATTTCTATCTGGAAAACAAAAGCTAGTTCTCACCTAAAACTTCATGCGAGAGCAAGAATGGACCAACTGAAGGCAAATACAGCAGTTTACAGCACGATACCACGTCGAGGGATTAGCGACGAAGCTGTTATCGTCGTGAAGCGGGCGGGCAGGGCGCCGCCATCTTGCCAACGCCACGTATGCAAGCAACGTGAAGACCGCAACGCGAAGATCCGAATCTCACGTCGTGCGTTCGACTCACGCAGACACTTCACGTTCTGCGCATGCACACTGGTGACCCGTAAGCGCTCTACGTACGTGAAGCTTCAAAGTACGTGAAGCTTCAACGTACGTGAAACTAGAACTGTCTATTGTATGGACGGAACTCTAGCTGCAGTAAATATTCCGTCTGGACGGAACTGCAGAAGCAGCAAATGTTCCGTCTGGACGGAACGCTAGACACTCCGTTTTTTTTATATCCCGTATGCATTGTCTGATTGCAAAACGTAACGAGCTCTAGCACTTCATTATAATTCCCGCTGAGCGCATAGTCCCCTAATTTTTTTCGCTTCAGAATAAGGCACTTAGTACCCTATTCGACTATAATGGGCATGTGGGTATAGAATATCATATAATAAGGGTATAATGAGAATATAATGGCAGCTATCCACAAAGTAACTGAGTGGTTATTGGAAGGCGTCCAGTTACCCACATCTAAAAGGTACAGCCTTTGTCAAAAGTTTGCAGCCCAGGGGGTTTGCTTCTGAAGCACACTGTCTGGTTCGTAAAGCATCTGCAGCGCTCGAAATTTGCTGAAAGTAAGATGATTTCTGGTCCTTCCTCCTCTAATAAGTATGGCTGCCACGAATACTTCAGGAGTCCCACTACAAGGCTTAGAAGCAAACCCCCGGGCTCTAAACTTTTGACAAAGACTGTACATATGCAGACACCAATGTTTTGATGTATGTTAAGGGAATTTCTTTCGTACTGGTAATGATAAGACGTGTCCGTCTTCAGTGCTATTCGTCTACACATCTGGTCCACTTTCGCGAACTAGGTCGTTCCCATTTTTTTCCTGTTTCTTTCCCTTTTAATCTTTCTTAATTACGAGCACTTCCAAAAACAAAGGTATTTGGCACTTTTCTATTTATGTTATTATTCTGCTACCTAACATATACAAACTCTAAATCTACGTAGCTAGGTGGGGTGGGAACAGAATACCAGCAATGTAAAGCACACCATGAAACCGTACCTAACGCGTCGCTGTTGGGTGAGCAAACACCCGAAGTCACGCCGACCCTCCTTACACCCACGCAGTTCGATCGTGCTAGATTGATGCTGAAGTCACACACTAGGGTCGAACTTAACAAGCACGTTATAAAGATCGCAGCCCCGCGCTCTCGCACAGGCATTTCTGTCCGCCCACGCGAGGCGCCGATCGAAGCCGGTTGCGTCACGATCTTGGTTGCGAGAATTTCGCGCGTAATTTTCTTTCAGTGCGGGCGCCTCCCGCCGACGCGCGCAGCGTTTGCCCGCGTAGGTTGTTTTTCACTCGGCATTAAACGGAGCGGAGACCGTGCCGATATCCTGCACATCCTCGGCGTCGCCGGCAACGAGGTTATTTCGCAAGGCCTCGGCGAGCGACTGCACGAATGGTCAGCGTCTTCGAAATGGTCCCATTGCGGCAAACAGCTTTCATCGCTACTGCGAGCCTGCGGGTAGCCGGATGGTCAGTTGCGTAGTTCGCATCTGTAGCGGTTCCCACGTGCCTGGCGTGGTAGTGTTTTATGGATAACGGATGGCTTTGGAAATGCATGGCGCGGGTATTTGGCTTCCCGGGCGCTTTGTGCAAACAATGTTCCATTTGAAACCTGTTGGCTCACACTGACAGCGAGCATATATATGTTGTGAAGTTGTAGCAGCGACGTACATACCGTTATCGCCCTGTGTATGCGAGCGTATATAAAGAGTGAGGTTATATTTTCTGTAAAATGGTACCACAATGAAATGGCTTGCGTAACTGCGTCTATGCTTCGCGCGCTTGCTCAGTGAAAAACCACTAGTCGAAGATTCAAGTACAACTTTTTCGTAATGAATAAAACAAGACCTAACCAAATATTCTACAATTCATTTTTGCGATATAAATCCAAATATTAATTTACATAAAGCGCACTTCGCGTCAAACCACAGTAAAAACATTTTTCCTCCCGACTCCCTGCCCCCGATTTAGGCTTGTGCTAAGCCAAACCTAGTCAGGAGGGAAGATTAGACAAGAAAATTTTATGGCTGACGATGAGGAGGAATAGACTTTATTTAAATGGTAAGGAGCTGTGGCGGATGGGTGTCTACGGCTCGTGCAAATCAGGGATAATCAGCGAATAATTTCCAAAGGTAAAAACTTGCGCAAGTTTTTACCTTTGGAAATTATGAACCAACTCGCCCAGAAGAAAGTACTTATTCAGCGAATAATGGGAGCTGTATTTCTTTTGTGTTGTACCTAGCCCTGAGGACGGTGATGAAACTGTCCTGGCACTACGCATGTTAGGTTACCAGTTTAATCCAAGACATGTAGATGCGTAGGAGCAATAGCGCAAACAAGACAGGGGACCAAGAACAAGTAGACACACACAGCGCTAACTTCTAACTTTATTAGAAACCAAAGCACAAGAATTTATACATACATTTTTTCCGTATCATCCCAAAGCATGCGCAAAATCACTGTGAGCGTAGGTAATCTACTTCTTTTTTTGAGAGTGCGACAGAAGGAGTGCTTACACAGGCACTTCCTAACCTGGCTATCTTTTCTGCTTCGATAATTTCACGAGTGCGCTTGTCATTACTTTTATGAACCAACAAGCCCGAATTTCAACGATGTAGATGCGCTTGGTAATCGCTGGTTTGCTGGAAGTGTCAACAATTATGTTTGTGTTTTCGTGTGTCTGTGTCTTTTAGCGCGAATTTATCAGTATGAAGTCAACAATTGAACAAACTAACTTTTTAAGGGACGTCTAGCCTCAAAGTTCAAGAGCCTTTCAGGAACATCGATGGCATTCGTCCACAATGTTCGCTTGCTTTTTCTGGTGCGTTAAATGTATCAATCCGTGTTTCATCGTGAGCTGCATTCTTTTTTTTTTTCGACAGTCCAACACAGTATTATAAAACAGTCATCTGAGATATATATGGGCCACGTATCATCAGCCCTTTAAACGTAATCTTAGTAGCAGTGCTGAAACAGTACTGCTTTTAAACAGCGGATATATATATATATATATATCTATATTGAAAAATTACTGCGTTAAGTAGGATGGTGTTGCGCAAGAATGCCCATTCATTAGGCACCGTTTCCTCCACATCGGCTTGTTCTTATATTTTTTACTTTTGCCTTTGCAATAAAAATACAACGCAGATTTATAAATTTTCTCACTTCAACCCAGTATCATGTGCAAACGCTCACTTTAACCAAGGCAAGAGGATCAAAGAACATCGTGCCTGGAACGGTTCATCTAAGCAACTTAAGGGAAAACCTAAGCTCAGCCTTAAGGAAATGGCGCGACATCGTTATTAGGTCCCTTCAGCGGCCTGGGGTGCTCTTTGCGTATCACTTCGCAGACACGGAGACTGTACTTGCGTTACTCATCACATAGCACTTAAACAATCCCTAAGAGAACAATGCGGTAGCATCAGAGAAGCCTGCCACGCAGGTATTCCTTCTTTGTCGCATAGGTTCTGCCTACATGCATATACAAGCGGAATCGGTCATTCTCCACTTTACATTCATAGATCCCTTGGAGCCCTCCTACCACTTTTGGCTCAGTGGTGCAGCGGTTAAGCGATGCCCACTGACCCTGCAGGTGGCTGCGTCAAATACATCCAGTGGTGGGGCTTGTGAAACCCAGGCTGCTCTCCCCGAGCAACCTTTCGTAAGCAGTCATTAATTTAATTGCTACCTGCCACGGTGGGCAGTTTGCTCACAGTTCGATGGGCAGATTGCCATATGTCACGGTGGGCAGGTTGTGATGACACGTCATAAGGTCACGTGACCTAGGGGGCAGGAGGGCCACCTGCTTTTTCGATCGCAGCGTCGACATCGACGATGACGCCTGATTTTTTTCAGAACGATAATATTACTATACTCGATATATACACCACAATGACCACAATATACCACAGTGAAATAGTGCACCACAAACTGCTTCCAGAAGTAACGACATTAGGGGACTGATTACATGTTTGAAAAGTGTAAATGGTTTGGTTTGGTTTATGGGGTTTAACGTCCCAAAGCGACTCAGGCTACCAGAGACGCCGTAGTGAAGGGCTTCGGAAATTTCGACCACCTGGGGTTCTTTAACGTTCACTGACATCGCACAGTACACGGGCCTATAAAATTTCGCCTTCATCGAATTTCGACCACCGCGGCCGGGATCGAACCTGCGTCTTTCGGGTCAGCAGCCGAGTACTGTAACCACTGAGCCACCACGGCGGAGGGAAAAGTGTAAATGTAAAATTTATTTTTCGTCTTCTTTCCTTCTGTAACATACCGAGCTTAATTTCTATTATGATAGATTTTTTGCTCACCAAAGCTGGTGAGACTCTAGGGTGAGTCTCACCTATCTATAAATTAATGAATCAATGCTCGCACAATAAAAACATATCAGTGCTCCAAACCGTCAAGAACGAGGTAATCATATATTTGGTGACTTTACCTCACATGGGCAATACATTATACCGAGGTAATCGACTGTAATCAGCAGCTTTAAATCTAGAAAGCGACGTCGTTCGGGGTCTGCCTATAAATGCGCTCGGAACCGCCTCACTGTTCACGTCTCACTGTACGTTATTACGCGCAATGCGGCGTCCCAAGCGTTTTCCTCTCTGATCGGAGGCAATCAGTTTACCGTCAGAACACATGCACGGAGGTACGTATAGGCTCTTCAGTATACTTGCACGCACATCAGGAAGCTATCATTAAGGCCATCCACGTGGCGTGATGGACCGAGGTGTTCGTTAGGGGAAGTCCCGTTTTGCAGAGCCGATCTGCCGAGCAAACAGAGGATGTCAGCTGCGAGGCGACGTAGATGGACTCTCGAGTGGTCGGAACACGGTCCGCTCGGAAACAACGCTCTTCGTCAGTCAGAGCTGCAGAGTCTCGATCGATTCCACTCGCGGCCTGGAGTGCTCGGCAATCAATTCGACGAGCGGATGGAGTACCCAGCATCCGGTCGAACATTCCCGAGATGAGTGGCCAGAAGTTTAATTGCTTCCTTCCGAGAATGTTTTTCGAAGTAGAGTTGATGGTATGTTTCATAGAGGAATTAAACATAGACGCACTTTGGAAAGGATGCGTCGTCTTTTCTTGGGCCACACTACCGGGAGCTTTGCGCCATTCGAATGGTGGATAATCGTTGCTGGTCCATACTGGCATCCTGGCTGCACATATCAGAGTGAAAGTGTAATATCACAATTCGCCATTGCTTGCCGTGGTGAGTTGAAGAAACGACAACAGTGGTTCGGCATAAATATTACATCATTTAAATTGTGGTTCGTTTCTGGGTTCTTATTGTTTGTTCCTGTTTTCAAGTGAGTTGCGGTAACTTTCCAGCACCAGATAATAGTAGCAACACATGGAGTGAGCAGTCCTGCAGATGACTTGTGAAAAAAAAAGTATTTCATTTGATGAATGTATTGAAGTAAAGAACTTGAATTATGATTAACAATTGATTTCTTTTCGTTTCAGCCTTTTCCTGATTTTAGTAAAGAAGCACTACTGCATGAGGTCCAACCGGCTTACCGACTTGGTGTGAAGCCTGACCTTGAAGTTGGCCTTGGCGAAGCATAGCATAGCGACAGCCCTTGCAGAAATAAAATGAATATTGCCGCGACTGGGTTCTGAACCGGCTGCGGCGCGAAGAGATAAGCATCGTTGGTCACTTCACGAGGGCACATTGCTATCGCCGCAGCCGATCACGTCTCGTTTTACGCTGCAACACACTCGCGCGCTGTGCATTGCACATCGTCGTCTGCATCAGCTTCCATCTGCGGCGCGAACAAATCAGATCAGCTTGCCCTTGATCAGACCTTAACCTGAGTCTAATATCGTCGCCAGAAAGGCAGACGACCCAGAAAAACAAAACCATGAGCCAATAAGACTAAACACATGATTTTGTATGTCTACTCGGTTTCGCTGCGTTAAAAACCTACAAGTTTGTTTTTTTACTCTTCTTTGCTACTCTTTATCAGTGTGTTATATAATAAACTCATGTCAGCTTTTACTGTTCCGCAGCGGAGTTCTCTTCTAATGAAACACAAAAAAAGTGCAGTGCCCTCAACTCCTGCTTTCTTAATCTCTTTGAAGACGTGATTTTGCCATCGCCGAAGGCTGTATGTGCGTACCATCGTCTTCTTTACCCCTCAGTATGAATTATTCACCCTTCATTGGCGCAATGCTCCTGTCTGCAGAAGCATATATGCCGAAGTATCCGCCAAGACCTGTAACGCTCGCTATAACGGACTCAAGTTGACTGAGGGATTCTGTATCAGGCTCTGATGAATAAGGCCCGAAAGCCTCAGCATTACACTCGTACTACTGCTAGCCATGCGCTACCCTATAGCATATTTCATGTCGATAAGCTTTGCTACACTTCCGAGCACACGCTTCACTCAATCGGCAGATTGCAGCGAGTTTCAAGCCTTCCCGTGCGCTCGTTATCCCCGTCGGGTGACAATATTCACGGATACACGGCTGACATAAAAAGGATTGCAAGGGAGGCAGGAAAAAACAAAGCAGCTGTAAACACAAGACGCCGAAAAAACAATCCGTAAGAGCGCAGAATACAAGCTTCGCTTCTTTCTCCAGCTAGGAGGATCGTCTAAGAGGATTCATGAAACGTTAACGGAGAACCAGACGAAGTAATGCTATCCCCACGTTCTTTTTTTTTGTATATTGAGTAGCCTACATGTTTTATGAGCAGCGTCGAGCTTATCTGTGCATATCGCATATTTTAGTAGTACGAAGCACGTTCCAATTTATTTTCTCCACAAATGTTCCGGGTAAACAAAGTTTCCTCCGTTAAAACGTTCTCTTTACAAATCAAATTGTTCCCGAGACTTGACCCTTCGTGCTGTTTTTCTTGTTAAAGCGCATCGCCATGCTAAACCTGTCCTTAGGCATTGTTTTAACTTTCTGTACAATATTTATGTCCATAAATTTATGAAGGCAGTGACGAGCGGACATGCAACGTCACGTTGTCCTGTCCACTATGTATTAAAGGAATAAAATTGCGCAAAGAGATTGAAGAAGAAAACCAAAAAGACGTGAGGACACGGCAGAGCGCTCTAGTATGTCAGGTAGGCATGTTCTAGGTAGGTATGGCTCTAGGTAGGTATGTTATCCTCTAGGTGTGTCAAACTATGAACCAAACAGAGACAAAGTTGACAATCGTGTAGAGAAAAGCATAAGTTGCTGGCTAGTATAAATACAAGAGTACAAAAATTTACCTGATTTTCTACGCTTGTAACCAACAAAGAGGGCTGCGAGAAAAATAATACGCCACAATATTTGTTGTAATTATTATAATTGTGTGGAGCGATGTTGTTCTTCATTTTTATGATCCTTATAAGTGCTCATCAACATTTTTCCGCCCTTTATATTTCATTACGCCTGCTTCGTACGTTACCTCGTACGCTAATCTAACTCAATTCTTAATGTTCTCCTCGTCATAATTATCATTAGTCAGAATAAAGTGCCGGGAGAGGACCGCTCCTGACGATCTCCAATATTGCTCGTCCAGTGTCAACCACGTCCTAGACCTGTACTGGCGAATTTCCTAATCTGATTTCCCCTCATTATTCTATACCCAGAGCTTCGTTTGTTTTTCCTTGCCGTCTTGTTTATCCCTTCAATAACATGTAGGTCATCTTTTTTTTTCCGCGAAACACGTACATTCCCTTCGCAACTCCTATTCTCAGTCTTAATCAAGCCTACATTTCCGTCAGATCATGTTAGTTACATAATTTATGCCGCTGTCATTCTATGCGTTCTCCTTCCCGAAAGTCGTTGATCAGCCCTCCTTTTCTGTTAATGCATTTTTGTTATCCACGATATTTCGTGTTCATAGGTAATTTTAATTCACTTTCTTTTGCGTTCTGCTTTTTTAATATTTAAACTTGACTTTTCCATGCTTTCTCATGTTTTCTTTATTTTATATTCCTGCTTTCTATTCTGCCTGCAAATGTAGAAAGCTCCGTGTTATGTTCTTTCTAGTGGTACCTTATATTGCCTCTTAAAATGTGCACTCTGCTTTATTTTCCTCTTTAAATTAGTAATCACCACCAGCGTCGGCACTGACGACGTTTTCCTGTTGTTTGTTCTTTTGCTTTCAGAGCACATCATCATAAAAACGCCAATGTGATCGATTTTTTCCAGATCGCTCAAAGCCGGCGTGTGCAGTGCATGGAGGAAGTAAAACGAAGACCACATTGTGAAGCGTATAGAGATCGCGAATGACTTTTTGGTGTTTATACGAAAGAGATAAGAAAAAGAAAACATCAGAGAAAACACTTTTCTGCACAAGAATAGAGGAAGCCGTAGCGGGAAGCGGCGAGAAGATAGGGCGGCCAGGATTATTTGCGCACTGCCGAGCGCCAGCCGATTTTGGCGCGTCGTTCGCTTTACGGCTGCGAGAAAAGGTCTATTCGCAACGCTTTCTGGAAAGAGTTTCCTCTTCCTTTTATGCCCTGCACACGGTAGCATGGAGTTGTCAAAAACTTAAACAGAGGAAACCAAAAGAACCGAATGCTCCAAGAATAACTACAGCTAGATTTTGGGCTGTTTTTCTGGTCCCTGGAAAGAAAAAACTCTTTGTGCTCCGTTGCCGAGGCCGAATGGTACCGTTCTATCGGCCATTCTGGCGCCGACGGAAGCAATCGCGCACGGCCAAAAATGAAGGAACGACCTTGAGTCGTGTCAAAATGCCTTTGGCCGTCTTTTTCTGTTTCAATCTATTCTTCTTTCTTTTTTTTCAGATTGAAGGTCTGCATTTTTCGAGGCTGGGTTAAACTGCCGACTGGTGAAATCAAAATTTTATTGAAAAGAAAACTTCTTGTTTGTGTTTCTCTTCTTCAGAAAAGTTTGAAAATAAGGTTTAGAGATGGGAATATGAGGGAAGAAAAGCCTAATAGACTAAATAGTCCTGCTGACCTATTTTCATGAGGGTGAAGTGATTCTGAGTTTGTTAATGCGACACCAAGGCTTGCTTTTAGACACTATCTTCAAGAGAAGAAACTCGACACTATAAAGGCATTTTTGATTCAACTTTCGCAAAAGCATCATTTGTACTAGCGAAAGTGTAATGTAGCCTCTCTGCTGGCACTAACGTGGCAGCCATGCGTTTGAAATGCAGCGAAAGAACATTCTTCTGGCTTGGAGGCTTAAATTCCTGGTGCGATGAATGGTGGCGTGTCTCATTAATCCCACCGGATCAGTAAACACGTTCAATCGTATAATCAATAGATACCTGAATATCAAATCTATACAAGAAGAGTTCCCTCCTATATGTTACACTGAAAGTTTTTGTAAATATCATTCGATGCTTGCGTTCGGCTTAGATGGGTTGTAGTTGCAGTGGTCACATATAACGAAACATAATGAAGCTTATCTTTTAGGACCTAAGCTACAAAAGAAAAATTGAGGGAACAACTCAATCTGCTGCAACTTTTTTTTTTTATCTGAGAGCAATAAAAGCCTCATCGGGAGAAAAAAATGGGTCGCCGGTCAAAAAATTTGCTTGTTGATTTGGAGGAAGCGACCTTCATATAAATTCCATTGTATGGAGAGAAGTGACGTCAGCATAGCGGTTAATTCCCATTGGCTGGAGGGAAGCGACGTCAACAGTCCAGAAATGACGTCACTTCCGTTAAAGATAAACAGCTTTTAATGCTATCGCATTGCTAACCCAAGATAATTAGGGGTAACTAGGCAACTGAACCTGAGGCAGCGATTGAAATAAATTCCACGTTTCTTTTGGTCCAAGAATACCATCAGTGCTAAGAATTTCGACGAACGCGAAACTCAAGAACGCCTGTACGAGAATGCGGAAATTTTTTGCGAACGTTGAAGAGTGCCACACAGCTGAAATTAATTTTCAGCCTTCCACTAAGGCGCATTATTAACAAACAAGGACTAAAAATATTGCAGTGTTAGTCCTTCGGGGCTATGCCAGCACCACTTGTCCTTCAAAGAGCAACAATACCGCCTTAGAGTCTGAGTGCAAGGAGACATAAGGTACGATTTGACAGCGCCGTTCGTTGCAAGCACTGAGCAATACAGTTAATCTAGTTGTAACCCATTTGTTGGCTCTTAGAGGACGCCTCATAGACCACTGGAAGCGCTAGCACACAAAATATTCCCCTTTTATCTATGTAAATACGTCTATGCTGGAACGAAGCACCGTCCACATAGAGCCAACCACTCGCATTTCTTCCGGATGCTCCACGCGCCTTGGGATCTAATCTTCTATGGCGGCTCGGATAAGACGCATAGGCAGGCGCCTTTCTTTTGCCGCCTTCGCACGGAAATTGTATACGAAAAGAACGGCGTATTTCAGCGCAGCCCGATGGGCCCGCACCGCCTTTATTTACCGTTCGCTTCCCAGATTCTCGCATTCTCGCCGTCATCTCGCGTGACACTGTTTCGTTCCGAGCAAATCAAGTTTCGCGTTGCTGCTCGGGCCGGCTTCGAATTTCTTCTCCGGAGCGGAACGGCGCCGAAGAACAAAAAAAAAGGAAAGAGGATGTAACGACGACACGCGACGCGAACGCGATTGGAGGTGCGGACGATTTGCGAGATAGAAAATGCCGTGCAGCATTCTACAAGGCGCAGCTGAAGATAGAAAACCGGCTGAGGCCTGAATATCGCTGGTTGATGGCGGGAAACGAGAAAACCATGGTTGGCTGCTGGCCAATCGCGAAAGGCGAACTTCAAGATAGTGAGGACACAGGCCAGTAGCCAACCTTTGTATGCAACGCTCTACTTCACGAGTTAAATTGCAGATTAACTCAAACGCCCGGTGCTACCTTCCGCAGTACTGCACTAATCACGAGACAAAAAGCTACTTCGGGCTCTCAGAAATGAAGCCAGCGACGTGTATTGTATTGGAACGGACAATGGCACGGAAGCTTGAGCATGGATGAAGCTAGGGGCGAACCGAGAAAGGAATGGCGGAGATTCAGGAAGCCGTAAAGGAAAAAACAAAAAAATTAACACACGAATGAGCGAACCGGGCAGCTGTAACGTAAAGTAAATAAAAGCCAAAAACCTTCTTTCATCCTTCAGTCGTCATCATTTGTCTTTACTTTAATAGAAATAGAAAAAAAAAACGTGCTGCTTGCTACTCAGTTCCTTCCAGTGCTGCCCCTCCGCCACCTTCCGAGCTGCCATCGACGTATTCCAGTTCGGACGACACGTATTGGGTGCCGAGCTAGCGGACGTCTGCACGCCATATCGACTCGGGGATTCCAGCTCCGGTACGGCTGTCCGTTTGTTTACGCTCGCTAGGCCATTGCGTGCTGCAGCCCCAACCCTCTGCTATTCCAAGAAAGCACGAACTCCCTCTCCCTCCCTTTATTTCTTCGACGGCCCGCCTCGATGCCCCTCATCCAGCACAATCCGCACAAGGGCAAGCAAATAAATAGAACGAAGGAGCGAAAAGCGATGCTATGCGGCTCCCCTTTGTTTTCCTCTTCTATTTACTCTTCTTTTCTTTGTTCGCGAATTCTGCGGCGGCATAATGCAAGCGCCGGTGTATATCCATGGCAGGGGAGCAATGCGCAGCCGCGTAATTCGGTTAGCGTATTGCGCCGGAGCGCCCCATTTTTCTAGCACATTTCGTGTGTGCGCTGTGCATGAACCCGTTTGCTTTGCGTTCGTAGCGCCGGTGGTATACTGTAGCTTCTAGTGCGATAGTATTGCCCCTATCTCTCTGTGCTCCTTTGTATCTCAGCATTTGTTTACTACTTGCGTTCACGTCTTTGCTTTCTTTTTTTTACAAACAAAAAACAAGAGCAGCTCTACCAAAGATGGCAACCGGGGGACAGTCTTTACGAAGAACCTATCTGTTAGTTCGATGTCTGCGTGATTTTTTTCCTGTTTATAACCTCTCTTATCCCCTTTCTTTCAAATGACAATGTCTCCTTCTTCATATCCTCAGATACTGCAGTGTTTTCCGCATGAATGTATGAATTTTGCAATTCACTTCGCCACTGCTCAATCTTCCATACTCTAGGAGCGATCGACTTCACGCTGACTCGAACGCGAACACTTTGAGAAATTATAGAAGCAGTGCTTCCTGACTGTAATCTGTAACGGTAACTTCTTATTAAAAATTTTAAGTGCATCACCGGATTGTACATTCCAGCACGCGCGACCTAACGGTTCATCCCCTCCGTAAGTGTTCCTTCGGATTCCTTCCCTCGTCTTCGTGGTATGTTTGCGTACTGCGGATGTAAATAATTGGAGGAGGCCTGAGATTACTGCTATTTCGTCGCCATGGGAGAAACCGGGTTAAGTAAACATTGCCTCACCTCAAAGAACATAGGTAATGGCCCCAATTCAAAGGCTCAACATAACAAGTTCTTTAGGTATAGTTTTTTTTTCCTTTGATTTCGTCTGACTATTATAATTTTAGTTTTTAATGCGGGAAGTATGAGGCTGACAAATTTTGACAGCGCTAGTGAATGCAGGAGCGTCGTTTTTTTCTTGCATGATCGAAGGTGCAATGCAGGAACTGAAGAACTCAGCACGCCTCATCTTGACCTGTGCGATTTCCAGTCACTTCAAAAGTGAAATCTCTAGTATGTTGCGCAACCTTGTCGAACTTACAAACCCATTAGAGGACGTTTGCGTGGTCTTGGCTTGTCTATAGCGTGTGTTCGGGTACAGTAGCTACGTCATTGCCCTTGCCACCACACACGGAGTTGTATTCTGCAAGTAACTTGCATTCTAACGCATATCTCTTGCATCGATTATTCTCATTTGAACAGTTGTTATCAATAAACGCAGGAACGATCTTTTTTTCGCCTGTGATTCAGATTGGCGATTAGCGGAAGCTAACTTTGAAGTCGTCATTTATGTGGTTACCACTTCAAAAATTGCTTTTAAAAACACAGAATATTCACTAAACAAGACTTTCGTATTTACGAATCTCGACAAGTAACGAGCATCAATGCTGAGATTTCTGTACGAGCCAGGAATGAATGCCTCATCACGAATCTTCATTACGTATTCCCGATTGCAATGGATGGCGATGTCTGTGAGCGGTGTGGCATCCTTACGTACTCCTCTGTACTAAAATCACGAATACAACGATATTTGTTCTATTTTATGCAAAATCCTTTTTCAGTTAAACCCGTAATGTTTACTGGTCGACTGTGTACCGTTGCAGGAAACAGCTCTGAGCAAAATGCTGGAACGGTCTGCGAGCGCCGAACATTATCACTTTCGTTATTACCGCTACACACTAAACACGAATACACCTATATGGGAATAAAAAGGGAGTAAGTTCCTTAAAGGACAACTTTACTCTCTTTTTTTTCCTTTGTTTAGAGTGTACATACCAGAGACGGTGCACTGTGCCATGTGCTGCACTCCATCCCGTTAAGCCGTTTATAGGCAGCTAGGTGCAAATGTATGCTAAACATCAAATACTCCATGAGAACACCAAGAACTGCCCAAAAAGGCCAAAGACACCTCCGATGTGCCGGCAGCGCCAGCGTTGTTTACTAACTACGCCTAGCTGGCGGCGGCTTTGTTCCCGCTGGTTCATACCACCGACGGCCGCCAGCCTGGATGCGCTATGAACGAGCATACGAAGCGTCAGGATTTATCGTCCTCTGTCAGCAGACGCGCACGCTGTCCGGAAACTTCCGGCCGTCGCGATGCCGATAACTAATTCAATTTGTGCGGAGCGCATTCATTCTGCGATTCGGAGCAGCAGCCACCCACGGAAGACCAGGCGCCGGCTGAGAAAAACATTCGCAGCGCGCGCCGGCACGGGACGCGCCTGGAATTAAAGTCCGCGTCTTTTATTTCCTACTTCGTCGTTCTCTTGTGCGCTTCTGTCGGCGTCCGCGGCTTGAGGAGGAAAAAAGGAAAAAGGCTTCACTCTGAGAATTAAAGCCCACGTTCTCAAACAGTTGCTTCGCGTGACCTGAATAAGGAAGCAACCGCCAACGAAGGCATTAAAGATAACCCACACGGAAACTTAGCCACACATAATTTATGATTCACTTCAGTCCCATTGTATGAGGAATAATCCTTCGGTTTGGGCCTCCTGATCAACTATGGGCACAGCACATTGCACGTAGAAGTAAACGATAGGACTACACTGAAGACCGCTTATGTTAGCTCTTCAATATCTCCCGAGCAATGCGTGAATGAATTAACGATATTTTGCTCACATTAGAACACCGAACTTAATGCATTTGCGTGAAAGGAACTGCTATATATAAGGAAAATTCAACACAGACTATCATGGTGCACTTCAAATTTTTGTCTATCCAGCCGTCGTTACTTAATCGGGTAAGATGTGAGGCAACTTTGGAGACCCCACAAACGCAATGGTATGCTGCATATATGGAAATATTACGGTATGATCAGACATCTGATGCCACAATTCTGCGAAAGCGCAGGCATTTAGTCTCGATGATTACCATGCTGCTTTAACTCTAAGCCGAGGCTTCACACACGCGGCAAAATCTTTCTGGACGATGAAAGTTGGCGGACGTGAGGGGGCGGGTGGCGGTGGGTACGGCAGCACCTCCTAGCTAGGATGGCGGTGTTAGGGAGGAGGATGTTGGGTGGTGCTTCTGGAGGTCAACTGGCTTTTCCACTGCATCTTTGAATTCGATTTCGCAGTCATTTATTGTTCCGCTGATGAGTGAGTTCTTGCTGGGTGCGGGTCCTGTGGAAAGAAGTCGATGGCTGGTGCTTCTGATGCGCAGGTTTATTTGTTCCCAGGTTTGTTCTTAGGGTAGGTTCGAAAGGTTTCTAGATGGTGAAGCCGGGCGGGGGTGGCGTGGGGAGGTGTATCGAGGGTGCTGGTGCGTGTGTGGGCAGCTCCCTATCTACACTCTAAACACAAATATGCCTATACGGGAGTAAAAAGGAAAAAAGCTGTCCTCTAGTGCACTCCAAGGGAGTGCCCTTTTTGCTACTTTCGTGTTTAGAGTGTAGGGGGTGCGAGGCGGAGGTGGCTTGAACGCGCTGCTTCTGGAAAGTGGAGGCTTCACTTCGATGGACTTCATACTTCTAGTAGGAAAGGGGGGGGGGGGGGGGGTACACTGGCATTGCTTTCGCATTAAAACAACGTGCTTGTATGCGTCTTTGTGTAGCCTAGTTTGAGTGACCCTCGGCACTAGTCTGCGCCTGTGTGGACGTCCGCTCCGGTGAGTTTGCTTGTGAGAGTTGGGGCTTGTTGAGTGTGGACGTTCAGTTGTATTTGCCCATGAGTGCTTGTGTTTGCGCATGCGCACACCTTGTCCAACAACTGACGAAGGGAGTTGCGGGGCATTTTAATAAAAAACGAAGATTCTAAAAGCTACAGCCCTCACACATTTCGTTTAACAGTCCGCTCGTGTTGTGTGCATCGGTGTGAGTTCGCAAAAGTTCTGTAATATAACCTTTCCGCAATGAAGACCATGCCTGTAATTAAAACAGAATAATCTTCAACCAACACCGGATATATTCGCACCGAGTTTCCCGTGCAAAACTCAGTCTCCTGAGGAAATGAAGTGAGTAATATATTGAATAACCGAGTGTTTTGAGTAACCGGACACGTTTTCAAGCAGTGAAACCTACAAATCCTTAACAAGGCTGTCGACGCATGGGACAATAACTCAGTACTCGAGTGTCGTCTGTCTTGTAGAAAAAAACTGGAAAGTGTCGGCAACTTATCATCTGCTCTGTACGTCCACATCCAATATGCGCAAAGAAACGCAACTGAAAACTCGAAGGCCTACAAATCATACTTCTTCCAAACGGAGGGTGGGCTGTTTTGGAAAAGTATTTAAAGTGCATGCAGATGAGAGTACAAGCGCACAAGAGTTTCCCTTTCCCAAGACTAAAAAAAGGGGGGCCTTAGATTAAGCTCCCATGAGACCGTCATCGAAAGGTAGCGGAACCCCTGTGCAGCACTCCATCCCAGTCCTTGCTCAACGAAGCACTTGGAAGGTCCAAGTGCTTCGTTGATTGATTGATTGATTGATTGATTGATTGATTGATTGATTGATTGATTGATTGATTGATTGATTGATTGATTGATTGATTGATTGATTGATTGATTGATTGATTGATTGATTGACTAACGTCTGTACATTAACATTCTTTCACTCCAGCTGCGGAACAGTAAAGCCTTGCTCACATCACTCACGTCATTTGTGAAGAGTGAAACGTAAGACTGAATGGGCAATAAATTACATGTGTTTGGTTTGGCTAAAACTTGTTGCCGACGGGTTCTTCCGTGACAGCAAACGCTCAGAGCAACCAGCGGTGAACCTGGAGTGCAAAAGCCCACAAAAAAGCAAAGATAAGACGGCGAAGACAGGAATCCGCGTGCCTTGAACGTTCCCATTGCTGCGCGTGGAAGTAAAAACAACGTTGCAGACTGAGTAAAGCCATTGGACGAACTGGCCCGCCGCTTGGGTCGTAAATCCGCGCCCTGGGCTAGTGGCAGCGTGCTGTGCCTTCGTGTAACGATCCTGCCGTGGTGTAATTGCCGGCAACAGCGCCCTGGGTGAGCGTGGCTTGATTCACCTATGCAACCGGGGTACGCTGCGACCACGGTGGCTTCGACTATCATGATGTGCTGATATAGCCGCTGGCGTCTGAAACCTCAGCAATAGCCTTGCTTGGGAATGTTGTTGGATTTTCTTACGACTGAGCAAGGACACACAGCGGGGATTAGGTCGTCTGCTGAGGATGAAAACTTGGTCGCGTTGATAGCACTAGTTGTTGGTCGGTTGGTTGGTTGGTTTATGGGGTTAATGTCCAAAAGTGATGGAGACTATTAGAAATTCTGCAGTGGGGGGTCCGGATAATTTAAACCACCTGGGCTTCTTTAACGTGCACTGACATCGCACAGTACACCGGCTTCTAGCGTTTCGCCGCCATCGCAATCCGACCGCCGCGGACGGGACCGAACCCGCGTTTTTCGGGTCAGCAGCGGAGCCCCATTACCACTGAGCCAGCGCGGCGGCTATTGCATGAACTGTAATGTGCACCTCATGTACCGACCGACCGACCGGCCGATTGATTGACCGATTGTTTGAATTATTGAACGATTGATTGATTGATTGATTGATTGATTGATTGATTGATTGAGTGATTGATTGATTGATTGATTGATTGATTGATTGATTGATTGATTGATTGATTGATTGATTGATTGATTGATTGATTGATTGATTGATTGATTGATTGATTGATTGATTGATTGATTGATTGATTGATTGATTGATTGATTGATTGATTTGTAACATGTCTGCACCTCTCGTCCTGCCCTTTCACTTCTCTTTGTTGTGGCATGGTAACTCAAAAGAACCTCCGAGGGTTAACTATCTGACGCTGTCTCACAGCGTACGCCTCCTTTGGAGCAGAAAAAGTAATCACCGAGTAAACCCTACCACAGAGACATCATACGTTGTCTTTACCCACTAATGATGCCTGAGATGTAAAAAGGGAAATCTAGCAAATGGTGGAACAAGAACCGAAACGACAAAAGTCATGCGACATTCGCCAAGGGACAGTGTTGTGGAGGTAGTGTAGCTCGGCATTGTTCGGAGCTGGCTCGCTGCATCCAGATTACCGGATTCGTATGGCACGGGGCATTATGCGCATTAGAGAAGCATATAATCGAGAACGGTGCATGTTTCCTTCACCGTGATCTTCACGGCATTACACAGATGCAAGCTGCTGTCTAATGACTTTGCAAAGCAGCGTGGAATATCCCTTGTGGTTTTCTCAAAAAATACTGCCTAGATGCGAAAAACTATTAGGCTGCCTGAGAAAAAGAATGGGTTGTGTACGGTGCAAGGCTGTCCCAAAAGGAAATCATGATGATGCAGAAGAGATTTGTGACATGCTAATGCTAATAATAATGTGATGCCGGTATCAAATGTGTAGTCAGGTTTAGCTTTTTTCTAACGAATAATTTTACGAAGCGGGATACAAAAAGAGAATTAACAGTGATGTGGACATTTTTTTATCGCACTTTTCCCTCTGTGGACCAAATGCAGTGTTTCGCGAACGGTGACTCATTGCAAAACCTTAGTGCTCGAAGTAAATTAAGTACCAAATGAACACAGTTTCCTCTTGTCACAGGCAATGAAAATTCGGTTCATGCGGCGAGCTGTAATGAAGTCACACAAGTGAAATCATTTACATGCTGACTCCTCTCTTAAACGGATGATGCGCTGGCGCATATGAAGAGGAGACACAGCGAGACAGCAAAACGGAAAGCTCATTTAATCAGAGCTACAAGCTTCTTTTTATTATCATGCTCCCCTGAGTACTTTCAGCTTGATATGCATTCCTTTTCATTCATTCATTCATTTCAATATTTTGTGGAGAGTAATGGACTGTCTTATGCTAATAACTTCATTAGGTTGACTACACTGATTGTAGTGCAGACTTCATGTATTGATTTTTTATTATACTTACAAGGCGCCGATAAAATCGATCGATTTGGCTGGCCAACTGTTTGAGCAACCGATATCGAGCTACACTCGTCCCTTTAATTACACGCGTGGTCTCTGGGTAGTTCCAGTGGTTTACTGGCTTATTATTGGTAAAACGTGCTGCACTGTAAAGGCAAGACAGATGAGACCTTACCCGCTTTGTGACCGGTGGGCAGAGCCTGAACTGTGACGCATAGAAACAGCGGCACCAGCACTAGGAGGCTGGGGCAGCCGGCCTTCATGGTGAAACCTCCTGCAAAATGCAACAAGGAAAAAAAACTCAGTTGATTCATCGGACAAGTGGCCCTCCCACAATATTCCGAGAGTTCTTGTGAGCTCGGGGTTGTTTAAACAACTTATTTTAGACTCTGCATTGACATCAAAGCACGTGTCTAAGCAAACTGATGATGACGAGTGCTTTCCTGTCTCCTAAGTCTATTAATAATTTTTTTTCATTGACACTCTACCAATCGCTCACATCTGCAATATATTTTCAGTTCAGGAAACCGCGAAGCGATAGAAACTGTAATCCATCCATGGAACCGGTTTTTAAAGCTCACTATTTGAGATAGGCTGCCTGCGAAAGCGACACATTACCACACGTTCAGTGCTTAACCTTTTAAACGTCAAATTATTTCCCGAAAAACATGACAAAATCACCATATTGTCGGCAGTCTTTGGCGAAAATGACTGTTGGGAGGCTTAAAACACGCTCTAAAGCGCGAAACGAGCTTTTCATGGACAGCTACTGCCTCATAGTGTTGAAAATTGTAACCAACGCAGTTGCCGACCGTAACTCGTTTATGGCGGTGGCAGCAGCACAAGGTCGGGTCGGACGAGCGTGACTCGTCATTGGCAATATTGGCACAATCTTTAATGACGGGTACAGCTCGGCGTTGGTGGTCAAGGGTTTAAAACAACTCGCTGCAGGACATGCGACTGTACAGCAAGGGTAAGTAACAAAACCAGTCAAGGTAAATGCGATATCTTCAATGACACTTTTTGCTTTATCGTCTGTCGTGTCCTCACTTAGGAAAGAAGCGGTAAGAAGTGGCCCAGTTGTATCGAGCCTGTAAGTGAAACGGCAAACTCCTATGCGTTACCAATCATTTTCAGTACTCTCCCCTTTTCTTTTTTTTTCATTTCCCCTTCTTTATGCCGCTGTCACGATGACGGTCCCTTAGCTAACACCCGAAAGTTTCGGGTTACCCGGGCACGCGACAGAATTGCATAACTTGCCAAACACGCTCGCTAAATAATGGAGGACGTCAGCCATCAACACAAGTCGAGAAACGTCAAAACCTAGCAACTAACATAAAGTGCTGACCGCAGCTCCTAGTCGTTGATTTTCTCCAGTCTGCCACCACCGTATCTTCTTTCTTCTTTTTATTAACTCTTCTCTCTTCCTCTGTCCTCACGTGAGCAAACAAGCATTTCAGCGAAATGAAGAAAACGAACGAAGACGACAAAGTAAGGGAAGTGGGACGACTGAGCGAGCGCCCAATTCGGCTCCTATAATGCTCGGAATGCATATTTAAGCAAGCAGCTAGTTAACGGAACGCGAGCAACGAGAACCAGCTCTGCCCTCGCCGAAGAGAAGAGAGATATAAGAGGAAAAATAAATAAAGGAAGAAAGAAAGGGGGAAGGAAACTGCGGCCCAGTTTCCGAACACCGAGAGGCGCTGCTATACCAGACGACGCGCTCCCCTTTTGATTGCATTTTACTTTCGCTCAAATCTCGGCTGACCGTGCCGGCGAGTTCCACGAGCGCTGCACGTTCTGCCTTGTTTTCTCCCGCGTTGAAGCCGTGCCGCGCTGCAAAGGCGAGGAGGAAGCACGCCGACGGTGATCACTTTGGAGGGAAGGGACACGTCCCGGGCCCAGGGCACACGGCCCGGGTCCTTCGCGGAGAAAGCAGGTCGTTGCCCCCCCGCGCCGGGGCAGGCACCTGCTGCGTCGGCAACCGATGGCTGCCTGCCGGGTCTCGCCTATATATACGGGCGCCCTACGTTGGCTTTTGTTTCTTTTTTTTTTACTTCCCTCCCCACGCTTTAACCACCACGCTCCCCATTTTTATCCCCTGCTCCCCGACCGGTGGCTCCCGCTAAGCCCCTGGCTCTTTTAGTAGTGAAGCTCGTCTCTCTGTTCATTTTGATTGGTTGGCTTGCGTTAGATGAGCCTGCCTTTATTTTTTCCTTCCTGTGCACTTTTCTTATTTCCCTTCGCGCTAAGACGGCGCAGTCGTTGCCGGCTATCCTTAGACGTCATTCTAGCGCTTCCCGTCTCCTGTTCAGGCGCCTTTCAGGCCTTTTACCGTGGATTCTTGGGCGTCACAAATTCACCCTGACTTCGCCGGTGGCTTCCTTGTACGCTGTCGTCCCTTTGCCGCCTCTCCGTAATTTATTCTTCGGCTGACTTGAAATCCTCCTCGCACTCCTTGCTCCTTGCCTTCTCCTTCATATGTTCTATACTGTTTCCTCCTTTGCACCTCCTCTCCTTCTATTTGAAGTTTTTGTAGTTATTTACTTCCGTCATTTCGAGGTTTCGTTAGGGAGTTCGTACTGCGTGAAAGCAGTGTCGCCGAAAGTTCTATGCCCTGAATCTGTGTCTTGGCGTGGACTTTATTTTTACTTTTTCTTCCCGAGACAAGAATTCGCTTTGGTGCGGCTTTTAACGTGGCAGGTCTTCTTCACCAGTTTCTTTTTAGTCGTACCTGCGGTGCGTAGAGGACATCCTAACATATTTTGCACCATATTTGATACACGGTTATTCAAAATGCATGTAGAGCGAGTAATGCAAGAAACAGAAATCTAGTCCTTCGAAACGTCCTGAGCTCTGTTTCTTGTGCTTTAACTGCACTCCCCGCGCATTTGTTCCTTGACAGGGTCACTAAAGTGTGCAAGGCTGACAGGCATTAGGTTCCTGACAGGCACAAGGCGTTGCCTTAGCTTTCAGGAAGAGGCGTGGTTTACGCGAACGTCGTAATCAAAAAATGTTCGAGGCAGGGGTCACCGTTTGAAGCCCACGTTCGCGCGAAGCTGTGTGCCTTCCTTACCCGCTTTTTACACGCCGTAGACTGCATTATTAAAGCCATTGCGACAAATAAGCGAGCTGTATCTGTACTGTACTTGCCGTGGGGAACATCCATGCCTACAACCAGCTTATATGTCACAATGGCTCCAGTGCTGCAAGCTCTCCGGCTTGTTCAAACGCTACTAGATCCGTCAAGGACTCGATCGACCTTCTCGTCAAGTTAAAGGATGCCTGAATTGACAGATACCAATTGACGCTATCATACGATTTAAAGTGGATTTTCCCCACGGTGGATTTAAAGTGGATCTTCCCCAGCGTTGTGGGGTGTGCCTTCTTTGTTCTTGTCTTGCGTCTATTTTCGCTGGTTCCCTTTATATGGTGTATGTGGGCTTCGGGCTGGAGTACTGAAAAAAAACTACAAAAGACGACGCCACATTGCCGGATCGAACACTGACTGAAGCTGACGACCTTTACCGACTCCTGAAATTTTGCTTCTTTAATGTGCGCTTCAGATTCAATAAGACTTTACACGGACAGACTTACCGAACCGCCGGTCCTTTGTAGGACCGACCTTTAGTCAATACGTTTCCAATATTGGGCCGATTACCTGTTCTTCTTGGAGTGTTTAGCGCAAGTCCACTCACACCGGAAGGTATATAAACTTCCACACGTCATGTCTCACCTGGCACAAGCGCTATTCAGTCGTGCCTTCAGGATATGCTCGAGTCCTCAACGCCGACCAAAAAAAGGAAGCAAGTCAGACAAGAGTTCACACTCGACGCGTATCCACGGGAGACACTACGGTCACGGAAACAGCGCGCCTTTGCCCCCCCCCCCCCCCCCCCCCCCCCCCCCCCAAAAACCGAACTTAAACACAAGCAAAATGACTGGCGCCTATCACCAGCACCCGGGAAGCGAGTGAAACCCTTGCTCGAATATTTTATGATTATGGCATTCGTGGGGGCCACGTTCCTTCGTGCAAACTAAGAGAACAGTTTGTGTTTGTACATGTCAACAACCCCCGTGAGCAAACTGTCTACCCAGGCGTTGTCTTCAAGATACCTTGTTCAAGAGACGTTTCAAGCAACACCAAAATGACGTCGCCCAAGGCAATACTAGTGGCCTTGCTGATACCGTTAGGCCTTTCACCCACCCTACACCGCTTTCATAGCATTACGTGGGCCCTGGACCATGGACGGCTAGACGGCAATGATGCGATAAATGATCAAGCTCGCGACCTACCGAACGGAACGGACCCTTACTCGTATCTCACCCCTCTACCGCTAAACTGTGGTGAACGGCTAGAAATCCTTAGACTAAACCGTAGGAAATAACCTCTTCCGCATATTAAACTCATCACAGAAGAAGCCACATTCTGGAGGCGTCCTGCGTCGTTTTGCGCGGTTGCAATATGCACTCCATTGTCAACAACCAACTAGCCCGCCTTCACTTGTTACAAGAATAGAGACCAGCCTGTACTTATATAGCCGCATCCACCCTTCCAGATACTGCCCAACCTGTGCCTAGTGCGGCGGTAAGCCCTTGCTGTTCCACATTTCATGGAGTTGCGTGAGAAAACCATCTCACGTGAGAACATCACATACATCATACGAGCGGTAGGGGGCAGTCCTGACCAGCAGAGATCTGGTGGGCCAACGTCAGACCGACCATCCGATGTGTCCAGATATCAGCAAAAGCCACGGGAGTCGTGAACTAGAGTCCGCCCATCTCTCTATCTCGCTCAGACGTTTATGCGGACCTCCATGAAGACACTAACCATGCCATCGAATGTGACGCGGCTGACGTGATTGCCAAAGAGAAATCACTTGCTCATGGTTGACTGACTCAAACGACTCCACGTGCGATTAACTCGACACGACGCAACATCCCAGAGATATACATCCACTCCATCAGAAAAACAGCCCCCCCCCCCCCCCCCCCCCCGCCCCCTCAATGCGTCGACTCGTTCCTTCATTCTGTTGTGAACAAGCATGTTCACAGAAATGACAATGCTTTTCTTTTGTGCTAATTCTGGCGGGTGCACGTTTCTTGTCAATCTCCAATTACCACTTCTGCAATGTGGAATGCAGAAACATTGGCAGTATTTCAGTGCCCCGTTAACACATGCTCGGGATATCGCAACTACTTTACAAAAGAAATGGGTGGAGAAAAGGGAATGGAGAGCGCGGAGTGGTTAAAATTCTTCCATCAGTGACCTCGGTATGCCAGAGAGCAAGACGAGCGCGAACATGGCGAACGCTCGGCTAATTCGCGGGCCGCACGTAACTAGCCGTGTTCGCTACAGCGACTGGCTTTGTTCGCATTGGCTTCCATGCACTGAAGTAGAATCAAAAGCCGCTCAGCGTTACCGTTCCCTTGACCTTTGCGTAACCTCTAAGAGCCCGCCTGCCTGCATGAATCGCATCAGCCGCTCATAAAAGGAGCAGTAGTTTCCTAGTCCAGTGCAGAAACACCCTCCAGTGGACATCCTTCCTTTTGATTAGCGCGAGAGGGCGGAGACTGACTGCTGCGATAGAACGAGATTAAATACTGCTGCTCCAGAGCAACTACAACGAGCATCAGAGCGACCTTTGACGGCGAATGACAAACGCGATGATAAATATTTCGGTTGCCGGCCTACGCGCAGCGCCGGCCCTCTGTGACGGCAATGTGATCAACGGGCCTTGGCAGCGACGCTCAACGGTCGGAGGCGTGCGCCGAACCTTAGTGGCTTTCTATACGGAGGGGAGTTGCCTCATACCATGTGGAGGAAATGAGACGGCGGTTAGTGCACTTTTTGATTGATTGATTGATTGATTGATTGATTGATTGATTGATTGATTGATTGATTGATTGATTGATTGATTGATTGATTGATTGATTGATTGATTGATTGATTGATTGATTGATTGATTGATTGATTGATTGATTGATTGATTGATTGATTGATTGATTGAAGAGCTTTCTTCGAAGGAGAGAATTAAAGAGAGGATTTCGATCAAAACAAGTTATCCAGTATTTGTCACTGTTCGTCAACAATGGCGTTCAGCCTGTTACATCCTCGGAAACGTTCACGAAACTTTTCTTTCCAGCGCTATCATATGTGACTGGATAGCGCTCTTGCGCATGCCGATCGTATAGCCGCGTTGCCCAGTCCCTGGCAATATACGCGCGACCAAATCCCTGCAATGCCCAGTCCTTTATATCCGCTCCGACTCGGGATTCTGCTCATGGCCAGCATGCAGCCGTGCGCGGTGGTGTGTGAAATTGCGCGCACGGCCGCACCTCGCGGCCACCGCGATCGCAGCGCATTCTCCGCTGCCTCGCAGGGCGCATGGTTGCACCTGCGGGTCTGCGCAGAAACCGTGCCCCGCCTCCCTCGCCGAAGGGAAACCATGCTTGGCCAGAAGACACGAAGCCCGATGAATGTCGGCGGGAGCAATCGGATAATTTATGGGTGGTACCTGCATATATGCCTGCGCGCGAAAGGGCAGGGGGCAACTGCTGTTTATCGCGCCCCCCCTCGTGCCTTTTGCTGGTGCATCGTTGATGGTAGCGATATTACCGCTACCGGCACGCGTCAGCTACTCTCGGGTACTGCACGCGTACCTATAGCCAGTTTTAATTTACTTCAGACATGCTGTTCTAATTGTGTTTCTTTTCATCATTTGTCGCTTGCTCGGGCGACGCCACACCCTAGCTATTGCCAGTATCAGACAGTAGACGTGGCAGACGAAACAAGGGAAATGAATGCACTGAAGAGAATTATTTATCATACCGCCCTTGACGTGCGTGTTTCAATGGGAATGGTAAAGTGCGGGGACACGTGGGGGGGGGGGGGGGGGGGGGGGATACAACGAGATACCAAGATTCCAGGGTCGCGTGGAGGTCAGGCGAGAGCGTCCGAGAGAGAGAGAGAGAGCGCGCGAAAAAACGGTAATTACAATGGTTTGGTTTATTGGTTTATTGCGGTTTAACGTCCCAAAGTGACTCAGGCTATGAGGGACGCCATAATTAATGAGAGGGTCGCTTGTGTGCATGACATGTAGTGGCGCATTGTACTGCTTATATCGGTTCTGAAAAACTGCGCAATTCCCTTTGAAATAGCTTCCAAGTCTTATGATCTCCTTAATTGTTATTTGTCCATTTGTTTCTGTGCATGTGTAAGCTTCCCTCCCCTCGATTTGCGGCTTTCAGTAACCAAGCCAAAAAACTGCTGCCTAAAATCCGTGGAAATTCGTTGCCGATGACCAGATTTTCTCCGCACCGGGAGCCGCATGTGGTCGTTATGTCGCATTTATTTGGATACTTGCCTTTAAGCGGATGGAAATAGCACAGTTGGGCCGTCATACACAGGGCACAGTGATCAGAAAAGTGGGAAACTACGATGTGGAATCAAATGAGGACGACCTGGAGCCTACAGCTGTACCGCTTGCTGGTTTTTCATTCCTTCGAACTATGAGTATCTCAATAGTACAAGTAGAGACACATCAACTAGATTTCAGCCATTCTTGCTGGGGAGAGCTAAAACGATGTGATTTAAGTGTAGCTGCGTCTTAAAGTGATCAATTCATTAAACATGTATCCTTGAAATAAATATTACAAACAATATGTAATGAATTGCATTGCATTAAATGCAACTGTGTAGAATATGACAAGCTCTATTTTGTAATTTCTAAGTGATCGCGTTACTTTTCTAGTATTACGGACGATCACTGCACCGCCAACAGTGTTTGTAAATAAATAAATATATCACATAGATACGTACAGCTGGATGTGAGTGCGCTTCCAAACGCTGTCCTTAGGCAGTAATGGAGAATGAGGTGAAGAAGAAAATGCGTTGCGCGGGGACACTTTCCTGTATTTCAGGGCAGCGAAAGACATCTTTCCTCTGGTCGTCATTAGGCCGCGTGCCAAGCGCGTTTCAAGGACCACGAGTGCTGCAATAGCATGCCAGTGGCGTGTGTGTCGGCGTATGCAAAGAGCTTTGCGAAACAGCACGGAGTGCGCGAACAGTAGCGAACACAAGAAAAGTACCGAAGAACATTCCATTGTATATGAAGTGGGAAAAAAACTCATAAAAGCGCCCAGGGAATCACAATGTGTACTGCAGAAGCACACCTTTATATTAGATATTTTGCATAATACAAGCCAACTCACTGTGCTCTTTTTCTCTTTTTTTTTTCTTAATTACTCTAAACAGAAGTCATCAAAGAAAGCCCACAAAACTTCGCCTGTTTTGTTACTGTTTTTTTTTATTAAAGGCCAGAGGCTTTTAAAGCAGAGTTTGAACCGAACAACCCTATTCAAATTTAAGCAGCCATTTTCTCTTTGTTCTATAAATCTGCTTGCATCGCGTCACCCCCGCCATCTGGATGTACTCGGTGAATATTTAGTAGCGTTTCCCGTATGAAAAGCCCAAGCATTCTCTCCGTGCAGCGAACGCATTCTAAAGTGTGACACAAAAAGAACAGGATGGACTCGGCAGATATAATAGGTTTTTGGGGTAGTTCGTGACACAGCTTAGCGCTCTGAGCCGAATAGCACAATCCACTGAATACATACTGATAAGCCGAAAGAAATTTGACAAAAACAGGCGAAAACAAGGAAATAAAAGAACTTATTAGGGTTTTCTTCTAAAAATAACCGCAAAATTGCCACGAACTCGACCGTCGCTATTAGCAAAAGTATGTGCGCCTCGCTGGGTAAAGAAAGCAGAAAAAAACACATTTCACAAGAAAAAAGAAGACAAAATGCAGCAAAGTATAAAACAAATTATAAGAATAAAGAGAATGCTGTAGAAAGCAAAAAAAAAATACGAGAATGTCGCAACTGGGACCGGCTTGTAATGAAGGTTCGAAGGCGGTTTGGACTTCGGCGGTACGGAAGCACAGCGTCAGCTTTTTCCTAAAGTTCTAAACTTAGATTACGGCTTTAGCATTAAATTTATTCTATCCCTTTTTGAATGAGAGCAGAACATCGCGCAGAAATAATGAGGTCTGCACTCAGCAGAATCGCAACTGCAGCGAGGCAAACGGAATACATTGCGTCTGTCACAACAGAGCGGCCACGAATAATGGAGCCTGATAACGAACGGCCGGAAATTCGTACGCCTCGCGCTGTCGTTGTAGAAATCGCGACTCAGTCCTCCTGCAGCGATTCCTTTTTCTTGAACGATGCCAACAACTTCGCCGTTTTCTTCTTACCCTTTCGTTTACAGATGTACACAAAATAACAACTACGCCCTCTAGAGGCTACAGAGTTGAAGAAAGCGGCAGAGTATGCAAAGTCACATCAGAACACTTCGTTGTCTAGTCTGACTGGACATACGCTTTATTTAGAAATTTAGCCACATGCTTCTGTATTTATTTATTTATTTCAGTATATACTGCGGTCTAATTAAAGGTCAAGCAGTTGGGATCAACAAACTGAAGACACAAAACTACGCAGGAGACAGGACACAGAAAAGAAGCAGACAGGACGAGCGTAGACTAGTCTACGCTCGTCCTGTCTGCTTCTTTTCTGTGTCCTGTCTCCTGCGTAGTTTTGTGTCTTCAGTATGTCTTACCAACTAGCCTCTCATCACACACTTCTAGGGATCAACAAGTTACAGGTTACACTGTATCTTGCGTAATAATTCATTGAGATATAAGTGACGACACTTAATTAATATTAAGGAACGACAAATATTAGGCGGAGAGCACATAACGGAGTTCAGATGCTCAGCAGCGCTAACAAAAGTCCCATATTCACACTCCGAAATAAACCGAAATCGTAGCATGCAACGCAGAAGCTAAAATATCAGCACCATACAAAAAACTGCATGTGGGCTCACAGGTCATTTTATACTCGTCTTGCAAGAAAGCACTGATTTAGCTTTGACGGCGGTACTTTTTGCGCAGGTATAGGGTAGCAACCTCCGGGATTGCGAAAGAATATTAAGTAAAGTATGTCACTGCTGAGTGAAACCGTAGTGTCTAACATTTTGTTTTCCGCTTACTGTGCGCCGGTGAAACGGCAACTAAGTGAAGAACTTCTCGCAACTTCACGTTTTATGCGTCACAATCATCCCTTAAACTTCCGCGTATCATTTCTTTTTTTCCTCAGCATGCCATCGAGGCGTAATACAAGCTCAGAAAGAAGAAGGGGCGCTGCTCTTTCCTACCAAGCATGAAACGAAGCCCACTTGCAGGAGTTGCTGGCCGCGTCTGGCTGAGCACACGCCTCATTACCGCTGCATTGTAGTGGGGATGCGCGCAGCCATTAGAGGCCTGGTTAGTCGTGGTGTCTTTTGTGGAAACCAAGAAAAAAAATCTGCATTGATTATAAGAACTTGTTTCCGAGTAACAATGGGGAGGCTGTATTCAACCCAGAGGCCCTGTACATTAAGAAGCTCGCTCTTTGTGAGCCGCGATGTCAAACTCAGCAGACAGAGGTCGCTAGCATGCGCCTGACGGCGCAGGCTCATTAAATCTGCATTTAAAATGTAACCATTAAAGCGAAAATTTCTAAAGGAATTTTCAGGGGACATCATGAGGCTTCGGCTTTTATGAATGGAGCTTAAAAAATGGGGATTACTGGTTCTTGCAGATGTTTATAAGGCGCCTTACGATGTACGCTCAGGTGGCTACGCTAATTTGTATAGAATCTCGTTGGTTCTGTTTAATTAATCTTTCGTAATTTTCCGAACCCAAACGACCACTCCGTGAAATCAGCTTTTTTTCCAAGTTTCCAAGTTTCAGGTTTTTATTCATAAAAATGTGTCACAGAAATCAGTGGTTTGGTCAATTTCTACAGAAGGAGGTCCCAAAACGAAGCTCTCAGGGGGACCTCTTATTATAAAATGCCCATAAAATATATATATTATCATCTATGAACAACAACAACATCTGAGACAGGCGCCCGCGTGCTGTGTGATGTGTATGCACGTTAAAGATCCCCAGGTGGTTGAAATTATTCCGGAGCCCTCTACTACGGCACCTCTTTCTCTCTTTCTTCTTTCACTTTCATCTTCGTCCATTTCCTTGCGGCGTGGTTCGGGTGTCCACCGAGATGTGAGACAATTATTGCGCCATTTTTCTTTCTCGAGAAACCAATTTCAATTTTAGACAGCAATGATAACTCAGTAGGAGTAATAAAAAAACAACACAATGCAGTTACAATTTTTCTAACAAAAATGTTTTGATCCTGTTGATGAAAATCCCGAATCAATGAACTGTTTTAACATGCAGGCAGTAAATTCCCAAATGTTATTGTTCAAAACAATAGGGTTTGCTTGCCATAATTAGTGTTAACTTTTGAAAGCAGCAAATTGTCATTCCGAGAAAATCGAGTCAGATTAATATTTTTAAGGCAAGATGGTGGAAGATAGTACCATAGATACATACACACATATATATTTTATTTTTCTAGAAATTGGAAAGGTCTCCTCAGCTAAAAGCTATTAGCTTGACTAGGCCCCGGCGACCCAATACACCGCAATAGCGTGTTTTTACAAAAAACTTATAAGCATTCACCCAAAAAGATAGTACGTAGAGACGTCTGATGGTTCCGGAGGTAATAAGCCAGCGAAAATAGGCCTGCTACGTATTGTAACCTAACATAAAGTAAATCTTCTGAGCATATATCTATGTGACAGCTGTTCTTTTTTTTTTTTTTTCAGGAGCCTTGACTCGGTTAAAAATACTTTTAGCCTAAAAGTACCTCAATGGCCTCACGCCACGATATGAGGAAGCGATGTCGCGAAGGTGTATCTGCAAGCAGAGAACTATTTTTAGCCTTCACCCTTGACAGCTGCAGTCAACGGCACCTTTCTTCTATTTCTCTTTTTTCGTAGCCATCTCGAAAGCGTAGCGTGCGCCCTCCATCACGACCTGCTTTACGCGCTCGGAGATTGAATTTACTCTTAAGAGCCACTTGACAAGTATAGAAAAGTCTATTTCGACATAAGACAGAGAAAAATATATAAAAACCAGACTTACATCTCCATCAGAAGATGCCAGTCGCTGCGCGCCAGCTGAGAAAACAGCCGATTTTCCGAGCGAAGCTGTTTTCCATACAAGCTGCACTATGGGACGAACTGTAGTCAGCTTTGTAATGGAAAAGAAACAGGGCGCGCTGCGCCAGAATGATGTGGTAAATAATAAGAAAGCAGCGGAGATCCGAGACATCTTGCGAACTGGAAACGAAATGAGTTCATTTTTCGTTCTCTCTGCTCGAAGTTTCGGCTTTTCAGGGAACATAAACAATGTAAAGCAGCGACGAAAGGTTCCTTGTTTATCTGACCTCGGCGAAACATCTTCCTGCTTTTTTTTTATTATTCATGCGCAAGATTGTTGCGAAACAGGTGATTCCAAAGATAATTGAGTTCTTCAGTTCTTGGGATAAACGGTATGCGGTGCTCGCTTCGGTACCTTTCGCTTCGAGAGCGTCTGCTGAAAAACGTTTGCGCCACGATGTTCAGATGCCTATGCAGTGCGCAGTCATCAGATCGAATTCATACGAGGAACTCAACGCCGCAGACTCATTTTTTCTCAACAGGCTTACTGTGGAGAAAACGGGCGAAAGGGAAGAAGGGCTGTTGGATTCAAGTCGTTACGGCAAACACAGTGTGGTTCCAATTCCATAACTGCTTTCGTTTCTGTATCACCAAAAAATGACATTGCGGAAGTCATTTCTGTCTGCGTGCCGCTCTCCCTATCCTCAGTGTCCAGAATATGGACCCCGAAATGTTTTTCGCCCCGTACGCTGAATAAGTAACAAGTTAGTGAGTGCAGTGAGGGGTAGAGGGAATGAGTGTGTGGAGTGAGCGAGAGAGGAAGCGAGTGAGTGAGTAAGCTAGCGAGTGGAGTGTGTGAGCGAGCGACCGGGTGGATTGGCTGACTGACTGACTGACTGACTGACTTTAGTTAGTTTAGTTTAGTTTAGTTAGTTAGTTAGTTAGTTAGTTAGTTAGTTAGTTAGTTAGTTAGTTAGTTAGTTAGTTAGTTAGTTAGTTAGTTAGTTAGTTAGTTAGTTAGTTAGTTAGTTAGTTAGTTAGTTAGTTAGTTAGTTAGTTAGTTAGTTAGTTAGTTAGTTAGTTAGTTAGTTAGTTAGTTAGTTAGTTAGTTAGTTAGTTAGTTGGAGGGAGGGAGGGAGGGAGGGAGGGAGGGAGGGAGGGAGGGAGGGAGGGAGGGAGGGAGGGAGGGAGCCAGCCAGTGAAGGGGTCAGGTGTGGACATAAAATAGTGTCACGTCGTCACAAATGTTTTTGTTCAAGCGCATCTATTTCGCATTTTGCCTAACTTCGCAAATCGACCTTTAGTCTTTGTTACATTATTCGTTAGCGCTACAAGCGCACATGTGCGTTTAAGATATAGGCACTTGATTATACAGTACGTTGTTCGTATTAAAGTGAAACTGTTGATAACTGCGGTAATGGCATTGCTTAGGATCTCGAACCTCTAACCTGATACAAGCGTTACATTCCAGTTTTAAACGTTACACTAAAAGACACAAGAGCTACACGAACCGGTGCACTACATAGGTACGTCCTAATTAGGCTAAATAATAATTTGCGTTAAGTTCAACTGTTATCCACACCACTCCATCGTCTGATCTTCCGTTTAAGATATGTTAATGGCATTGCTCTGTGAACAAGACAGAGCAATAAATGCTGAAGAAATCTAGATGCGGGATGCAAATTAAAGATTTTGGTAACGATTAAAATACGCTTGAAGGTGTTGTCATTTGCTGATCTAGAAAAACAACAGAGGAACATCTGTCAAAAAGAGTTCTGTCCTTTCGTCAGAGCATTCTGATCGAAATACCATTGATAAACTGGAATAAATTAACTAAATGTTTAATGAGTCGTTATTTCCATCAAATTAGAAAGCGACTGCTTACAAAATAAGATTCAAGACATGTTGCATAGCACTGCGGTCTTAACTTAAATTTGCAACGCACCCTTTTCCTAACAGCTGGCCTCTGATCATAAAATTCAGGAGAGAACAGCAGCGATGCGCATGATGGTTTTCTTCCAGCAAGCTCTACTCACTAAGTGCATTAAGCTTAAAGCTACTGATTACTGATTATTAAATGATGGTAATGAATGGTTGTTGCTTACGCAAGTAAACATAACCATTCTGTTTTTGAGTGAGCCTAGCTTAATATTTGAAAAACTCATCCATTATTACGGTGCATTTTATCAATACAAGCCCTACAATGAATAGTCGTTAGTCCAGAGCCATACTCAGAAACAAGCACAATTGCAGCGCTTTCATAATCATCATTTACATCCATAAAACTAACTTTTCGCAAAAATAAAACTCTCGGGGCTTACCAGTTCCGTGATTCCTGCTGAAAAATTTCGTCTTTTCTTTTTGCTGTCGTTTTGGCTGCGTATGTTGTGGCAATTCTGTCAAGGCTTGTTTCTTTTTTGTTAACCTTGGTATTTCATTGCATTCACACGCTTTTAGTGCGAACAATGACCTTACACAAAGAACTACTAGCGCTTAAAACAAGATGAAACTTTGTCTTCATTTTCTTTATTCCCTTCGGCGGACGGTCCAGAAAACGGTGACAGCAGCAAAGAATACAACTAATTAGTGTACATTTTCTCTCTGTGATAATCACCCACTGCACACCTTTTTCGCTGCGCTCCGTAGTTTTTTTTTTTTTATATGAAAACACTTGTCCGCCAGACAGTCTTCTCCAATAGAAAAAATGGTACCTTGCCAAGTGTGCTTGAGAATGTCGATTCCCTCCTGGTATTGCTCACATCCCTTTGCTATTTACTAATGCAACGTGGAGGCATCGTTTTTGAAAACATGTCGGTCGATTACTAATTTAGTGCGCACGAGCTGCATCCTTATCATCAGTAAAAAAAAAAAAAAAACATTGCTTGCTTGGATTTACCGTCGATATAGAATTAAAACTCATGATCATTTCCTTTACCACTGATTAGAAAAATGGAGCCTAAGGTAAGGACAAGGATGGCAGTGATATTTCATTTCAGCTGCGTATTGTGACAGTATCTGAAATGGCCGCCTCTGGCAGCAGACGACACGACAGTAAATACGCGTGTATTTCCAGCCCCGCTACATGCTTTCATGAAATAAATCCTATTTGCCTAACTACATTCGATTAAACCAAATGGCCGCTGTTTGCTGAGAAAGCATCAGTAAAGGTGTCCATCCGGATTACACAATATGCGAGGTTTTGCGGTATTTTTTCGCGAAGAAGGCAACTGTGAAAAAGCATCAACATGAAAAGCATGAAAAAGCGTCAGAAAATTGCAACGCTCGAACAAAAGCCATTTCTGAATTGTTGTTCGTTCTCGCAGAAAAGCATTATTATTGATAGCGACATTTTTTCTTAATAAGCGCGCAATTATTGTGACTCAAATTTGAACTTGTCACTCGCGAATGTGCTTAAAAATACGTATCATTTTTGCAGAACGAAATATGTGCGGGGAATTTTGTTATCAAAAAATAATTCGCGACTCCAGTTGACCCTTCAGCCTAATTACAGCAGTGACTGCTGTTGTCTTTCAACAGTGCTTGCTCAAACAGGCGATATACGACTATTCAATTGAGACCTTACAGTGCAGGACATGCAGCAAGCATTTCACTTGTGCTGTGCCACTGTTAATTGCTACTTTTTCCATTACTGTGAGGGCAATCGGGATTTCCCTCGAGGCGAGACAGCGAAAGAAGTAGTTTGAGTTCGCGTAAATCATGAATAGGATTGACAGAGCTTAAGCATGAGGCCTTGTGAAAGGACGCCTTTTGACGAGTTACGAAAGGCTTAATGAATGTCTTTGGCTAGTGCAAGCCGTTCAATTACGTGACTAGACCAGATGCTGAGCGCTCAAACCCAGAGACCTCACTTGCCAGGATTCGCTAATCGCCTTGATATTGGTCTTCACCTCTTGCTCCGCTGAAGGCATGCCTGTGACTTGGCTGAATGCTTGCCGGCGGTTTAATTAAAGCGTTGGAAGCTCTTAAGCCAGAAGGGTCGATCAGTGAGCGCTTCTCCGAATGCATTTCGGTTGCCTGACATCGTAATGACCGTAGCGAAAGGCAGTAATGAATACTTTTACTTCTAAGGTGAAAGATTAGGCCACATAGAATGTGGAACCGCAATATTTAACTGCGAAATATGTGCCACAGGAATGCGTTCGTTCAAAAAGAGCTCTTTTATTTGAACTGTATCTGAGAATTTCGAAAAAAGAAAGACCCTCAAGTTATTGATGCTGACTCTAAATTGCGAAAAGAACTGTTATTAAAAATTCACTCGACAAAGCTCCAGGTCGGCAGTGTGTTCGCACTGTATAATTAATTTTGACAGCGACAACAGATATTTCCCGAAGAGTAACTGAATAGCGATCATGAACGCTTAGCTCATCCAGGCGCTATGTACACAACTCTGTACATCACGAAATAGGAGCGTATTCTGCTAGTGTGTTAAAACTAGCAGTGATTTCTTTGGTTCAGAATAATTTGTCCGTACTCGTAACAAGACTGGTGTGTTTTTTTTTATGCTCGCTAGCTAATGCGGTAATTATATTTTTCTCATAACAGTACGCTCGCGAGTAGCGTGCCCTTCAACATACTCTCGCAGAAAGATTTGTCACTCGTAATAATATTATTTTTTCTCCGTTTACTGTGCGTGTACTAAATAGAGGAAATGTGATTCTCTGATTTCTCGAGCACTCCTTCAACAAGAATGAGAAAGAAAAAATGAGACTTTAATCATTCCCTTTCCATAATAAAATTGATTTTCCAAGTCAAGCGAGTGTCCTCTGCATCTTTCTGTGTCCATGTTTTTTTTATTGCTTGTTACCGTGTCGGTATATTTCAAATCCTGATGTTTCAATGTTACAATTCACAATCACTGTGACACTCTGTGCAACGTTTTGTACACATGCCTGTAAAGAAATGGCAGTGGCTTAGCTCAGCTAGGCCAGGATATAGGGAGAGAAAGCAGTTTCGCCAACTGACGTTTCGGTAGCGACATGCCGTCGTTGTCGTTCGGCAGCTTGGCGGCGACTCTTCGCGTCACGTTCCTCTCGTTCTTCGGGCGTCTCGGCCGCCCGCTCAGGTTTTCTCGCCTCGTTTTCACGCTGTTGCCCGGCCTTGCACCATGCGACGACTTCTGGATCGGCACGGCCGCTCTCCTTCTTCCATGGTGCGCGTCTGAGGAGCGAGCGAATCGGTTCCGGCTTATATCCCAGCTGCGCGGCGCGACTCTGCGCATGTGCAGTGCGGCGCAGAGGTCGAGGCGCCATGGTTGCCATGGTACTGGTGGCTTTGGTAACGGCGCATGCGCAGTACTGGTCTTTTGCAGGCACCGCGAAATGAACTCCTGCTAGTCTAGTGCAGCTTTCGCTACAAAAACAGCCATCGCTGTACTGCTTTCCGAACTTGACTAGCTGTCACTCTCGAGTACTGCGTAGACTATTTAGGCGGAGAAAACATTTCTTCGATAAATAATTGCCGAGGGATGCCTGGAAAAGCAAATTTCATTGCAATTCATGCCACGGTTTTTTCCTCCATTACCAATCCTCCGAATAGATATCATGCTGGTGGGCACACGCAATAACAAAACGGACTAATGCATAAAAGATCAGCTCCAGGCCGCCAGAACTAATGTATTTAAATGCTCCTTCTTCCCTAGTACGGTAACCGAATATAATACTTTACTAATGTCATTACTAAGTGGCAACCATTATTCAACTTATTCTATATTCCTTTGCAGCGCTGAAATCCACCGTACACATCTGCTGGTTAAGGCTTCCAGGCCTCCCTCATTTTTTTAAGACTAACGAGATTTGACTATCGCTTGTGAACAGGCCCACTAACAGCCCCGTTTTGGGAAGCCATCTAAGCTCATTTTTCCCACTAACTTCATCAATGCCCTTAAACTTTTTTTCCAGCTCTCAAACATTCCCTATCTGACTGATACCTTATTCTATCTTCCTGGTGAGAACAATAGAAGTAATTCAATTTATGTCGCATTATTTTCTCCTTGTTTCGTTTGCGAAGCATGTGAGTGAACCCTCATCAGCTTTTTTCGCGTCAAGAGCAGTAATGCAATTTATCCTTCTATGCTCCCTTTCGGCTCTAGGAACGAAACTCCGAATGAAAAACGTCAGTAACATGAAGCATAATAAAGATATCGGCATAAAAAGTAAACATTTGTCCACTAAGAATACATAGCCATACAAAATAAAAATAAACTACGCTCTTCAAAAATACATTAACCAGCACTTTTAAAGCTAGAAAAACGTCCACTTGAAGCCCTGTCTCATTTTCATTCGAAATGCATCCTTGAGAAAAATAGCAGAGCCTAGCGTTTAAAAAAGGGGGAAGGAGTGGAGGATACCACCACATGGAATAATCAATGCACATTTGCCACCCAAACTTCGAAAATTTCATTACGTTTCGTTTAATGCAGGTGACACAAAAAGCAAACTGAGACAAAAATTCTGGGCTGCCCTTTCTGCTTGGGCAGGGGCAGTATCTGGGGACTGCGTCTGAAACTGTAACAGTACGTATGAACAAAATACAAAATTTTGCCTTTCTACTTTCAGCCTTAGCATATGACTAGTACGATTCATATTTGCGTGAAATAGATTCACAAATCAAATGCAATCGAATGCCTCACTCTCTGGCATCATGTAGGTACTGTGAGGACTCGCGAATATAGCGGCGGCAGTGTCACGATCACTTCCGCAGTCTTTGGAGGACACTGGCCTTATGAAACAGTGGTAGAGGTGCAATCACTTAAATTAGTGTTCCAGCGGAGCAGTTACCAAAAGGCCACTGTAAGGCTACTCCCGCCTGCATATTTACACCACCACCACCACTGCAAATCAGAAAAATTCCTGTATACTTGTATATGAGTGTTTGCGTTTAAATTCGGTCGTATAGTACATCACCTGCCTTTAAGGGCATCAGCACACGAACTGAGTAAAGTTGGTGAGCTAAGATGAACCTATAACCCCAAATAGGTCTTCATTACATCATGTAGCGCAGAACCACCCTTATAAAAATGGTCTATAGACAGTCTACATACATTTCATGGACCCTATTTCCTTCCTATAGATATTTATTTCTGTTTATTCATAGTCTATAGAGTGTCTATGGACATAATCTATTAAAAGTGTATGGCCATACATCTGTAGTTTGTCTGTAGGCTGTCTAAAGGATCTATATTGCTTATGTACGATTCTCTAGGATTTGTCTATAGACAGTCTATAGATATTATAGACAGAAGTATATGGACAATCTATGGACTGTCTAGAGATTTTTGTTAGGGCATAGTATGTAGCTCTTTTAAATCTAGCCAGTGACAGCGGTGCCATTTGCCTTCAGTTTTTCTGCTAGTGTCCGAGACCTATTGGTACGGCGAAAGATCAATCAGTGTCCACAAATAAACTGAAGCAAGAAAATAACAACGCGCTAAGCCCTCTGGGCATGAACGCGGAAGGCCAGGAGACACTGCTCTGATTGCGCTGATTAAGCTTTTCACCACGACGCGGCGCAGTGGTGTATCCTCCCCGGGTGGTGCGCGAGGCTTTCCCATCGTGTTACGCAAGTGTTTCATGAACAGCAGAAAATTATCAGGTAGGCGTGCCTATAATTCGTTTCACGCCGCTCAGAATCTGCCCAACGTACTCATCGCGGACGACTTCCTTATCCCATCCTCCAAACACACGATAAGCCGACATGTTAACGTCCGTCAGTGAGATCTTTGTTTAATTCTTCTTTCATAATATTACAAGAACGTGTTTATATTTACCTTCGCAGCTCATTGCCTGCATTATCAGTGTCTTCCCACTTCAACTTATAATTCCATCAGCGTAAATTTATTACTCGGTATTATCATTAAACGGAACAGGCCATTCAGGTTCATCGGCCTTTCTTTAATCGGTTGCTCTGACGTCCCCCTCGCCGCGCTCACCAGTCTGCCCTCCTCACCCCTGACGCAGCTAAGAAATTGCGCGTAGATTTTTTTTTAATCACGTGACCGGAGAAACGCTTCGCCTTCTCGAATAACTTTTTCTCCTCATTTTCTCTCTCCCTCTCTCTTTTTTTGAGCTGCTATCACATGCCGTACTTATCAGAAAATGGAAGTAAAGACAAGCAGAGGCCCACTTTCGTGGAAGCGTTGATGGCCTTTAGTTATCTTGTTTTTTCCAACAGACGGTGCATCCCCAAATGAGCGCACAGCTTCATACCCCCATCAGCACAAGCTCCTAAGGAACGCCCTTAATAGCCGAAGAGCAGCGTGCGCCTGCTGTTCCCGCAGCGATGCATCCCTGATGGCTGAGCGTCGCTCTCCGCACAGGCATCCCATAATGCGCTGTTCGATCGGCGTAAAACGTGCTTCCTTGGCGGTTTGAGTCGGAAGGCCCCCCCCCCCCCCCCCCCCCCCCTCTCCTCCCCCCTTTTCGCCTTCGGCAGAGGTAATTTCTTCCCAGGTCAGCGTTAAAGGATGCCGACGAAGAGAAATAAGCTGCGGGTTGGAGAGCACATCAAGGAGTGTTCGCGATATATATTACGTCTCGCCTTGGATCCTTGCGGAAGTATCCTTTTAGCTCGTTTGAACGAGTCCGCTTTTTCGGCGCAGTGCCGGCACGTTGAAGGAGCCGGGATTTATGGGGACATCACAGGAGCCTTAAGTGCGCTTGAAAGCACTCGTGGCAGGAGAGGAGCTTTATCTCTTTGCGCTTTCCTTATTTATTGCCAGATCGTCCACGTTTATTCGCTGGAGTGTTCGCAATTGACGAAGCGAGCTCTCGTTATCCAGGAGATAAACGCGCCGAGGGCCGTTCAACGGGTGTGGAGAGAAGAAAATTGCTCGAGCGCGGATTTCGTAATAAGCGCGCGTTGATCGGACCAGGAAGCGCCGCGTTTTAACTGGGGCTTGTAACGCATAGTACGTACAGCATGTCGCTCACTGTTCACTTGTGTCACGCATTCCAAAGGCGCCTGCTAACCACAAATTTTACTATCCTCTAAGGCGCATCATGCGTAAGCCTACCAAATATTTTTTTCTAGCTTCGACAAGTTAGGGTTCTTCAGTACCTGGATTCAGAAATCAGGGTCTGAGGTGACGCACGGATGGCATCTAAGGTTTTAGTTTGCAATTTGTCAGTCGTCTGTTGTGTCACATTCTCCGAACTTTGCGGCTGCTTTGAACACTGGCACGTAATGAATGGGGCGTCCCATGCGTTGACTAGAAGCGTTTTCTATAGTTAGCTGTCCGTCACGTACAGAGTGCAGTAAGTAAAAGAAGGCTGTATGCGTTGTAATGAGCATTACATGATTTCGATCACCCACCAGAACTGTACGCTCAAATAACTTATCACACAAAACACGACGTAAACGATTGCCGACCATCTGCATGTTGTTCGGTGAGTGTCGTCTCTAATAAGAAAAATCAAAGACACCTGAACTAGGATTGCTTAAATTAATAGGATTATTAAGCGGTCCTGATGATGCTGATGGCACGGGTAAACTTTCACACAAACTACATGCGACGTTAGCGCTTAATGCGTGTGCTGCATCGGTGCTCGTTCCGCCTTACTTTTTATTTGCGAGAATTGGGGAATATATACATCCATTTTAATAAGCATTTCACCCCGGAACATAAGGCACTAATGTAAAGATGTACCTATTGAAAAACCGATGCGTTCGTTGCCGCACAGGCCGCCGCCGCGATATCTGCTCAGTTTCATTCACTTTAAAGACGAGAAGTATACAGAGCCTCGACAAATATGTTTTGAAGCACCTCGCACCATATGCTACAAAGAACAAGATTTGTAGTATTCTTAGAAACGATACACTGGAAACGTAGAAAACATGCACTATGTTTCAATTTCGTCCTGGTCCCCATTCAATTAAAGGCCGGCAAACAAGAAGGAACGCGTTTCACGCCTTTATTTCGCAATGGCTTGCTGGCTGTCAATCGTTGTGACTGCAGTAGTTCAAGAAAAAGAATAATAAAGCAACCTGATAAACAGGACACCCTCCCAGACGGCAGAATTTCCTGGGCCCGGGTTCCTGGAAAAGGCCTCAGAGAAAGCCAGCAATAGCCTCAACATTTCCCCCGCGCGCTTAAATTTCTTTACACAAGGAGGCGCTCGCTTCGTCCGCGAACGCCCAGCAATAAATGCAAATTGGGCAGCAATGAGAATAAAGCAAAAAGAGAATCAGAGGCGGCCGGAGAACATCGCAGAATCGCGAGATAAAGGCGTGAAAGTTGGCGCAGTGTTCTCTGTACACACGCGTGTCTCGCGCGAACTTTATACATGCAACCCTAAGGAGAGAGCGTGAGCAAGAGATCGAAGGTAAAAAGAATGAAGGGAACAGACAAGAAGGAGATTGAAAGAAGTTAAACATGGTATGAACTTCGCCCTCCGTCTTAAGTCGGCACACTGCATTTAGAAGGCGGCGGCACATCGACAGTGTTTGTGCTGCAGTGAAATGCAATTAATAGGGGCGGGCGAGTCTCGCGAAAGACGCGGCTGACAGAGAGAGAGGGAAAAAAGGTCACTCGTCCCCGCCCACGCTTGGGAGCAAAATAAAAAAAAGACGGGCTCCGCGAAAATTTAAAATCTTTCCGGACGAAGAGGCAATCAAGCACAGCATGATAAGGCAGGAGCAGCATAAGTGTGCTTAACGTGAAGTTCACGATGGAGAGACAGTAATATTAAGGTAAGGAGATAAAAATTATTTTTAAGCGAGATTTTCGAGAAAGGAAACGAAATGAAAGAAAAGGAAAAGAAAGGAAAGGAACGGAACGGAAAGGAAAGCAAAGCAAAGGAAAGAAAAGGAAAGGAAAGCAAAGGAAAGGAAAGGAAAGAGAAGGAAAGGAACGGAACGGAAAGGAACGGAAAGGAAAGGAAAGGCAAGGAAAGGAAAGGAAAGAAAAGAAAAGAAAAGAAAAGAAAAGGAAAGGAAAGGAACAGAACGGAACGGAACGGAAAGGAAAGGAAAAGCAAGGAAAGGAAAGGAAAGGAAAGGAAAGAAAAGAAAAGGAAAGGAACAGAACGGAACGGAACGGAAAGGAAAGGAAAGGAAAGGCAAGGAAAGGAAAGGAAAGAAAAGAAAAGAGAAGAAAAGAGAAGGAAAGGACAGGAAAGGAAAGGAACGGAACGGAAAGGAAAGGAAAGAAAAGGAAAGGAACGGAAAGGAAAGAAAAGGGAAGGAAAGGAAAGGATAAGGAAGGAAACGGAAGGAAAAGGAAAGGAAAGGAACGGAAAGGAACGGAAAGGAAAGGAAAGAAAAGGAACGGAACGGAAAGGAAAGGAAAGGAAAGGAAAGAAAAGGAAAGAAAAGGAAAGAAAAGGAAAGGAAAGGAACGGAACGGAACGGAAAGGAACGGAACGGAACGGAAAGGAAAGGAACGGAAAGGAACGGAAAGGAACGGAAAGGAAAGGAAAGGAACGGAAAGGAACGGAAAGGAAAGGAAAGGAACGGAACGGAACGGAACGGGAAAGAAAGGAAAGGAAAGGCGCAGTAACTGCTCACGTCTCGATGGACACCTCAACCGCGTCTTGAAAGAAGGGAGGAATAAAAAGATTATGAAACCGGAGTGCTCAATAAGGGTGTATCGAAAGAAGGGAAGAGAAGAATAAAGCTTAATTGGAAGGAAGGATGAGGGGGAAGTAACTAGCAAAAGCGCATATATTGGGCCATCACCATTATCTATCCCGAGGCAGAATTATTTATGCCTAATCTGTGAACCTGGAGCGGCTGGGTGCCTGGAAAAGAGGAAAAAAGGAGCAGGACGCCAAGCCCACGTGGCAAACAAGCAACGGGGATGCGCGATTTTTTTCTTTCTTAAGCCTTCCTCTTCCCAGGTGCGCAGACTTGGAGCTCGCCACAGGACAAAGAAATTAGGCTGTGTTGGAGCTATTTGTAATTAGTCACGCCTCCGACGGAGCTCCTGGATCTGGTCTCTTGGTGAATTTTTTCATCATGAGGTAAGAAAGCAAGTGTCAAAGCGCCCTTGGCGCCTTTGCGACTACGGGAGAGACCGGATAGGTCCCGGCTTAGCATCAAAACCAAGAGAGAGAGAGAAACAACTTTATTGCCATAGATTGGTGGGATTTAGGGCAGGTGGGCTTGGTGTGGCCAACCTTCCTGGGCCCACGAAATGAGTGCCAGTTGGATGCTCTTGTCTGGCCTTCTGAGGAGTTGGTTCCATCCTTCTTCGGAGGGAGCTGGCAGTAAAGTTCGAGGGGGCGGATTTCTCGCGCAACCCCAGAGGATGTGTGCCTGGGTGGCGATTTCTCCCTGGTAACAATTTTGGCAGACGGGGTCGTATTCCCCGTCTGTGATGAGTGAAAGTCTAGAATGGCTAAGGATGGAGTGTGTCTGCAACCTGCGGAGCAAGGTGGCTTGCGCTCGGTTCAAGTCGGGGTGTGGAGGCGGGAACTGGCGTCTCATCTCTCTGTAGAGGTTGGTAATTTCGGCAAAGGTCTGGGGAGCCTCGGCAAGAGCGTCTGGGTCCGTGGGGCCGGCCGCCCGGTTGGTTAGTCCTGGGGCTAGTCGGTCGACCCCTTCGTTTCCAGAGTTTCCCGCGTGGGCGGGTACCCAGACCAGGTTGATCTTATGGTCGGGAGTGCAGCCGCGAAGGATGCGTGCAGCGGGGTGGCAGATAAAACCTGCCGAGTAATTCTGTATCGCTCTTTTGGAGTTGCTTAGGACGGTGCGCGTACGTGGGTCAGCGATGGCCAGTGCGATGGCGGTTTCTTCTGCCGCTGTCGGAGAGTGAGCTACTACTGTGGCGGCGGTGACGAGAGTAGATTGTGGCGTGGCTGCACAAGCCACGTATGTGTTTGCACTTTGCCGTGCAGCATCTACGTATATTGCGTGTTTGTCGGCAAGGTATGTGGCATCTAGTGCTTGGGCTTTCAGCTGACGGCGCGTATCATGGCGGCCAGGTACCATGTTTTGGGGGATTGGTTTTATAACTAGGCGGCTATAGACCCCTATCGGAATGGGCGTCGTGGGGTGGACGTCGCCTATGGGGTTGATGTTGAGACGGTCAAGTATGAGCCGCCCGTGTTTAGTGCGGGAGAGGCGGTGGATTTGGGTGGTGTTGTGTGCCTGTATGAGTTCTGTGAGCGTGTTGTAGATGCCGAGTTGGAGGAGGTGCTGTGTGCTGGCGTACTGAGGTAGCCCCAGTGCCGCTTTGTACGCTGAACGTATAATGCTGTTCACAGCTTCCTCGTCCTTCCGGCGGAGGTGATAGTAGGGGTAGGAGTAGACTATCCTGCTAACGAGGAAAGCTTGCGTGAGCCGACAGAGGTCATCCTCCTTCATACCTCTGCGGCGGGTGCTGATGCGGCGGGTAAGGCCGTTGATCTGATTGGCTGTGGTGCGGAGGCGCTGAATGGCCTCCGAGTTTTGCGTGTTGTTCTGTATTAACATACCCAGAACGCGGATGGTGCGGACCGGAGATATGGGATGTGTGTCGACTTGAACCACAATAGGTTCTTGCTGGTCGGGGACGGGCAGGCGAACTCGTCTGTCCGTGATGACTAATAATTCGGACTTCGTGGAGGAGCATGTGAGCCCGTTCGCCTGTACAAAAAAGTGTACTTTATCGATTGCTGTTTGGAGGGAGTTTTGAATTACCCCGTCAGAGCCAGAGTTGGTCCACAGGGTAATGTCATCGGCATATATTGAGTGTTTAATGTGAGGTATCTCTTCTAGGAGTGGAGGGAGGCCTCTCATTGTAGTGTTGAAAAGGAACGGAGATAGGACTGCTCCTTGTGGTGTTCCTCGGGTGCCTAGTGTGATCTTCTCGCTGTGGAGGTCTGCAATGCGAAGTTCTGCTGTACGGTTATGAAGAAAGTCGGCGATGTAGTTGTAAGTGCGAGTGCCTACATTCATTTGTGGGAGGTTTGCCAGGATGGAAGCATGTGACACGTTGTCGAAAGCCTTGCTGACATCTAGGTTTAGGATGGTTCGTGTAGCTCGGATCGGGGATGTCATGTTGGATTTGCCACATAATGTCTTGACTGGAGAGGCCGGTCCTGAAGCCGATCATAACGTGAGAGTGGAGTCTATTGGATGCAGCGATGGCGTAGAGGTAGAGCATCCGCCTCGCGTGCAAGAGGACCGGGGTTCGAATCCCGGTGCCGCGCAATTCTCCACTGGATTAAAAAAAAAAAAAACTCCGCGTGTGATGGAATTGCATAACCAGGCTTGGAGAGCGGCCTGATTTCGGTGACCAGAAGCGACAACGCACTTCCTCACCAGAACAGGATTTGGCCACCCTGGTGTAGTACTTGGCCACAACCTTCTATGAACAAACCAACTAACCCTCGGCCCTCAGTCCCCAGCGGCTGCGGAGCAACTGACCAAGGCGGCGGTCAGATCTGTGACGCAGCGGAGGGTGCTAAGAATCTCTGGCTCCGGACAGGCCGCCATTGGAAACTGAACTTGGCAACGTTTAACGCAAGAACCTTATCAAGTGAGGCTAGCTTAGCAGTGCTATTGGAGGAATTAGCCGGTATTAAATGGGATGTCATAGGGCTTAGTGAGGTTAGGAGGACAGATGAGGCGTGTACAGTACTAAAGGGTGGGCATGTGCTGTGCTATCGTGGATTAGCAGATAGGCGAGAACTAGGCGAGAACTAGCGCTTCGTCGTCGTTGGTGGCGGTGCTGGATCATCTTCTTCATTCCATAGCCTTCATTGATTACGAGAAAGCGTTTGACTCAGTGGAAACCTCAGTTGTCATGCAGGCATTGCGGAATCAGGGTGTAGAAGAGTGCTATGTGAAAATATTGGAAGATATTTATAACGATTGCTCAGCTACTATAGTTCTCCATAAAGTCAGCAATAAAATTCCAATACGGAAAGGTGTCAGGCAGGGAGACACGATCTCGCCAATGCTCTTCACTTCCTGCTTACAGGAGGTATTCCGGAGACTGGAATGGGAAGAGTTGGGGATAAGAGTTAATGGAGAATACCTGAGTAATTTGCGATTCGCTGATGACATTGCCTTGCTAAGCCACTCAGGACAAGAACTGCAAAGCATGATCAACCAGTTAGACAGGCAGAGCAGAACGGTGGGGCTAAGAATTAGCATGCAGAAAACCAAAGTAATGTTCAACAGCCTAGCAAGGGAACAGCAGTTCGCAATTGGTAGCGAGGTGCTAGAAGTAGTAAGAGAATATGTCTACTTAGAGCAGGTAGTGACCGCAGATCCGGATCATGAGAGGGAAATAACTAGAAGAATAAGAATGGGGTGGAGCGCATATGGCAGGTTCTCTCAGATCATGAATGGTAGCTTACCAATATCCCTCAAGAGAAAAGTATACAACAGCTGTATCCTACCGGTACTCACCTATGGGGCAGAAACGTGGAGGCTAACAAAGAGGGTTCAGCTTAAGTTAAGAACAACGCAGCGAGCTATGGAAAGCAAAAGGATAGGTGTAACGTTAAGAGATCGGAAGAGGGCGGAGTGGGTGAGGGAACAAACGCGGGTTAATGACATCTTAGTTGAAATCAAGAAGAAGAAATGGGCTTGGGCAGGGCATGTAATGCGAAGGCAAGATAACCACTGGTCCTTAAGGGTAACGGAGTGGATTCCAAGAGAAAGCAAACGTAGCAGGGGACGGCAGAAAGTTAGGTGGGCGGATGAGATTAAGAAGTTTGCGGGGATACAGTGGCGGCAACTGACAAAAGACAGGGTTAATTGGAGAGACATGGGAGAGGCCTTTGCCCTGCAGTGGGTGTAGTCAGGCTGATGATGATGATGATGATGATGGAGTCTATTGAGTATGACCTGTTCCATGACCTTTCCCAGGCAGGACGTGAGCGAGATGGGCCGAAGGTTGCCCAGCTCGAGTCGTTTGCCTGGCTTAGGTATGAAAATCACTTTGGCATGCTTCCAAGTGTCTGGAAGGCGACCCTCATGCCAGTGTTGGTTGAAGAGGTCCGTGAGTGCTTCGACGGACTGATCTTCGAGGTTACGAAGCATCTTGTTGGTTATGTGGTCGTCGCCAGCGGCCGCGGTGGTTTTAATCTGGTTGAGGGCGGCGCGGACTTCTCCTGCCGTGATGTCGGCGTCCATGTTGGTGTTCTGGGCACCCGTGTATCCTGAAGGTATGGGAATTTCCGTGGAAGTATTTATGTATTTGTCTTTCAAGATAGCGAGGAGTTCCTCATTTGTTCCCTGAAAAGCGTGTATGACACGGGTGAGGTTCTTGTGAGATGTGGATTTGGTGTGAGTTGGGTCCAGTAGATGTCTGAGCAAGAACCACGAGTTTTTGCATCCTAACTGGCCGTTAAGACGGTTGCAGGTTTGATGCCATTGCTCCTGACTCAGTTTGATGGAGTAAGCTTCGATCTCTCGCTCGAGGCGAACGAGACGGAGCTTGAGGGGTCGATTGTGTTTTTGGCGGAGCCAGCGAGCGCTAAGACTGCGCTGGGCCTCCCACATGTGTATGAGTTTGGCGTCGGGAAAGGGGCCATCCTCGTCCTGGGTAGTCGTGGAGGTGGCATTGGCGGTGTCTTCGAGCAGCGAGTTTTTCCAAGTGTCCAGGTCGTCTATGGGGGCCGAAGTGCGTTTGGCGCACACGTATCGGAGGGCGTCCCAGTTAGTGTGCCTGATTGTTCGGCTGGGGGCTTTGCTGTGTGTAGCCGTAAAGGTTGTGCGGTGAACATAGTGGTCGCTAACTATGTTCATGCCGAGGTTTTCCCAGCGTGCGTCTGGGATGTTGCGGGCGAAAGTGAGGTCGGGGCAGCTGTCCTGTGTGACACTGTTTCCAATGCGAGTAGGCCTGTCGGGGTCTAGGAGTAGTGTCAGGCCCAGTGTTTGGGCTGTCTCCCACACTTTGGCTCCCTTACGACCGCATGCTTTGCGGGGATAGCCCCACTCGGTATGCGGCGCCTTGAAGTCACCTAAGATGAGTAGCATCCCTGTTTGTGCAGTTGCGCAGGCCTTACGAACGAGGGTTGCCACTCGTGTGCTTTTGTCGCTAGGGGGGCTGTAGACGTTGCGGATGTGGAGCGGGGCTTGTAGCGGCTGTTCGGTAGGACCTGTACGAAAGTGTGCGGAACATCGGGGTAACTAAGGTCTATATGATTAGCTGCTAAATTTGGGTGGACCAGGATGGCGGTGTTGGGCCGTTGGTCTGGGGTCGTTTGTTGGTCAAAACCAAAAGCACCCGTGCCTTCTTAACAATAAAAGGTCGCGCTCACAGCAGCAAGCATAAAGTTACTGGAAAGGACCGGTATCAGGCACCAAACAGACATGGTAGGTAAAAAGGTATTGACATAAAAAGCGCATGCTTACCTTAACTATTTTTTTTTCTTGGCGCTTTGATCTCTCCACCGCGCTTGCGCCGTTGTCATGGCGTTCTGCTTCTAAGCAAGGAGGGGCTGTTTTGACATGCTAATGACGTTCCCCTGCTTAGTACGAGATCCAGATTTATTATGCCACCTCCACTACGGCGTCTCTCATAGCCTTAGTTGCTTTGGGACGTTAAACCCCATAAACCAACCAACCAGATTTATTATTCCAAGTACGTCTTAAACACATGGCAGCCCCGTTGGCGTTCCGTTGATGGGTATTAGGTCGTTGTTCGAATACTTATTTCTCACTATTCTGCAGACATCGAGGTAGCGGTTTCGGTGACCGGTAAGAGATTTATTTATGAGGCGGCATAGCTATCACCATGTCCTTGGTGGTTAACATTCTATTTTACACACGTGCTCCAAACATTTTTGTGCTTTGCGAGAAGGTAAAGTTCCTTGTGCCGTAAACAGACAGAAATAAAGGGCTCGTTACGGGCATACCTATGAAATAAGCCAGCAGACAGTGACTTACTTTCTTTCTTGACTTCCTGCATATACTTGTGCTGTAAGTGCGGCCATTTATACCGATTGAAAATGCCCTATTTAACGACAAAATTTTATTAATAATTCCATTACCACAAAAAAAAATTAGATTTGCCTCGGGCGAAAACAAATGAGCTCTCAAAACGCCCACTCTGTGTTTGTATCATGAAAGTCTCGCGTGCAATAATTACCTGAGTAACGAAGTTGGGCTTAACACATTCAGAATGGAACCCGCGAAGAAACGTACGCCCACTCTTTGTACTTCGAAACAGCATCGACATAGAGGAACACTGCCAGTTTTCATTTTAAGCGGTGAGTGGACCGTGAGAAAATCCCAGCTTAAAAAGGCAGGCTACCGCCCACAGGATCTAATCAGTGGCTTCATTATAAAGTTTCTTGCGGCGGTGAACACGACCCTTTCTTCTGCCTCCAGCGCAGAACAAAAAATTAAAAGAAAAACAGTACTAGTACAAAATTTCAAGTTTCTTTCCTTTACTCCTATTGCTTTGAACTACTTAAACTCTTTGCTGGAGTTCTATCGCGTCCTTCTGCGCGTTTTTCTTCTCTTCTTTTTTTCTGCAGCACGCGCAATACGGAGTTTTGAAATAAGGGCTACGTATTGAGAACTACGAGAAAAAAAAAAACGCGGCTTTTCATGTCGTCTTTTCAAAGAAACAGCAGCGAGCCGAAAGAACTAATTAACAAAGACAATTCTGCTGGAAATCTCGACGAGACGTGCGGTTAAGGCTTAAGCCCCTGAGGCCGCAGAACGCCATTTGGAGCTGCAATTCCGGCGCGTTCGGGGCTAGGAAAAACTAGAGAACATCTCAGTTTGATCCTCCGTATGAAGGGGTTTATACCGTATCATTATCGCTTTCTCGCTTTCGTTTTCTCGCCGCTGCTTGCTGCTGCTGTCGTTGGCTTTGTTTAGGGTGTTTCAGCATCGCTGGTGGTGCTTTCTTATGCTACAGTAGAGTGCCTAAATGACTGAAAACGATGTGGTCACTCTAGGAGTCGCTTATGAACACTTCACGATGCGTTCCCAGACTCGCGAGTACGCTATTCAGGAGCCGTAAAAGTACGCGAGTGTGAGGCGTTCCTTGAATCTTTCCACCGGATCATTTTTATGAGCTCTGTTTGCTAGAAGCGGTATATCACGCATGAATAAGGTGGCCTACTGTATTCTTGTAAAATCTTTCCTTTCTAGCTCGAAGCCCCATTATTATGGCTCCTAGGAATTCGTTCCCAGGCTTGTTTTTCTTTTCATGCTGTTTCTGGCGAATACCTTAAAACAGAATCGCAGTGAAAGGCACCGCCATGCTCACTGATTCAGTATAATCGCCGAGTAAACAAAAAAATCAAATATTATTGCAGAGCTCTTGAAGTCATCCCATCGAGTTGGAGTTATATTGCGCTTGACAGCCGAACGTCTTGCCTGTTTCCTTTCGAAGCGCGAAAAAGAAATGTTGGCTCAGCCGTGAAACATTGCTCTCAAGGCATTCCTGTCTGACATCAAGACTACAGGCCTGTCTGAACGTATTTTATTGTGAACGGTGGTTCCTCAAGTGCTTTCCTGCCCATGCCCATTACAGCCTTCCATGCTTTCCTCCTTTCTTTCTGTCCTCCTTCCTTCTCCTTCTTGTTTCCTTTCCCCGTTGTTCGTAAGGTAACAACCAGATCAAAGTCTGGTTAACCTTCCTGCGTGCGCTGGTATTTGTTTTCTATGTAGTTTACTTCGACCAACACATCATGACAATAAAAAAGTCGCACTTCTTTTCTTTTTCAGTCTCTCGAAGAACGGAAGAAGTCATCAGGATGTTCGCGAAAGGAGCCGTGAGCGAAAAATCCAAGATCTCATTTCTGTCTCATGGTGAATCGATTGACGCCGCGGGTGCCTTCGGCACCCGCTTTTTCACACCAACGCAGAGCCCGACGAAACCAGACGGATAAAAAAAAAAAACTGAAAGACTCTGAGAGAATCTGAAGACTTGCTCGGAACCTTTCTCTTCAGAGCGTTACTAAGTATGAGGAACGAACTCTGAGCTGTTCTAACCCTTACCGTAATAACGGGGTTACTTTTTGAAGCCGCTATTATGGATTCAGCGAGGCGCTCAATGCTACACATTTCAAGTAAGTGCGCCGTTACGGAAAGTCAAAGGAGAACCACCCTCTCTGTGTACCGAATAGAAAAAAAATGATTGCCGATACTAAAGGCCGTAAAGTACTAATAGATAAGAAAATAAGTAGACCACCATCTGTCTTGTCAAGGTAAATGAAAGAAAGGATAACAAATTATGTTAAAGAAGTTCTCAGAAATGCTACGGGAAGCAGAATAAATGGGAAAATTCTTTGAATAGCTAGTTTTCGTCGCGTTTCCTTAGTGTATGGTGATTCGGATTTTAGAGAACTTAAATACCGATCCATATAATGCCCTGAAGTGATGAAAAATGTGAGAATTAAAGCTATTCAAAACGAACAACAAAGGCACGAAGTACTAAAAGACACAAGAATTCATTATAAAATCACAGTTTTTCGTATTCACAATTTTTTCACAGCGCCGCGGTTGGTAGTTTTGTAACCAGATCACATTATCAGCGCTCCACACTTGACATTGATTATTGAACTTCGCGGCTTAGAGAATAGGTCGCGCGGGGTGCTCATAATAGTCTGCATAGGAATACCTTACATGCTTACCCTGAACATGGGCGTGACAGATGGGTTAGCTAACGGTACGGTAGGACGCTTGGCATATACGTGGTGTTTTACCTAAGATGATGTGCTATCGTAAAAAATAGGCTTTTTTAGTTAGAAGAGCGCTCTTTTTCGCACAGCATTTTCAGCTCTATAGCTCATAAGAATACAGATAAAACGCGCTAACTAGTAGGCTGGTTAATTAATATTCGATAATTAACTTTTTGCCTATTGCTAGTAGTCTCCTTATTTACTGAGAGGCATGTAGCCCACAGCAAGTAATATCCCTTACAGTTTTCAGAATTCCGAAAGCACAGCTGCCCTCGGCGCTGTAGCTCAACACATTTTGGCTATTTCGACGAGTCACGCGCACTGGATGGGTTGCTTTGCCTGCACGCTTCTCAAAAGCGCATGTATTTTGGCACGATGTAGCCAAAATTTTCTGCAGCACAGCACCGATAGTAACTGCGTTGTCGAAATTCTAAAAAATGACTTACGGCAGTATTAGCGCCTCTGCATAAATATGGAGACTATTAGTAGAAATTAAAGAGTTAACTACACAGTTTTAGTTAACCACCCAACTAGATAGCACATCTTAGCTGTACCCTTATGCACTACACCAGTGACAATGCTAGGCCGAAAAAAAAAGGCCTCTTCTAATTAAAAATGCCTATCGTTAAAAATTGCAGAACATCTTAACTGGAACACCCCGAATACAATAACACACTGAAGACTAGCACTTGCGAATATGGCTTTAATTCTGGCATTTGAGACTACATGTTGTACGAGAGATAGTGTACAGGCGATCATAAAGGAGAACTGCAAAGCGGCCTTCATTGATCTGAAAGGCAGTCCTACAAAAAAGTACGCTTGAAATCTTGAATAAAAGAACATAAATAAATAAAAAAATGAATGAGAAATTATGTACAAAGACTTAGTACAATGGCGTTCATACACCAATTAGCATAAAAATATCAGAAAAATTACTTAATGCAATAACAGAAATCACCCATAACTGATGTGCAGTAACAACGCATTACCGAGTATCGTAATCGTTCTGCGACTGTTTTTTTTTTAGCACAGAAAAAACATGCTCATAGATTAAATTTGCCTCAAAATTAAGCTTTTCGAGACATCCCTCAAAAAATGGCTGAGGCTTAACTTGGTTAAGCCTGGAGAATGCGAAGCATCATCGTGTCGCGTAATTTGAAGGCGCACAACCACAGCGACGGCGCGAGGTGGGCCCCCGTTTCTCCACTGTCGTGACTTCATCAAGTCACGTGGTGTGGCATCATCGTGTCACGTGATTTGGAGGCGCACAACCACAGCGACGGCGCGAGGTGGGCCCCCGTTTCTCCACTGTCGTGACGTCATCGTGTCACGTGGTGTGACGTCATGTATCACGTGATTTGGAGGCGCACAACCACAGCGACGGCGCGAGGTGTGCCCCCGTTTCTCTGCTGTCGTGACGTCATCGTTTCACGTGGTGTGACGTCATGTATCACGTGATTTGGAGGCGCATAACCACGGTGAAGGGCTGAAGTGGTAGCTAAAGTAGTATGCTTTGCATAAAAACGCATCCTCACATTCGCATCCTGCTTATCTGATGCTCAGCACAATTTGTGAAGGCTTCACATTTTGAGAAAAAATATTCGCACAAAGAAATTGAATGGATTTAGAAAGGGCTTTTCCACAAAAACACCGCTGGTATAAGCCAGTAACGGCTTATCATTTCTGATTGATCAGCATGGTCTGACTGATGTGTTGTTTCTGGACCTTGCAATAGCTTTTGACCCTGTGTCCCATCAGAAGCTTATCTACAAAGTTCAATCCCTTCTCGGTACTAACATAATAACTGATTTGATAACAGGTAATCTTTTTAACCATCAACAGTTTTTTTTATTTCGATGGGCACTCTTTGAAATGCGTAAAGTTTACTTCAGAAGTTCCGCAAGCGACAGTATTAGCGTAAATATTGTTTTCAATCCACATCAGTGATACAGTTGATGATACAGACGCTGCAGTACGCATGTTTGTCGATGGCTGTATAATTTATAAAAAAAATGAATACTCAAGAACATGAACTTCAAGTAAATAAGGCACCTGAAAAAATACTAAACTGCTGCCAAGAATGGCAAATGAAAAAAAAATTATATGAAAAACGGCTGCGATGACAGCATCAAGGAACATTTACTTTCTCTTACAAAATGAAAGAGACAATACTCAGAGCTGTTGAAGAATACAAGTACCTCTTAATAATAATTTCTGCAGGCTTCAGATAGGGCAATGCAGCCTTCACCACTTTTTGCTCACTAATACGCTCCATTATATTCACCTTTCCTTATGTAAAAGTCCTTTCAATACGGCCGTAGTGCGATTTGTCATAGAATACATTATATTCTGGTTTCCTCACGGAAAGCATTTAATAGCTAAATTGGAAGGTGTTCAAAGGAGACTATAAAATTTCTTTTTGATACATATCGCCGCTTCGATTCCTCTCGTGAACGCAAAATATGCAGGCCTTCCCATTATTAGTACCTGCGCAATATGTCTTCGCTTGAAACTTATTTACCTTCTTGTGACTGCAGTCCAAAAAAAAATTAATGTTGTCAGCGCTTATGACTCTCGACAGCTCGAAATGCTAGACCACTTCAGTCTAAACATTTAATCAAATATCGGACACATAGTGATACTATTAGGTCATCTTTTTTCCACAATAAACACGAAACTGTAACTCATTACCTGATGACGTTGTGAAATGCCTGTCTCTGAATGACTTTCTTTCAAAGTTGTCCAACGTTATCTGACTCCACAGTGCTCTGCTAGCTACCTTACGTCCAGTTTTTTTTGTTTTAGATTTCTTTTTTTTTTCAGTATAGTGTTTTGGTCCCCCGCGGGTGCGGTTATTCCTTATGCCGCGGCAGCTCGCCCTTGCCTTTAATGGTGGTTTGCAAATAGTACTTTACAGAAACCAAGTCGAATGAAAATGGCCCAGCTTTGCTGCCGAACCTAATACGAATAGTGTAGTTAAAAACCGAATCAAACACGAACGGAATATGTTTGTGATTATTCGCTACATGCGCGAATACCAGCAATACCGAACAGCTGGAGCTGTTCGATGTTACAAACACGCAACCCTGATCTCCTTTAGGCAGACATACTAAGAATGAAGTGTATCAACTACATTTCAGTCATTTTATACGCATAGGAAAATTAACTTTTGCTACAAATCTCAGTGAAAGAACTAGCAGCAGATATGAATTCATAAAAGCGATGAGCGTTTACGCCATGGCTGGCGGTATTGGGAATGAATGCAGGGTTTGTTAAGCCTGGCTGCCCATTGTAGCGTCGCCCAATCTTTAAGGTCATATGTATGGCAATTATGAACGTCGACACCTGAGCGGATGGCGTCGTGGTGCTAAACTCACTTTTCCGGAAAGACCGATCGCAGCACCATCCTGTGCGATGTCGGAGTGGGGCCTCTTTGAAGCAGTCCTCGATACTATACTACGGCGTATCGCATACGAACTTCGAGTCAAATACTCGAAAACTATTCGAAAACATGACGACGGACTTGATTCTCTTCGAGTAATTATAAATATGCACTACTTGATTCGTTTACTGAGTCGAATAGAAGGATATTCGATTCGCTGTACAAAATTTAGAATATTCACGCATCCCTAGTCTTTAATACTCCACAATTCAGCCTAAAAATTTTCCACGCTTTATGTATATACGCTTTGCTTTTTTGTTTGCATTCTCTGCAAGTATTTTCTAGGCTGGCAGTATGTATTACATAAATAAATAAAGTAAATAACTGCCTACAGTGTTACAACACTTCACCGAAGTTATATATTCTTGATGAAAATTTCTGGGCGCGAACACACAAAGGACAGCGAAGAAACCACAGGACAAGCGCCTTTTTCACAACTAGTTTAATGGGAAAGCAACAAACACTTAAATACGAAAAGATATCATAGGTACGTACAGATGAAAACAGTTAAGATTAAATGTCATGACTGAACAAACTCAAAATTTTCGCAGATAAACTATTTCCTTTTTCGTGAGCGATACTGACGGCTTGCTCACGCAGTTACCGTGCGAGGCAATGTGGAAAGCTTCCATCACCTCCCTGATTCTTTGTTCAGGGTGACGGAATAGGACCTCTGTTGCCACGAAGATAGGTCGGCAATTATTGCATTCTTGGAGGTGTTCCCTCACCCCTAAGGCACTGCCATTGTTGTGCTCTTTAAGGCGAATGTTTAAGCAACGCCCATTCTGTCATAGTATAAAGAAGCCAAATTAGCATTTAATTAACGTTTATCTGAATGATGCTCTCGGGCAAAAGAAACTCAAGAAAAACATGCTCGTCTTGCGTTTAATGTGCTTCTAACTTTAGATAAACAAGGTGACATTTCGATGATACTAGTTTCTAAGCTAAACTCTTTCATGGCTTTTCTTTTCCGTGTTGAATCACTCCAAAAACTAGTTCAAAAAATTTAAAAAATAGAGAGATTCTGCGGTCATTCAATATATTATGCGGCTCTTTGTGTAAGTGCGAAACAAACGTAAAACCGTTATGTTAAGCCACCATTTTAGCTATACTTAATATTTTCCTCTATGTACAGCCTTTGTCAAAAGTTTGGAGCCCAGGGGGTTTTCTTTTGAGCCACACTGTGTCGTTCTTAATGGATCTCTAGCGCTCTAAATTTCCTGGACATGAGAAGATTTCTGGTAATGCCCCCTGCAATAGGTAGGACTTCCATGAATGCTCCTGGAGTCCCAGTATAAAGCTTGGAAGTGAAACCCCTGGGCTCTAAACTTTTGACAAAGACTGTATTTCTTAAAGCATAAATCTGCGCTGGACAATTAACCAGTTTTCTCGCATGCGTGCATCTGTTTTCTATTAACTCTTTCTCGATACAGAACTCGAACACGGAATGAACGAAAGATGAACGAAAGATAACACAGTTTTCTCTGCATTTCATTAAAGAGTCTCTCTCTCTCTCTCTATAACACAGTACGCGGTATCTATTATACTTGCCAAGGATAAAGAAAACGAGATTTCTTTTCTGTCGCGGAGAGCAATTCATCTACACCGGAGGTCTATTAACACATCCCAAGCGCGAATTCTAGTTCGTTGCTTGCAAATTAGGAGCGTAGTCGGCGCGCCTACAAAAAAAAAATGGTCCATGCTTATACCTTCAATGGTTGTCGGATCTTCCGACACGTCCATTATTTATAAGAAGACCTGCTAGGCAAGAAAAATCTCTCTGAACGGCGCTACATTGTGGACAGCGTGTTTAGGGAAGAAAGAGACAGAAAGCACGGAATTCCGTCAGAATGCTAGATGCTAAGCTTCGTAACGACGACCACAGCGCTCGGTGAATACTTTATTCAGTAAAAAGATGGTGATTACGTGAGCTTTGTTCAACCCAAATAGCCATCTATGCGACGAAGCTAGAAAAAAAAGGGGGGGGGGGGGGTATTGAAAAGCGAGCTTCACGGCAAGATATTCAGAGTGGAGGCATAGTCCACGTTAGTTTAAGTGGATGTCATCATACGTCGAAAGCATAACAGATGGAGTATGAGACCTGCCTAGTAATATCCTTTTTTCTTTTCCTAATTCTCTGCTAATAAGTTTAAACCTTCTCAGTGGCTTTTATCTTCTTGAGTATTCTAGATCTCTAACTTCTGATCTTTCGAATGATGTGCAGACGCTATGCTCGTGACTGGAGCTGATGTGCTTTGCAGTGAAAGAGGTTCACCCACAACGCATAGGCATCCTGAATTTTGGGAAAGAGCGCCGGACTCAAACGGTAAAGCTGTGGCGCTCAAGGAGTTCTATAACAGTTGCTGGCGGAAAGATAGTATTTTGTGGTCGTCACACAAAGAACAGGAAAGGCGCAGTGAGTCTACTGAGTTGTAGTAGAGAACAGCGGCAAGTATGAAACGTTGAAAAAGAGAAAAAACAAAATAATCAACACTACCATTGTAATGAGCCACAATTTCCCTGTTGCCTTTGAAAAAGAAGATTCGTGAAGCCGAGCTGGCGGACGCTTTAACCATATGTGAAAAGAAACAACAAATATGGCTTGTCTGGTAAGGTGAGGTCGGCACCCGGAGTCCCTCTATGACTGCGCGTTCGCCAGCACTGTGTGAGTGAGTGAGTGAGTGAGTGAGTGAGTGAGTGAGTGAGTGAGTGAGTGAGTGAGTGAGTGAGTGAGTTGGGAGTGAGTGGGCGAGTGAGTGAGTGAGTGAGTGAGTGGGCGAGTGAGTGAGTGAGTGAGTGAGTGAGTGGGCGAGTGAGTGAGTGAGTGAGTGAGTGGGCGAGTGAGTGAGTGAGTGAGTGAGTGAGTGAGTGGGCGAGTGAGTGAGTGAGTGAGTGAGTGGGCGAGTGAGTGAGTGAGTGAGTGAGTGAGTGGGCGAGTGAGTGAGTGAGTGAGTGAGTGAGTGGGCGAGTGAGTGAGTGAGTGAGTGGGCGAGTGAGTGAGTGAGTGAGTGAGTGGGCGAGTGAGTGAGTGAGTGAGTGAGTGAGTGAGTGAGTGAGTGAGTGAGTTGGGAGTGAGTGGGCGAGTGAGTGAGTGAGTGAGTGAGTGAGTGAGTTGGGAGTGAGTGGGCGAGTGAGTGAGTGAGTGAGTGAGGAGTGGGCGAGTGAGTGAGTGAGTGAGTGAGTGGGCGAGTGAGTGAGTGAGTGAGTGAGTGGGCGAGTGAGTGAGTGAGTGAGTGAGTGAGTGAGTGAGTGAGTGGGCGAGTGAGTGAGTGAGTGAGTGAGTGGGCGAGTGAGTGAGTGAGTGAGTGAGTGAGTGAGTGAGTGAGTGAGTTGGGAGTGAGTGGGCGAGTGAGTGAGTGAGTGAGTGGGCGAGTGAGTGAGTGAGTGAGTGAGTGGGCGAGTGAGTGAGTGAGTGAGTGAGTGAGTGAGTGAGTGAGTGGGCGAGTGAGTGAGTGAGTTGGGAGTGAGTGGGCGAGTGAGTGAGTGAGTGAGTGAGTGAGTGAGTTGGGAGTGAGTGGGCGAGTGAGTGAGTGAGTGAGTGAGTTGGGAGTGCGTGGGCGAGTGAGTGAGTGAGTGAGTGAGTGTGTGAGTGAGTGAGTGAGTGAGGGAGTGAGTGAGTGAATTGGGAGTGAGTGGGCGAGTGAGTGAGTGTGTGAGTGAGTGAATTGGGAGTGAGTGGGCGAGTGAGTGAGTGAGAATGAGTGAGTGAGTGAGTGAGTGAGTGAGTGAGTGAGTGAGTGAGTGAGTGAGTGAGTGAGTGAGTGAGTGAGTGAGTGAGTGAGTGAGTGAGTGAGTGAGCAAGCGAGCCCCAGCCAGCCAGCCAGTGAGCGAGTGAGTGAGTGAGTGAGCAAGCGAGCCCCAGTCAGCCAGCCAGTGAGCGAGTGAGAGGAGTCGGCGAGTGAGCAGAGTTATGAGCGAGCGAGCGAGCCAGTGAGTGAGTGAGAGGAGTCAGTGAGTGAGTAGAGTGAGTGGAGTGAGAATTAATGAGTGACGTGTAACCAGCACGTCTCTGACCATGAAACTGAAACACAATAATGCATTCTTTTGGTTCTGTTTCAGATAACTCATCAAATAAACGTTTTACATAGCCTGCGGTCGCATTTAGAACGGCCTACTGAAGAAAACTCGCAATAGGGCCTTGGTGACAAAGTCACAGTATTTTGATTTTTTCTCTAGATGCAAGAAATCTAAATAGTTCAACTTACTGGCAGCACTTTGTAAGACGAGGGCCAAGTGAAGCCTTCAAAACTCGCCTATTCCCTTCTTTTTACTTCTTGCCCAGTTAAAGATTACGCTTTTACATATGACCGTCTACGAACGCTGCTTTTGTCGCTAGTGCATGTACTTACCGCGTTATTAAAATTCCATGTCCAATCATGTCGCCACTGTTTTGTAAATGCCTACAGCATCCCTTGAAGCATATCCCAGCTGCCGCGTAATTTTTTAGATTTCACATTGAGTCAGCCAAAAATTATAAACTGTACTCGCTTCTACAGCATTACATGCGTCGCATCAGCAGAAAACAACAGCAATAACGAAAAATATATTTATGAAACAAAGTTTATTTTTCCTTTCTCAGCGCCACAGTATGTCTCTTTGTACGGCACGAGGTCATTTTTAGGCATGTGGCCCCTTTCTTCGTACCTCGCGCAGCATTGTTGATGCCCATGAAAAGGAGGAATTACTTCTCACGTTTCTGCCGAGATTGCAAAAAGGTGAAGCTATGGCTTGTATGAAAATCAATACCTGTTTCCCAAGCGCTTCTGTGTCTACTTCAGCTTACGTAATGAAATTGGAGTTTCAAATTTTGTTTTTTTCGCTGTCTTCTTGAACAACTTTTTCGTTCAATACAAAGCTCGTACCGAAAAGCCTTTGCGGGTGACTTCTATACCGTGTTTAACGGCGCCTCATTCCAGGAATTCTTGAACAGGTTATTTACCGCTGTAGTTACTATGAGCTTGAGAAAGAATCTAAAAGTAAATTTCAAGACCACGATGGAAAAGATAAATGTCTAATAATAAAGTTAATAGCTGGCTTCTCAGTTTGTTACAAAGAATGACTTATAAACTTTAATCATATTTTCAAAACATAATCATTTTGCTCCCCTCACCGCCTTTATCAATATGTTGCTCTTGCGACACAGAATACACTGTTTTTTAGTCCGAATTTGACGAAGCTGAACTGAAACTTTTAGCGAAGTTTTAAGAGCGGGAATAAATGACAGGAGAAATCTGTTTTTATTTTCACTCAAAAAGCTTAAAAAAAATTCTGGTGGCGCACTTACTGAGAAGTCCCCTTTGCTTCCAATGTAGTCAAGCGAACAGCAGTAAATTAAATGCCAACATGATTGCGACCTCTTGTGCGATAAGATAGGAACTGCGACCGCACCAGCGTGTGTTCCATCGGCCCCTCTACGAACGCCGCCAGATGGGGGTTATTGAAAACACGCAGTCCTGTCGCAGATATTTTCAATTTTACAAGCTTTGTTTAGGTATGTTCTTAACTACGGTAACGCTTTTAGACATTCTAGTCGACCTTGTCTTTAATCCCTCGCTAGTTTTGATGGATGCAGTTTTGCCTAATACTTAGTAGGATAAGGACGAAAAAAACAATAGTTCAATCTTTTCTTTGTAAGGAAAAGAAACAACTGCGATTCCATAAAGAAATGGTGGCAGTCAACAAAGCTTGATTTCTATGCATGCAGGGAAAATTGGGCTGCACGTTTACCCAGCTGACAAGCTGTTAGAGCCCTTTTTGCAGTCTAGACAATTGGCGCAAGGCTGGAAAAGGCAGGTCAAGCTGTTTGAAGGTATTGCACTGCACTGCAGTCAACCGCAGCTGTTCAATATTTACCGGAAATTAAATTTTAGTTAAGCAGCTAGGTAATACATAAAACGCATTTTCTGACTTCGGCGCAAGTATTGAGACGAGCAAAACACACCTGCGGTAAGCATTCAGTTGCGCTTTAAAATAACAAAACAATGTCTGTGTGCGATGCAGATGAAGGCCGTTGTCACAGTTTGAGAGTGAAAACTACGCCGTTCTGCGAGGCACTGGTCAAGATATGATTTGACGGTCCTGGGTCAAAAAGCGCTTGCTGACTTCAGGGATTTCCAATGGCGCAATTGTAAACGCTTGCCGAGATCAACATTCCTCACGGGAATGTAGCGCTGCGTTTGTCGACTGCAAACCAGCAACAGTGCTTGTGAACTCTTAAGAGAATGCACTGTCCGTCGCGCTATTCTGTTTTAGTTCAGGACAGAACTAACCGTGCATGCATAGCTGAAATGTGAGATAGGTCTCTACCACCTGTTTTTACAATGTTACTGAAGCTGTGGCTAACATTGGCAGAAAAATTCCCCAAGGGGGAGTACATTTCAGCTGAGAAATTAAATACCCATTATCACAGGCCTGAGCGCTGTCATACGGTTACACCGGAAAGAGGTACTATTTTCTCAAAATCTTAAAGATTAACAAAAAAAAAGATTTGTCCTTCTTAAGGAAACTTATTCCTCAAATGCGAGGATTTTGAGCAATCCAAGTAGCTTTCCATCGTATCCATGCGGCTGCGCTCTGGTGCGTGCGAAGCAGTGATTACTCTCTTCACTAAAGCTGTAACTGTAAGTCGCTAGTGCCCGGTTTTCGGAATGCTACTACTCGGATGTTAGTACTACTGCATAAAAATTCCTTTCAGCGCTCAAGTTCTAGTTCACGTCGCTTTATTAGATAACGGATTGCGTGAAGTGGACGCCTTTAATTCGTTCACCTTTCTCCTTTTACGCAGGGAAAATCCCCAAAAGTGCATACTCTACATTTCAGGAGCTCCTAGAAATACGTCAAATCGAAGAAATACCGCGAAAACAATTTGGCTATTACAAAGTTACACGGCAGTTCACTCGTAGAACGAACCATGTCAAGGTTCTTCATCTTTTTATTATTGCTGGCTGGTCGCTGCAGGCACCTTAATATGACAGGCAGTTGAGATTGATTTTGCTGCAGACAAGTAAAACGCAGAGCTTGACACCGCCGAACTTGAGAGAAAAGGTTTTTGGTACGGATGCACTCTTAATGACTGAAAAACAAAGCTTTGCAGTTTGAAAATACGGACAGGACACAAGCTCAATTTAGAGACGTCAGTTTGCCGCAACACTCATGAAAGAAAAGTGGTCCAAAGACAGGCGGGCTGACACTCCATTAAGTTGTCGATTACTTTTCCTGCATAGGCTGCAGATAACTTATTTTTTGTTATTATGTTTTTGTTTAGTCATATCTCTTGTGTATATTGAATTATATACTGTTCTGTTGAGATTCAAAGCGTTTATGTTCGCTCATTAATATTACTTCCCTTGACGCTTGTACTTTGTTTTGTATGTTGTGTACTGTTTGTGTTATGTTGAACTGCACACCATCAGACCAAGTGGTTTCTATGAATTGGTGAAAATCAGTAGCCGGAGACGCTGTGTGGCACAAACCTCTCCTTTCTTGTTCGTGTAAATGAAGAAAAAAAATCATCCAGCACCTCCTTTCTACAGCTGAAATAAATAATCAAGATCAACAGACACTTGACACAAATTAATCATTCGCCTAATATTTTAATCACATAGGTGATACTCAATCCAACTGCAGTCAATAGAAGCGGGAATAAAATTCCACACAAAAGAAACCAGAAGATAGGCGTCCTTTAGACAGTGTCTAGTGAACCATACGTCGCCACTGTTATTGAGCGTTAAAACACCTCCGACACTGGACGGCCTGCCGTGCAGGCCAGTCAGACGGCCCTCAGCAAAGCCTTTGCCCTCAGTGGTACTTGTGTGGATGTTTCTGCAATCGAGTGCGTCAAACCATCAGCATATCCAGTCAGTGACGCACTACGCTCATTCTATGAAGAGAAAACTTATTTTGAACATAGGGTTCAGTTGAAAACCGCTATTTAAATTCTATGTGGTCACAAAATGTGATAAAAATAATCTAGCAACTACAACTGCAGCAAAACGCAGCTATTACTAAAATTTCGAAAGCGATACGCTGATATTATAGTAACCTACCATGTCGAGATGCCGCATTGCTATGTGTCTGCAATATCGTTATCCTGCCTCGCACAAGTGTTTCTGAAATGCCCATTCAGTTTTTGCTAGCCCAGCAGTCGAAAAAAGGCAGGGCTTATCGACTCGTTTCAGTGAGTGAAAAACTGCAAACTACAGATTAATGCTATATAACACCAAGAGGCAATAAACTAATAGAGAACTCAAGACAAAAGGGCTATAGACCTCGCATTCTCCAATAAATAGCCCTCGAACAGTAGTGATTTTCTCTCTGTTATCAGCACTCGAGTTCACAGCAGCCCAGAGAGCTTGATCCCCTGCTCAGCCTTGAGCTCTTTTAGTATGCAGTTTGTAGATATGTGTTCTGTATTTGTGCGCACACACCATCTCACTGCAAATAAATACCATGGTAAGGAAAATGTAGTGCTTTTTCTATGCGTGGTTTTGTTGCGTTTCAAGAGAGTCAACTGTTGGGCTGGTTGGTGTTTTCACATCGCATTCATCTGATTTAGCGCCCGTGTTGGTCTTCCTTTCTGCTGTCCCCTCCATTAAATTAATAACAAAACGATAATTGCGGAAGTTAAAAGTAGGGAGTAAGATCGTAAACGCTTGAAATTGCTACAAATCAGGAATTATTTTCTAATACTAATAAAACCATGAGTTACAGAAGAAAATTACTGCACGCTATATAACATACTGATGGATACACACGATGCGATGTTCTCAGCAAGAACTTAACATTACGATAATGCCTGTCTGTGTGCCTTTTGTTGTGACGGAAAAAGTCACGCCTCTACGCATGTGCTGTCTGAAAGACGTTCGACGAAAGCTGGAAGAAGAACCTTTAAAGAAATTACAATTACAAAGAAATTCAAGCGATGGTCCAGCTGTGCCACCTAGGCAATAGGAGCCTCCTGCGATTCGGGGTAGAGTCGACGTGCAACCAACTAAAACTCACTGCCAATTCCCTTTAAAGCTCTTCGGCACAAATATGCGATGCAAATTTTTTACGACATGCAAAACCTGGTTTCCCGAATATATCCAGGAAGACTCTATTCGTCATTGAAATCCACTTTGCTACAGGTATTGTCGCCTGCTGTCGCCTGCTGTGGTAGTGCATCACATTAGATGGCTGTGTAACCAGTCGCCTTTTGAAGTCAACACAAATTATTGCAAACTGCACTAGTCTGGAATGACGGATGAGAAAAGCTGCGTTGTAAAAATGTCACATTTTGGTGAACGTTACAAACTAGTGTTCGGCTCTCTCTCGTCACATACGACTCCTAATAGGCCTCGCGAAGAAAGACACACATTCACAGCGCATGTAGTACATATATGCAGACGCTGAAGTACATGGTCGGTAAAAAGTTCCAAGGCCAAGGGTTTGCTTTTAAGCAGTATAGTCGGGCAGTTACGATACCCTCGAAGCTCAAAATATCTGTGGAGGGTCGAAGAAGGATCTTTCTACTCGCGGAGAACCTTGATAGCTTTGTCGACATCTTAAGCGCCAGGATATACCAATGAAAAGCAGACCATGTGGCCTGGCAAATTTTGGTCAACCCTGTAGAAACTGCATTACGTATGTTGAAAAAAAAAATCATCACATTTCTAGTGCATAAGTTGAATGTTCAATCCGGAGGCTGAAAGTTTTGTTCTTATTTATTTCTGTACATCCTAGACCAGTATGAAGTTAAACACCTTTCTACTTTGAAAAATGAACATTTCGCTAACTTTTTGTCTGTTTTTAGCTGTGCAACGAAGTTAGTTCTTGAGTGCGTAGACTACTCAGCAATTGTGTACAAATAAGGTTTAGAGGAATGTCTGGAGACGAGTACTTGTTTGAATTCTAAGTGATTGTTCCATTTCATATTTGGCTATACTCTACATCATTGTGTAACTGCTGAGGTACATCGTGCAACTCTATGTGTGATGCAACAAATTAATGTAAAGAAAGTACTCCAACCCAACACCGAAGCAGAGAAGTTACTATGCTGTTAAAAAGTAAAAAAAGACAGCTGCATACGCATGCACAGAGCTTGTACAACTCGTATACGAACAGAGCTCTCGATACGACGCGCGTACGGCTTAATCCCAAGGCCTCGCACGGCTTTATCGAACCGCCACATGGCATGCAACCGCTACTCCAATTTGCTGCGCAAGCGCTCGGACTGGCAGCGCTCCATTCTCTGACCGGCTGGTGCACGCCGATAGGAGAAACTGCGCGTCAGAAAACCAAAGCCAATTAACTTCTTGACCGAGAAGCTTGGAAGCCGCTCATATAAGCGGAACGTGGTAAAGCTGGGGCCAAAACTCCAAAATGAAACTCCCCTAACTCGGGGGACAAGCCTCCGTATTGTACGAACCATATTCAAACAAAAGAAAAAGCACGCTGCGAACTTTATCAAAACGCGTACGCAATGCACAGAGAATGTTTCCTCCTCCGTAGCCCGAACTCGGCTTCATTCATTCGATAGACACAATACACCAACTCGCTGTTTAATACAGACAGAGGCCACGCGAACTGGAGTCGTCTTCCATCACTGTTATGTACGACGACTACGACGACGCATCTGCCGACTGAGTACTCGCTACTGTACAGCAAGACTTGCTGGCGTCGTGCTACCAAACACGAACCGTGGGAGACCTGCTTCGAAGCATAGAGGTCAGGAGAAGTCTCACCTCTGATTTTACCACGACACGTAGCAGCGAAGAGCAACGGTGTCTGTGGATCGTAGGAGCGCACGCCTGACGACCACTACGACGATGTCGCTGTCCTGGTGAACGTTTGGGCGTGGGCGGGAAAGACGACCGGAGGTCCGCGCTGGATGTGCGCTGCTGCTTGTACGGAGCGACGACGGCGGCTGCCGAAGAGCACGCGCGAAAAACGAGGGCGAGGGAAGGTGAGGGAGAGAAGATTGGAAGGGAAGGAACACTTCCCGCTGCTGCCGTTGTCAACGTCAGGGGAATGCTCGTCGCCTCCTTTCCCTAAACGGGACGGGAAGGGGAAGTGGGAGTTAGTAGGGAAGGAGAGACGAGAAAGGAGGAAAAAGCTAGGGAAAGGGTACTATTGCTGCTGCAGCGACGGGATGACGCGCAAGGCAAGCCCGCAGAGCGTGCGCGCCAGCGCCCCGAGCAACCATCGATCGAGGAAAGCGGCTCCCAGAGCGGTGCCTAGTGGCCGCTCGCGAAGGCGACCCTTGTTCAGCTCACTGGTGCTTTCGCTCTCTTTTGTCCTTCTTTTATTCTCTACACACTATTTCTTTTTTCTCCCTTCTTGTAGTGCCCCTGTGTTTGGCTTTGGGAGGTGAGCATCAGCGCTGGCCACGGTGGACGCAGCTGTCGGGGCGAAAGGTTTTGCGAGTATGAAGGCATCCGGACGCGTCCCTCCAGAATGGAGATTGAAGGGAAGAAAAAATCGCACAGGATGTCTGCTGCCAGAGCGGATGTTGCAACATGTCCGGAGTCATTGAAAAAAGAAAGCGCTCGGAACTCAGAAAAAGAAAAGATAATGCATTGTGCGTCTGATTCTGGTGGTACAAATCAGAGATAATTCCACCCACACTTAACAAGAAGCTGACCCGAATCTCCCTAACAGTAAAATCATCCTGCACTTATATTGTTTTGCGTTACCGTGGTGGTCGCGTCATGTGGGGCAGGAGAGAAAGCAGTTGCGAAATACGAACATGACTTGCTTAACCTAATCGACAAAAAGCATCCCATGTAGCTGCGTAGCTTCACGTTACACTAGCATAAGCCCTTTTTTTTTGTCTATCTAGAGGCAACGTCTCTAACGACCGTAAATGCTAGTCGCCCAGAAAAACAAAAATGCGGATCTGCTACGGAGACCGTTAAAGCCTTTATTAGAGCTAGTTGGTACTGGGTTCCTAAATTCATTATTACTAGCAAAATGACAGACGCAGACAGGAAACAGCAGAACAAGCGGTTGTCCTGTCGTTGTGTGTCCTGTTTGCGCCTACCTTTTCGATACTAAACATCATTGTAGAATTCTACAGGGAAGTAGAACATATTCCTGATTCCATACTTTCTAGCTAGTCTAATCTTACGCTGCCCAAGTTTTGACGCAAGAGAAGAACGCTTCCACGTCAGTGGCTGTGACAGAAGCCTGCTAATCCCCTTTACTTGCTTGCGTTGGTGAAGCGTAGCAGTGCCTCCGATTGCAAACAGTGAATATTCTACTGGCTTTTCTGATGAATTCCTAGCGTTTCCCTTTTTAAGTGCTATTTTCATAATCCGAAGTGAGATTACTACTCTAAAAATTGTCCATGGACAAATCTCTCTCAGATCCAGAGCTCCACATGAAAAATAGCCACATCCAAAGTTAACAGCCGATATAAACTACACCATTAGCAAACTTTTTCATTACACGATGGTGTAGAGTTGTTCTAACGTGTAAAATGCTTCTCGTAATAACTTGGATACGCTATAGTTTACATGGATAAGAAACTTTCGCATTTTTCCCAGTTCCTGTTTAGGGGCATATGGCTCATTTCGAAAAAAAAAACTGAATTTGTATATGCACCAGTTAATATAAATTCCTCCCCCTTAATTTAATACAGAGAATTTTCGACCTTTGTTAGGCAAGATCATTAATTTTTTAGTACAATGTTCGGCTAACAAACAGGTAGAGCACCGGACGCGTAATTCGGAGGACGTGGGTTCGGATCCCACCGGCGGCATGTGGTTGTTTTTTCTTCTGCTTTTCTAATCAATTAGCTTTAAGCGATAACATATTCAGTAATATTCTAAATGGATCAATACCACAAAATAAATAAATAAAATTAAAAAAATCCCTTGTTTCCCTTGGTCTCTGTGGCTGTTGGCTTCTGTCATAACTAAAATGAATGTTCGTCATATCCGGCAGCTGTACTTGAATCATGGCCTGGTTGAGATATTTGAAACATGTCATTGTCATGAAATGCTTCTATATATATATATATATCCTTAATGGCTCATAGTAGTCAAGTACCGAGAGAAAGCTCGCTTGTGCCCGCGCTCGTACTTAACGACAGTTGCTTCTAAAATTGGAAAGAGGCGAGCCGTCCCGACTAGCTAAGTCTGCAGAGTGACTGCTCCGGTGAAGTGTTGGTCCCGGGTTCGAACCCCGGACCAGGACGACTTTTTCTTCAACTACGAGGTTTCTGCGGAAGCTGAATAATTTTCCTTCGTGGCCGTTTGGGAGCGCTTGGGTGGATATATTTGAGTAATTACTTCTTAAATCTACTCCACCTTGGGAGATTACCCAAAACATCTGACCAAAAGGGAGATGTAGCGGTCCGTAATTCGTACCAAACGTATCTAACAAATCACGCGAGTTCTGTTAAGATGACTCAAGAGCAGTGTTCAATAAACCCTCTCGTCCAAGTCAGCGCATCATTATTTGTCTAATGCATATTCACTAATACTTTATTATTTATTAATGTTTTCAATATTAGTTACAACTACGACTGTCAGTCTTTCATATATAATGTGTAAAGCCCGAAAAATACATCCTGCCAGATTTATACTCGGTATTAGGCATCAAATTGCTTCCAAATACTTGAGAGAAGCCACGTGACTGAAGTACCTTGTCAAACGAGTATCTTGTTTGGAAGTAGCCGAAGCGTCTCCATGCCTAAAACCGGCCATGGCTATACACACACAAATCTACCACAACCCAGTGATGACAACCCCTCAGTATTTGGTGCTTATTGTGAAAGGAGCTCAAATTCAAAGCTGCGTCAAAATTTCCACCCAGGTTTTCGGTTGCACGTTAAATATTAGTTTGATAATTAGGAGATAGTTTCATTCCCGCTATATATTCGCCAACAGCACAACGCTGCTTAACCCTGTAATGCCCGGTGTATCAATATGCTACAGATTATAAATTCGTGAGTATTTTTCATTTTTGCTCGCAGATATACATCATCCCAAGCGTTATTGGCGAAACGGTCTTGTCAAACATATTTATCAGAGCGTGGTTAAATCGCCAGTGACTAGGAATGCAGGAAAGCTGCAGAAAGATAACTGACCGCCAAACCTAACCCTAACAGCAAAACAGAATAAATTTTTTACGGCTTACTGCCGAATAGGCAGTTGAAGAAACAGTCCTGAAACGTAATATTTACTTACTGTATGCGTCTGAGTATTTTCGCCCAGTCTTATCGTCCTTGGAAACGCAAAAATTATCATGTTTCACTAATTTTAATTATGCAGCTACTATGTTTTTCATCATTAATCTACCAGTTGTTTATTTTTTTTATTTACGCAATATAAAGGCCAGTAGTGATGAAATACATAAGTACGTGAGCTTTATCGCTTGTTTTCGCAACTTGGGGTGTTGCAGGGTTAACTCTCGAACGCATCAGCTCTTTTGAGCAATGACTCTAGTTGCGTAAGACGCCCCCTCCTCGTAGGTTTTTCACACATGTTTCCCGTTGAGCTTTCGTGAACAACGCTTTTAAATGTTACTACGATAGAGAATGAAATGCAGTCTAATTTAGCACCGGGCCCTAATCTGTCTTAATCTTATTTTCTTGTCAAGCATTCCTTCCTCGTCTTTTTAATGTACTTTCATCTCTTGCTACGCGTCATTGTCTTCCCCGAACCGGAGTGTCCGTAGCAACACGATTAACTCTTTGTGTCCTTGCGTTACCGCTAGTTACGTTCCTTATGTCTTCTGAACCTTCGCATAGGCTACCATTGTGCTCATATTGTGCGTTTACTCCATTTATTTCGAGGTTTTCAATCATCGCCCAGGCAAACCTAGATGCCGCGACTGAAGACCCTCCCTTCATACATTTCTATCAAGATTCTGGGTGTTTCGTGTTCTTGCACACACTCCGCTGACTCCTTTTTCTTCAGCACGAAGCTCCCCCCTCCTCGATCGATCACCCTTTCTGAGAATAGCCGACTTCACCATTTCCTGCAACTCTGCTATCTCCTTTTCCTACTATCCCACGAAAAAAAGAAAAGCTATCTTCCTTTTCATTGGTTTCATTCATCTCCAACGCTCGAAGCAATTGTGGCGAGCGGAGGGAAGCGCTCGGCGATTCTAATAAGTTTTTGTTTTTACCAAGTTTCTTAATAGAAGCCAATATTTCTATTCGCAAGCACGTTCCTTCCTTCTTCTTCCTCTCAAAAATAAATCTCATGTGCACGCCGGTTGAGAGTTGGCGCTTGCGCCCTACACCCTTGCCAACAGTGTGTAGATTATCTTCAACGGTGCGAGGAGGAATGTTAACTCTGCTTTGCTGCATTTTAATTACAAGCTGGCCCCTTAGCCTGAAAACTTGAGTGTCATGGACGGTCTGTGTCATATGTTACGAAAGCTATCAAAACAAATCAATATAAATAGTTCTCTGGAAACGGAGATGCACAGCTTCGAGAACAGTTGAATGAGGAAAAGACGAAAATTACAATTTTGGCTCCCTGATTGCTGTTTCCGTACGAATGGCATTCGAAGAAGTGGCGTGAGCTTGTTCTTTGCTGTTATATAATTGTTTGAAAAATTAAGGGGAAGATAGTAACAAAAGAACCGCGAATAGCAGGACTGCACCGAGAGCGGAGGCGTAGAGTCGCCCTTTTATGTCTCCATCCTTCAGGCTGACGCTATCTTCTCAAATTCGGGTCAGCAACTCGCAGACTACTCTGATTTATCAAGAGAAAGAGATGATAGAACTTCCTCCTACCGGTTATGGGTTGTGGTGGGTCTATCAGTGGGTATATAAACATTGCTTGTACATCCGCCGATCGAGGCTTGCAAGCAAGCACACACCCCCGGGAAAAATAAAAACTGCGCAGCAAAACATAACCAAAACCCAATAAACCTGTCGTCAAGATAAGTGACTTGTCGCCTGAGTGACTAAATTGACGCCTGCATGGCACGTGTGTCACCTGTCTTAACGTCATGAGCTTCTGCTACCAGTCTGGTCTTACGATGCCGGTGCTGAAACAATCTCTGCGTATTAGAAAAACGGAACATGACGCAACCTCGATAATGAGAGGCGAAATGAGTGAGTGCTGCTTCTTTGTCAATACGAGCCCAAGGAAGCAACAGCCCATTTTTAAAAGAAGCAGCTTTTACACAGTTCACGAATTAGTGTCGAAACCGCGGCTCTTCTTCACCTTTTGAAAATACGAGATTAAGGTTCGGCACCGGCGTCGTGCGACTAGGATCGCCGACAACCTTATTATATTGCTACCAAGAAAAGGGACCCGTGCGCCAGAATGGTGTCGAGTTCATTGTCCCGATGGGCAGTGTCATACCTTTTCAACAGTTAACATCGTTTTGTAGTCTTATAGTGCACTTTTATTGATGCTAATGTGGGCATGTGTGGTTGTTTCCACTGGTAGGTATATAGCGTTCGGAATAAAAAAAGAATTTCAGTTGATGCTGTACATATAAATTTCGCAGGAAAAGGCCATAATAAGCGATTCAAAAACTGCGATAAATAACTTCATAAAAGCCAGAGTACACCTCCCGGCCGCAAAACTAATTAGTTAATACCGCCCAGAAACTCGAATCAAAATAATATGGACCCCCGCACACTCAGGCCTCCCAGGAAACGAAAAGGTCAACAACATAGCCCGAGAACTAACTAACCGGGCAGGACCAGACGCGTTCCCAAACCACGGGGCCAGCTCAGCTCAGCGAGGGACCATCTACTCACTTTTAGTGGAATCACGACTTTCTATCAAAGGAGAAGATTGGAATATTCCCCTCCCAACCCCACGCTCACGCAAGAGCAAGCAGCCACTCTCAGGGAGCTCCAAACGCACACATTCCCATGCCCCGCAATACTAGACAAAATTCATCCAGATAATACTCTGCAGAATGCAAAAGCTGCGGAGAGTATGTTAACCTTAACCACATCATAAGGGCCTGCAGTAAAAACCGTTTAAGCGGAATAACCACAGAGGAGCAGTGGGAGACCGCGCTGCGCAGCTCGGACCTGTGGCAGCAAAAGTTGCTCACAGAGAGAGCTGACCAGGTCGCCGAGATCCGAGAGATCAAGGCCACCAAGCGACAGTAGCCCACCTGCGCCAGAAGAGAGCCTTCTTCTTCAAAGACTCTATAAGTAAAGTTTATTCTCTCTCTCTCTGTCCTGTATCTGTATTCTGCTAGCGGCATGGCTTTAATGTTGCTTCATCACGAATCTTTAGCAACTAGAGCCGCATCCTAGCTTAATAACATCGAACTTTTTTTTTTACTCTCATAGAGATGCATTTCAGACAAGCCAGTAAGCAAGTCTTAACGTGGCAGTACTAAACCGCTTACAAGGCGTCGGAGTCGCGGGCAAAGACGATCAGCCTCCTCTTCAGCCGATGTAAGAACCAGCATCGCGCGATGCTGGGAAATGTCAGGCGGCGTTAAACTGGGTAACGATGAAAAAGGCGATGTCCTGAAGCCTCTTATGTTAGGAGATGGTATACGAGAAACGCTCTTCTTGGGTGCACCCAGAGCTGCTGCATCTGCAGTAACCTTTTAGTAGTAATCCAAGATGTGAGGAAAAATGTTCTTACGTTTCCGCTGCAATCACCCACAACAAGTGCCCACTGTCGTCGCTTAGGAAAAGGTCATCCACAGCCGATAAACTAGCTTTTTTTTTTACTTAAAACGTGAAGCTTTTAACTGTAGGGATATTTAAAAAATGGAATATTTGCTAAATCTTTTTAACACAATATTTTTCTCACATCGCGTTCGATGATAACTTTTACAATTCGGAAACAAACCGGCAGTCATTAACCAAGCCGACCATGTGGTGCCGTTCCAGAACCCGTGAACAATCATTGGTGTGTTGTAACGTGTTAATTCTTCATCATTAGCCACTCATAATCATCAGTTCAACATCAGTTAGGTTTTTCCTTTCACGAAATAAATTCAATGCTGATGAAGGTGATGTGCGCGACGGAGTAATCTGCATAATAGGACATTTAAACAATGAATAGAAAATTCCACTCATCTCAAATTCCGCTCATGTCACTAATGAACACACTCATGAGGAAAGAGCAATATTGTCTGTTGTAATTAGACCATAACACCTAATTAAGTGCATTGGTGTACTTTATGCCAAAGCACTGAGGTCAGTTTGGCAATTCAAAGTAGCAATCGATAGACATGCCGCCGGCGTCTCAGAAGTAAGTTATAGAACCAGATCTATTTCTCATCATTTAGCAAAGAAATGCTATTGAGTGAATTATCTCTGTGTGTGTGAAATGATAAAAAAGATTCGTCGAGCTAAGCTTAATGGCTTAGCGCCTTAATCAGCGAAATCTGTTACAGCTTTGGTTTAGCCATTTTGATTAATCCCACTCTCTCGCCCTTCATGGTGGCCATTGAAATGAATCAAGTTAAATTAAAATTCATTAAGTTAAATTAAATTAAGGTTGGTTGGTTTATGGGGTTTAACGTCCCAAAGCGACTAAGGCTATGAGAGACGCCGTAGTGGAGGGCTCCGGAAATTTCGACCACCTGGGGTTTTTTAACGTGCACTGACAACGCACAGTACACGGGCCTCTAGAATTTCTCCTCCGCGATAAATTAAATTAAGACATTTATATTAAGTCTTACTGCTGACGCTGAAGATTCCACACTAGAATGCAAAGCGCTGTAGCTAAACCAAAGCTACATCAGCTTTCGCACTAAACTGTAGCCGTCCATGAGCGTTACGTTCTGCACAGGCAAACACTAAAATTTCCCCAGCACCAGAAGCCAACATCATTGAACAACGGTCGAATTTGGCTCTTACAGGCTTGGCAGTGCGGATGGAGGGAATGCTTTACCACCTCTTTTGGAGCTAGCTACCATCGCACTTGTGTTCAAGGTCCTCCGTACGCAGTAACAAATAAGTTTTATTACTACCTCGTAGTAATGCAGCCGTAATTCTGCACATGACCCCGAAACGAGTCAATGCAATTTCATTGCCCCCTCAGGCCTCGCGATGTGCGCAGACGGCGGCGAAGCATCTTAATCGAATACTACGTACAAGTTCGCACACTGGTTGGATCAAAGAGACGCAAAATCCAATGTCGGAAACCCACTGCGCAGAGATGTGGGCCTTTGGCCAAGCCCTGTGTGCATGGCGACAGCTTGTGCACTTGTTGTGTTTGCATGTTGTAGTTTACCTCAGTATGTGCACTTTGTGTTGAATCTTCATTTCCTTGCGCCCCACTTATTCAAACATAATTAGCCGACAACGTCAAATGAAATTGTATTAGAGGAGTAGCGGCTGCTCGGAAAAAAAGAAAATAAATATTGTATGCGAGCACCGCAAATGCCTCACTTTTCGATGGAAACCCGAATTATCCGCGGCAGGAAATCAAATAGGAGAGGGATATGATGGAAGTGATGGCCTTCGGGCCTTTAAGGGATCAATAAATGAAATGAAATGAAAAGTATACCGGAGAGAATATGCAAAGGATAGTTCGTGTAAGCAACTGATGAAGACGAGGATCAAATGAGGAGCAACGCAGACGTAGAGAAGTTCGGGACGCCTTCTGAAGTGCGTCCTTTTCACCAAGCCGCACTGTGGTGCTTCCCGGGCAGTGTGACGGGCTGGGATGCAGCATACTGCTCAACTAATTGCGAGCGTAGACTTAAAGCCTTCTTAGTGTTGTGCATTCGGTTCGAGATCAAGCGCAGTGACGCCAAGCTTCTAATTTCCTTGTTTTATTGTCTTCAGCGCACTATCCTTTGTGACAAGCCTTATACGCCTATTACACCGACTCACCAATTTTTCCAATTTTCCTTCATTTTTATTTTTCTCATATTTTATAAATCTTCTCCCTTTCAATCTCGGCTGCTTTTCTTGCTCTATACTCTCTTCAAAATACAGATTATCATATCGGAAGTTTTTGTATATCAGATTTCTTCGCTTGATTAAACAACATTCTTCCTCATATTTCACGATCGTGATGCGTTCGAATCCTCCCTATTTTCGCATTCCTCTGAATAGTCGTAGTTTGGCAGGTATACATCAGTGTAAACAATAGACTCCTCGTTATTTACCTCAGCACTATCCAGAAAACTTCTCTATTTCTCTCCTCAGCAAACAGACCAGCAGCATGCCCGCGATCTCAGCGCATGCGCAAAGGATAAATAAAGTAACACACGAATAACGACACACACACACGCACACACACGAATAACGACACGCATACACACACGCACACGCACACACACACACACACGCGCGCGCGCGCGCACACACACACACACACACACACACACACACACACACACACACACACGCACACACACACACACGCACACACGCACGCACACACGCACGCACACACACACACACACACACACACACACACAAAGAGATAGCAGACGCGCAGATGTCATCTATATAAACAACGTCCGACTCTGCGTCTGTTTTCGCAGCCCCATTCCCGCTGCTCTAGCGGATATTCTCTCCGGCCTCCACGACTCCATTTCTCGCTTTCTGCGCGAACAGACGTGAGGAGCGCGACAAAAAGCACACGGGTCAAAAGTTCGCAGCGGGATGCGTAGGACACTCTGTCGACAAAGAGCACTCTGAGTGTAGCATGTACTGATCCCTCGGGTTTCTCCGCGCTGGCGGCGGCTTTTGACGGCGCGCTGTTCGCTGGCAGGGAATGGAGGGGGGGGGGGGATAAGTCTTTTCTGTTCCCTTTCACGAGTGCTGCCGGGGGAGATCTCACAGAATCATCTTTTTTTTTTTAGACCTCAATGCATTACTTCAACAAAACTACAAAGCCGAGGTCTGTTTGTCCACCTGGATTGAAAAGTCAGCGGGAATATCTGAATCGATATATCGAATCAGCCAGCATTACATGAACAAACACGAAATGATGTTAGCGGCTTTGTCTTTAGTTCAATTTACTCCTCTAAGCCGACAATAAAGAACGAACACAATAGATAGAATAGAACAAAGCCTAGTTCTGTTTGTCCATCCAGATTGAAAAGTCAGCGGGAATATCCGCGTCTACTTCCTATCAAGCCGGATTCTTGCATTCTCCGGGAAGACGAAGACTCGCACCACTCGTCTGAAAAACGTACAGCGCCCCTCCCCAAAAAAATGGCTGTGGCTTAACTCAGTTATGCCTGGATGTGTGTAGCGAGAGGTACGGTCAATCTTATTGTTTAGCTTGGTTATCTCTACGGTTACATCTTTATCGTTTAGCTCGGTACGTCTCAGTGTTTAGGTTTTGTTGTTACCTACCGTTAAGTTATGGTTACATTACACACTAGAAATTTTTAAAGTGTAATGCATTTATTTTCGGAGTCTTCATCTTGTGGTTTCTCGATTCGCACAAAGACGGCCTGATGATCGGTGAAGTAGCAAGCAGTCGTCTCAATGGCTCCGACTCAGTACTTTTAGGCCAAGGTTTGCCTCTGGTAAACCAGGTCGATCGTAGTTCTCCATTGTGTAATATGCATGTTAGGGTCACTGGCCAGATCCAGGTTGAACTCACCTTTAAGTGGGACGTTAAGCAAGTCCGGGGTCCGGTTAAAGTCTCCTGCCACGACACACCTCCGCAATGCCTCACTCTGCCGTCTCTGTTCGATACGCCGAGCACGTTTCTGTCTCCGCAGCTCGTTGCCTCCTCCTGGGTTTCATTCCTTAGTTGATCTGCGGCCCTGGCACGACATGGCAAACTAGACGACGAACCATCCTCATCTGAATCCCCTCGCCTGGCCGCTTAGTACTTACGACGCTTCTCGAGGCGTGCGACTCGTTCTTCCTCGGTCACCTCGGCTCGCTGCCTCCTCTTGGTTTCGTTCCGATTACGAAGCCTGGCTTCTTTCAGTCTCTCCGACTCACTTGCCATATCTGCCGATGAATCCCACCAAGCGGACCCTTCTATATATACGATACAACGCCAGCTCCTCCTCTGTTGTTTCAACGTGGTTTCACCGGCTCCTCCTCTGACGTCATGACAGATGGCGCGGCGAGCACCGCTGCCAGCTGCGGTGGTTGCTAGGCAACGGCTCAGCTTGCGGTGTGGCCACCGGCCACAGCGAAACGGCGAGAATACGGCCAATTTAGCTCTCGCTACAAAACAGCTTTCTTCGCTAACACACATAACTGCAACAGACATAAATAAATAACATAAATAACAAACATTAATAATAAGAGAGACCGCAGCTTGCAGCCTCGTTTTCTAATACCCCTCGCGTTTTCCTCGTCATTTCCAAAGCTATTTCACGATTTACACGGCTTGGGCAGCGCATGTAATGCGAAGGCAAGATAACCGCTTGCCCTTAGGAGTTGTGGAGTGGATTCCAACAGCAGGCAAGCGCAGCAGAGAGCGGCAGAAAGTCAGGTGTGCGGATGAGATTAAGAAGTTTGCGGGGAGACAGTGGCCGCAGCTGGCAAAGGACAGGGTTAACTGCAGAGGTATGGGAAAGGCCTTTGCCCTGCAGTATTTGTAGTCAGGCTGATGAAGACGATGACTGCGAGAGCTGTCAAGAGCAGTCAGGACTAGAGGTTTGGTTTGTTTCCCGAAACAACAGGTCAGAAAAAATTGCTCGCTGCTAATGGACGCCTGAATATACAAGAGAGTAAAAGAAAAGGAAGTATGGACAACGAAAGCGCACAGATGTATGGTCCACTGTTTAGACGAACCGTGCAAGGTTGAATAAGAATTTAATAAGCAAGTAATAACTCATTTCCTCATTACAGAGGAAAACTATACAGCTTCCTTAGACGTTTCGTAGCTGAATAAGAAACTCCGGACTAGGGCGAGTTTTTCTTTAGCTAAAAAGTCTCTGTAAATACTATAAACCTAGGTGTAAATGTGGATGGTAAAGAGTTATTACTGCGTTATTACACACATGGATGTGTAGGAAAACTAAATTTACGAATGCGTTCGCGGGCAAACATGTCACATTTTCCGCGCATATTCAACATGCTGTTTCGAAGAGGAGGTTACGTATCTGACAGTTATGCCTAACTGTAAGGAAAAAAACTGTACCTGCTCACAATAGCGTTCTATAATTCATCACAACGGAGGGTTCAGTCTGTCGTTATTTTTCATAGAAAAAGGACTTGAGGAATAACTACAGTATGTTTTGAAATTGTATCATAACAACTAATTTGCCCCTTAGAGACGCATCTGAGTTTCTCATCCGGCATAAAAGTGAATGCGCTTTGTTTATGCACTACAAGCTGAACGAAGATTGTAAAGCGGAAAATACTCATTTTGGCTGCGTGCCAGAAGTGCAGCGCAACTGCTGAAGCTCATACTGCATAGTTGCCTGCCTACGCAAGGACAATGTAGCCGATGTTGGCCTTTTTCTGGAGGTATCACTTAGTCTGTGAAAAATGAAATCCCGCGCAAGTTGCATGAATAAAACACAGGACACGAGATGAGCACATCACTTTGTCTATTCATAGAGCTAAGCCCTACGAACCGTATGCTTCCCATCGACGGTTGAATCCGCTGCCCCGCACAGGCGACGCAGAAGACGGCGTCTTCTACACTACAGAGCTTCGAAAATACGGAAACACATAATTTCAGCTAATGTATTATACAGAGTTCATGCAAGATGCGATTTTCCCACCGATGCCGTCGTTCCCAGCGAGCTGGTATTAGACGCCAACATCTCAAGGTTAGATTAGCCCGAAAACGAAACATTGACCGGCGGCAAAACGAACGATGACCTAAACCTAGAAAAAAAGCGTTAGCACCAATATTACGACAGCGCAGCTCACAGGATATTTCATACAACAAGAAACAGAGCGAGGTCTCATAAAACGGAGTGTATGTGCGAAGGAAAGGCGACCTTATAGAGGACGCTTATCAGCTACTTGGCGGCGAGGCGAAACACAGCTATCCCTAACAACTGCGTCAACGACACAGAGCTGACGTACTAATATGTGCGACGCACATGATAAGGCATGGCCGTTTATACATAATCCGAGACCACTCAGGAAAGCAGTCACTGCCTGCTCTTTCGATTACAATCGAGCGCGCGCCTGGCCAGCGTAAAAAGCATTTAACCATGGGTCCAAACGCCTGGATGCACGAGATACGAGTTTTCTTGGGCAGCTAACACAGGCAAGCATTGTCGTGAAGCCCACAGCGTCTGTTTTCCAAAGCACTACATGCCGTTTTTCTGCATTTACGCAACGCTGCTTTTTTTTTTGTTGTTGTGAAAAAGAAAAGCACTTTAGCGAACTCACCATAAACGTATTCTCTCGCCACTCATTTTTTTACTTTTTTGCTGCTGGTGGAAGTATGCAGAAGCGAAGGAAAAGCTACAGAGACGACCATCTTCGCCGTAGATGTCGCCATTGAATAAATAAAAAAATTTGGGGGACATTTAAGCTCCGTCTTTATATAGTATGACACGATAGTGTTAATGGGCATCGGCATATGCTCCTCTTGCCCAGAAGACACGGACACTGTTTTTATGTTACGTGAAAGGTGAAAGAGCCTACGATATAACGATATATATATGAAGTGAAGAAGTGAAGAAGTTTATTTTGACATCGATTTGTCAGAGGTGACGGGACAAAAGGCAATTCATTTTTTGCCTGACGTGGCCCCGTCACCCGTTACATTGCTCAGGGGGGTGGCAAATTACACAGTAAAGTACACAAAGCAAAAACAAAAGAAAAGTAACAACATCGCATACGTACTACATGAATTATATGTAACGATCAATGAGTTACACATAATTAACACAGATGCAATGAAAAATGAAGGAAACAACAACGCATAGCTAAAATGTCTCTAGGACAAAAGAAAACAATTGAAATAGCAAACAATGAGATACACAGAATTAACATACAGGCAAGGGGAGAAATAGCACGCAAACCAAGAACAATGAAAACCGCATCGCATGCCTCCTACGTCTTTAGGACAACAAAACCAAAAATAGCGAACCTGGACATACACCCAGCGAGTAAAAAAAAAACTAGAAACTGGACACTTTATGGAGGAGACAGGGACAGAAGGTACATTTTAACAATGTTCTTGAAGTTGCGGGGGGAACGAGGCTGCTGCAGAAGTTCCATAATACGTGGGTGTTTATTAAGTAAATCAGGAATTAAGTAATCAATGTGCTGCATACCATAATTCGTTCTCATCAGAGGCATTTGAATATGACTATACCTGAAATCATAAGGTTTATTGTTAGGGAAGTATAAAGCATAAAACAAAACTGGGTCACGGGTGACTTCATGATAAATATGATATGCAAGCTTTAGTTGAAACAGTCCATTTATCTTGAGTAAATTATGTTTTAAGAATAATGGGTATGTATGTTCTAGCGGACCTACATCTTCTATGCAACGCAGAGCCCGTTTTTGCAATATCTCAAGCCTGTGCAAGTTTGTCTTGGTAGTGGTGCCCCAGATTAACAGACAGTAATGTAAATGAGACTGTACTAAAGCAAAATACAACTGACGTTTAATAGAGCTGGGAACCAAATATCTCACATATATATATATATATATATATATATATATCTCACATATATCTCATATATATATATATATATATCTCACATATATCTCATATATATATATATATATATATATATCACATGTGTGTGTGTGTGTGTGTGTGTGTGTGTGTGTGTGTGTGTGTGTGTGTGTGTGTGTGTGTGTGTGTGTGTGTGTGTGTGTGTGTGTGTGTGTGTGTGTGTGTGTGTGTGTGTGTGTGTGTGTGTGTGTGTGTGTGTGTGTGTGTGTGTGTGTGTGTGTGTGTGTGTGTGTGTGTGTGTGTGTGTGTGTGTGTGTGTGTGTGTGTGTGTGTGTGTGTGTGTGTGTGTGTGTGTGTGTGTGTGTGTGTGTGTGTGTGTGTGTGTGTGTGTGTGTGTGTGTGTGTGTGTGTGTGTGTGTGTGTGTGTGTGTGTGTGTGTGTGTGTGTGTGTGTGTGTGTGTGTGTGTGTGTGTGTGTGTGTGTGTGTGTGTGTGTGTGTGTGTGTGTGTGTGTGTGTGTGTGTGTGTGTGTGTGTGTGTGTGTGTGTGTGTGTGTGTGTGTGTGTGTGTGTGTGTGTGTGTGTGTGTGTGTGTGTGTGTGTGTGTGTGTGTGTGTGTGTGTGTGTGTGTGTGTGTGTGTGTGTGTGTGTGTGTGTGTGTGTGTGTGTGTGTGTGTGTGTGTGTGTGTGTGTGTGTGTGTGTGTGTGTGTGTGTGTGTGTGTGTGTGTGTGTGTGTGTGTGTGTGTGTGTGTGTGTGTGTGTGTGTGTGTGTGTGTGTGTGTGTGTGTGTGTGTGTGTGTGTGTGTGTGTGTGTGTGTGTGTGTGTGTGTGTGTGTGTGTGTGTGTGTGTGTGTGTGTGTGTGTGTGTGTGTGTGTGTGTGTGTGTGTGTGTGTGTGTGTGTGTGTGTGTGTGTGTGTGTGTGTGTGTGTGTGTGTGTGTGTGTGTGTGTGTGTGTGTGTGTGTGTGTGTGTGTGTGTGTGTGTGTGTGTGTGTGTGTGTGTGTGTGTGTGTGTGTGTGTGTGTGTGTGTGTGTGTGTGTCAGTCACTCGGAATCCAAGGGCCGAGGGTTTGATTATCCACTGATTACCACAATTTTCTTTTCAGCGCAGTTAATTTACTCCTATATACTTACATGTGGTACCGACGTTTACGCCATGTTGTGGCCTTGTAACCACAATTTCTTTAATGTTTTCATTACTTTTCAATGCCGCCGCTCCACGTGTGACACCAAACCTTTTCGACCAACCCAGAGTTTCTCGACACAACGTCGGACGCCGGCGGGAGTCTATCGTTCGTGTGCGCGCTTGTAAGGGTTGCATCCATCTGTTCTCGCGAAGCTAAGTGAATCAGTTTCAACAAAAGGTGTGAGCTCGTCAGCATGAACCTGGTAGTCTGGCTGTGAATTTTCTCAGAGAAAAAAATTCAGTGCTGCACAATGTCAGCGAGCGCTCTCAGTTTTAATGAGTGGTGTTTCTGTGCTCGCGTCTCCACCGACACACGGCCTCAGCGAACATGTCCGGCTGGGCGCAGTAGATGTCGACATCGGTCTCTGAGCATGCGAGCAGCGTGCGTTGTTCGCTCATGAGGACGTCCCCGAACTCCTCGTCCGCTGCCGAAGACGAGGCAAACGCCGGCGATGTTCCCGGACACGGCCGCAAAGCACTTCCGTCCGGCTCGACGCACACGCAGTAGCCCCGCACTGGATGCTGGACTCGCCTGAAGCTGCCGTACTGGTCGCACGACCACTTGGGTAGGTTGGCGAACCGTCGGGTACGGTCGTGTTCGTCCAGGGCGCAGTCTGCAGTATATGCCAGTACCACTCAGCGACACTCAAGCGCTCAACTTACGGGCCATGGCTCCTTAAAAGCGCTCCCACAGGGTTACTGTTTCGAACATATACCTTGATAAACTAATTATTACTGTGCCACTATCAATACAAAAATGGTTTTTTCTTTCACTTCAACGCAGCACACAAAAACATCAACATGGACGGATACATACCCAGCAATTCTGGACAAAAGCATTTTTTATCTTGAGACCATTTATTAACGCAAGTTTTTCATATAATATAAGATTTCACTAACAATCAATACATCCGCAGTTCTCCCTACGGTAGTCTTTTATTATTATTTTTTCTATTTACTTATTTGCTATTGTGAAAAGCAATCCCCGTTGGTGCTCTATGTTCGTAACTGTTCGATGCGATCGTTTGAAACACTTTAAAATAACGATTTCGCTACATATCAGAAGATAGGACCATTACCTTCAATATTTTTAGAACCGTACCTTACAATATTCCAATATTCAAAATTCTTCTCCAAGAAAGCTGGACCTTAGGAAGACACCACAACGACACCACATGCACAAAGGATGTGGAACCAGCTAACCGAGCAGTTCGTCTTGAGTTTTTCTTTTCTACTAAGCAATGCACTAAAAATGATTAAACGAAATGTTTATTCAGACAGGGAGAGCAAAGGCAACTCTGAACAAAAGGCAGACAAAAAGGTCTCAAGGACGGACAAAAGCGTGAATCCCCGTTCCTATTACTTACCAAATTAGAACGGAAACCACGCTCACTATATAAGCGGCTATATAAAGTTATTCAGTGGCACACAGATTGAACGTGGACCGCGGTGTTCCTGTCAACCAAAACAAATTTGAAGTCTTCCTGTTCAGAAGAGCCAGCATGAGAACAGAAACCTCTCTAGGGAAAACCTATTCAAGATTTTCTAAGTCGCTACTCTAGCGGTTCTAATTTGAGACAAGGGCGCTACCCCAGTAGCATTTGTGTGTAGCACAAAGTCATGAGTCACGCTGGCTACAATGTTATTCGTATTTTTTTTAACATCAAAGAACATGAACGTCATAAAGTTTTGATACAAGATGCAATGAACATCAAAGTCCTCGCTCGCCAATGCAGTGGCTAGCACGCCACCTATCTGCAACGTCTGTCTGAGACATAAATCTTTTGTATGTGTGTGTGTGTAGTGCTTTTGTATTAGAGAAATATAGGGGTGGCCACAGATTTGTTAAATGAATATCCACGCTGTCTGAGGAGTTTCGACAGTAAAATTGGTCTAGACATTGGTCTAGACATAATGGTCTAGACATTGTCTTACGCTTACAGTAATGTATTTACTGCATGCTGCAATGCTTGAAAACAATGCACTTTTCTCCCTTTTGCATCTATAATGCCAAGTAGACATCAATCGCTTGACGACAAGAACATATTCACCTTGTTTCTGAACCGGGAAAAAAATTTTGCATGGAACATCCAGTCTCTGATTCCCGAAAAGGCCGAACTGTTAGCTGTCCCATCGCTTATCTTTTTTATGTTTTTAATTTTACTCTTTCAACCAGTTTCGAAATAGGCCCTGAAGATCTCACTGATTGCTGTTAAACTGGACAGACAAACACATCTCATAAAAAGACGAACGGTGGTCCTTTGAGCGGATTTCAAAACCGTGGGAAGAAGGATCTTGAATTTTGCGCACTTTTCAAGAAGTACGTGACATCATTGCAGTAACGATAGAACAGTGATGCACAAGGAAGGTATAGCTTTCGAAAAGCTTTGAAGCGTAAGTATGCAACATTCGGAGAGATCTAGCTTTCAGTGAACTAATAAAAAGAAATCCCTCGAATGTTTGACGCATTTCATCATACCCAAGACGAGGCAAAGCCTACCCAATTCCTGAATTCTTTTCTCTTGTCTATACCCAACCGACTTCTCGGAATCCTAGCGCTTTGCGAGAGCAGCGCTTATTATAGACAGGCTACACGCTACTAATAAAAACAGACATGCCTACTATGTCTGAAAGCACATGAACTTTGCGGTTCTCTTTTGGTTACAGGAATAAGGCATTCTATTTTCTTTGGTTTTCAGTAAGTTGGCATCCGCACGAGCAGCATCGGAACAGTAGAACAGCACGAAAAGGATTTTGTCTACTCACATTACATGCGACGCATAATGCATTCTCTATGATTTAGGACTGAAAAGGCTTTTGTTGTAGTTGTCGTCGTTGTCGTTGTTGTTGTCGTTATTGTCGTTGTTGTTGTTCTTGTTGTCGTCATTGTTGCTGTTGTTGTCGTCATCGTCGTTGTTGTTGTTGTTGTTCTGCTCCTGATATAGTGCGCACATGTTTCAAATTCAGGGCCAATAAGGATAACTTACTTCGGCTTCTTCGAGAGAAGCGTTTCCGCACACAGTTTCGTGAGCACTCATGGTACTTTTATAACCCAGGCGCGCACTACACGACAAATTTTTCTTTGTGTTAAAAACCACTGCTCTGAAGCCCGGTATAATTCCTTTTTTCACATGAGAAGCTCTCTGTATTAAGTTATCAAGCCTTGCTTCGCGAAACTTCAGCGAAATTGCGCGTACGAGGCGGCACAGCTGTTTTTGATGAGTCTAGGCTAAGAGCGCACCAGCAAATTATTGTTGCCGACAGACGTTTTTGCAGAAGAAAGCGCGCCTAAAATGTGCCTGACTTGAGTTGTTATACACAATTTGCGCCCCTTGCGTTCCAAGCGCAAAGCCTACCTCTTTCCCGTCGTACATACCGAGGAGATGAAAAAATAAAAACTCCAGGCGCAGTCCCTCCCCTCTTCCTCACGCTGGAGAAGTTTCCCTTCTCGCAGTGAAAAAGGAGGTCTGCAGCCAAGGCGCGCACTAAAGAACATCAAGAATATCTTTTCACGAAATCAGAAATATTAAGTCCTGAATTAAGCTCTAAACCTCTGAAAAGCCGAAGAACCTCTTGTTTTTTGTTTTTTTTTTGTATGTGTCACTGCGCGCCGAATCCCCCGATGCCTTATCTGCACGCGAATTATGCATGAGCTCCTCGCGGAAAATTTCCAGACTGAAGTCTAAAACGATTCCTAGCCTGGCTATTGTTGTTGAGCATAAGGTGTCCAGAACTGTTGGTGTCTGGAAAAGCGGCGTAACTAAAAAAGTGTTTTCTATTTTCGTTCATTTCTTGTATATAGAGCAGGGGGGCAGGGGATAGGAGAGGCCATATGAGACTGCAATGAGCTAGTTCATGAGTGGAAACAGAAAATGCGCCAGTCGTATTCAAGAAACCAAGGACCTTTCGGTAACTAAAGAAAAAGGAAAGACAGCAGACGGGTAAAAGGGATTTCAGCACAGTAAAAACATTGTTTTACTTCTGATTCGTTCCATTTTCACGCCGCTCCAACTACGAAGGCATTTGCGCAATACAGTGGGTTGCAGAATGCACTGTTTTATAAAAAGAAGCGTCGGCTTCATTTTGCACGTCCTAATGGAAAGTGGAACACCAAAGAGTCCACAGCACTACAGGCTTTACTGCCGCGCTAACATGACGCGCTAAGTATGTGCACTGTGATGAAAACAAACTTACGCCGTAGACTTTGACAGCGGCCAGAACGCAGAACTCCGCGACCGCCTCACTGAGTCCTAATTCTGCCTCCTGCGTCCTGAATTAAGTTAGCCCTCTTTTTGACTGTATTGTGTGTGTTTGTGTACAAGGCAGACTACTGCATCCCAATTTCCGCAGGGCGAAATCTCATTCCTGAATAAACTCCGAGCCTTAATGGCCTAGCGCCTCTGGAAAATATCTTTTTCGGTCGTCAAGCCTCATTCACACGATACGCCTCGCTAACTAGGATCCAGTTACAACGGCTATCGCTGTTAAAAGGCGCGCTTGGTCAGACAGGATGACATAAAAAGCTTCTAATAGAAAAGGTATGAAAATAGCGCTTTCAAGCTGTATTGTCTTGAAGTTTTCAGAGACGCGTCAAGATGCAATGCATGAGGACTGAGGTTTATATATCTACTTCGGCTTATAAAGCGATTCTCATCATCATCATCAGTTGTTCAACGATTAAGGAGCCTTTACAAGGTATTGCATAACAGAGTGTGTGCGTGTGTGGGGGGGGGGGATAGAGAGAGAGAGATAAAAGGACGGAAAGGCAGGGAGGTTAACCAGGCGATGCCCAGTTGGCTATCCTACACTTGGGGAGGGGAACAAAGGGGAAAAAAGAAAAAGAGCAGCAAGGAAATTAGTTTTCTAAGTGTCCAGCGACCACTATGTCACAGGGATAGAGGGCGCGCACTGAAAACTTTAAGATTATAGGCGGGAATGCAACCCCGAGCCCCTTAAGAAATTCAGGAGCGCTTTCACCGCTTTCCGTTGTGTGGAAGGTTGTGTCCAAGGCACCAGAACGTTGGTCTCTGTTAAAGGACCTCCTCTGTGACTGCCCTCGTTTTGAGCGAGAGCGCGGTTTCTTAATTGCTTCTCTGCTCCGCTTGGAGTGGGGATAGAAGATAATACAACGCTAGGCAGAAAGAAATGTTTGGAAATTCTCAAGCAATCTACAAAAATTGGTCACATACAGAAAAAAACGTTTGGAAATCCTCAAGCATTGACAGGAATATATCTACAAAAATTGGTCACATACAACTATACTACCAGTATACTACAATATTAGAAGTGTGAAGGCTATGTTTGAATTTGGAGGTGTCACGTTCAGAGTTAACTCGTCCGCTTCTTGAATTGCGGTTGGTAAATATCGACTTACTAAATAAAAAAGTAACAGCAAAGTTGCCTCTTGTTTGCCTTTTCTCACAACAATAAAAACTAACTTATGCGCAGTTGCCAGCTGTACTTTTAGGTATGAGGAATGCAGCATTATGTCAGTGTTGTGTAAGCCAGTGCTCCTCGGCAGAACGAAATAATGAGTATTGAGACACGCGGATGTAACCGACCAACAGAGAAGGAGGCGGTGTGCTTTGTGCACTGCTGACTGCGTCCTTGCAAATAGTAAGAGCTTCACACTTCCAAAATGTCGACATTCTACCACGGAAATAAAAAAAGATGTCATGAAATGCCTTAATTCTTTTCACCAGCACATACACAGAAATAAACGGCTAAGAAGAGCAAATCTGAAAGCCTGTGTGAGATCCCGTTATTCTTGACCCAGCGCCTCATGTATTTGAGGTATTTAGGACATTATCATAACATACATCATGACTGTCGTGATTTGAGTGAGTGAGTGAGTGAGTGAGTGAGTGAGTGAGTGAGTGAGTGAGTGAGTGAGTGAGTGAGTGAGTGAGTGAGTGAGTGAGTGAGTGAGTGAGTGAGTGAGTGAGTGAGTGAGTGAGTGAGTGAGTGAGTGAGTGAGTGAGTGAGTGAGTGAGTGAGTGAGTGAGTGAGTGAGTGAGTGAGTGAGTGAGTGAGTGAGTGAGTGAGTGAGTGAGTGAGTGAGTGAGTGAGTGAGTGAGTGAGTGAGTGAGTGAGTGAGTGAGTGAGTGAGTGAGTGAGTGAGTGAGTGAGTGAGTGAGTGAGTGAGTGAGTGAGTGAGTGAGTGAGTGAGTGAGTGAGTGAGTGAGTGAGTGAGTGAGTGAGTGAGTGAGTGAGTGAGTGAGTGAGTGAGTGAGTGAGTGAGTGAGTGAGTGAGTGAGTGAGTGAGTGAGTGAGTGAGTGAGTGAGTGAGTGAGTGAGTGAGTGAGTGAGTGAGTGAGTGAGTGAGTGAGTGAGTGAGTGAGTGAGTGAGTGAGTGAGTGAGTGAGTGAGTGAGTGAGTGAGTGAGTGAGTGAGTGAGTGAGTGAGTGAGTGAGTGAGTGAGTGAGTGAGTGAGTGAGTGAGTGAGTGAGTGAGTGAGTGAGTGAGTGAGTGAGTGAACGAGCGAGTGAGTGAAACTTACGCTATCTAGAGCTGTGTCCCGTATGTTTCTTTTCGCTACCTCTTCTACTGTTCGCGCTAGTAACCATGTCGCAGATATTCACCAAACAGCAACTCTGTAGGAAACTTCCTGCTGCTCTGCCTTCTAATGCGAATAAGCGCTGTTCGGAAGATGCTTAAATGCAGTTCCCATTATAAACAACAGATCTTGAAACGTAGACGTGATGCAAACGGAGACGGAACAAGCCCATTGCTCATAGTCCACCGATGTTGAAATACATGTGGGAATACATTTTACAAAACAGCACGAACATTTTTACCTCTCCACGCTTGCCAAGCAGTTTTCATCTTATGCTTGCGCCTTATCACCCCGCATATTTCGTTGATGACAGTATCATGCTAGACGTGTATCTACCCGTAACTTGTCGTGTAGTATCCATATCAGTCACCTTCTAACAAATATAAAACTCTAGGTTCATTCTTTGGTCACTTTGCAAAGCTAACAAAGATAATACGCGACTAATTGGTTATACGGCGCTAGTCAGATCGAGGCTTGAATATGCATCATTCACTTGGAGTTCTCATCAACAGTGCCTTATTAACAAATCAGAGACACTGCCAAACGGAGCCAGTCAACTCAGCACACGTCGGCACTCCCGTTACTATCAAGCATCACTGTAATAAAAGAGAATGTTAACCTTCTAAAGTTGGAATGCAGACATAAGGCATCGCGTCTTGTCTTTCTTTGTAAATTGCACTATAGCCTATAACTCAACATCCTACTCCACACCTATCGACTTGAACACAGCAAGAAAATCGAACCGCCATTTTGCTCGAACAGACGCAGTCTTATTTTCGTTTCTACACTTGACAATAAGACAACGAAAAGCCCTCCTCTACTCTGTAGTTAACACCAGTGATTCTGGAAAACTTAACTCAGCAGTGAAAGATAGTTTAACGTAAAATGTGTGCAAGATTTATCTTCTGTTCGGTTCGTTTTGCCTTCTTTGTACTTCCTTAGTTTCTTTCCGGAACCCTTGAATATGATGTATTTTCTTGCATGTGTTAATGCTGAAAATATTTCATTGAGAATGTTCTCATTGTTAATTGTTTAAAACTTTTGTCATGCTGTATTCCAGCAAGCTAATTTAAGTTCCTATCTATAATGCAGCATTTTTTTGCGTGATATACCCCTTACCAATTAAATCCCACGTACATGTTTAGGGTAAATGAATTAAAAAAGAAATTGCACCTACAGAAGGCTACATACGAGGTCTGTTAGAAAAGTATTCGACTTTGTTTTTTTTTTTGCGAACACCGGATGGATATGAAACAAGCGCGCTTGCATCAGCTGACCTTGAACCTTCCTGCGCATGCATGAATTTTTTCCCGCCTGCCGATAGCGCCAGTCGCTGTGACGCAGCGTTTGAGTGAGGCAGGGCGCGGTGCTCTCGTCGGTTTTTTATTGTAAGGAAAATGGCGGAGCGACAGGAGCAGCGCTACTGCATCAAATTTTGCCAGAAACTGGGCGACAGCCAAGTGGAAACCATTCTGAATATTCAGACGGCTTTCGGTGACGATGCTATGAACAGCACACAGATTAAGCAGTGGTACAATTGGTTTAAAGACGGCCGCACATCGGTGGAGAGCGAGCCACGCTCCGATCGCCCATCAGCATGCCGAAATGACCAGGTCATTGCCGAAGTGAACGCTGTGGTGATGCGGGGCCGTCGTGTTACTATCCGAGAAATTGCGGAAGAGGTGAACATCATCAATTTTTCTGCACATTCCATTATCACCGAAGATTTGGCCATAAAGAGAGTTCTGGAAAAATTCGTGCCAAAGCTGCTCACGGTGGAGCAAAAGCAGCCTCGTGTTGAAGACTCACAGGACATGCTGAATTCCACAAACAGTGGCCTCGACTTTATCAACAACATAATCACTGGTGACGAGTCTTGGGTGCACGGATATGACCCGGAAACCAAATCCCAGTCGTCACAGTGGAAGAATTCCATGTCACCAAGGCTAAAGAAGGCCAGTAGTGCAACGCAATGTGGAAGTGATGATGACTGCTTTTTTTGACTCCCTCTGTGTGGCACACCACGAGTACGCACACCACAGGGTCAAACAATGACCAAGGAGTATTATTGGGATGTCCTCCGTCACCTACATGATGCTGTGCGGCGCAAGAGACCGGAGTTGAGGTCAATAGGAAAGTGGCGCATCCATCACGAGAATGCTCCTGCACATTCCTCGCACTTGACTCAGACTTTTTTGGCGAAAAACCGGACTCCTGTAGTTCAGCAGACTCCTTACTCTCCTGATATGGCCTCCTGCGACTTCTGGCTGTTTCTCAAAATCAAGAAGCCATTGAAAGGAGCGCGATTACAGGGCATTATGGCTGCCACGACAGCTGAGCTAAACTGAGTTCCGAAACGGGCCTTTTCGGAATACTTCCAACAATGGCAGCACCGCTGGGAGAAGTGTGGGGAGTGACTACTTTGAAGGTGATTAGGTTTCCAAGGCTCCAGCTATGCCAGTTTTTTTTCTTCGGCCAAAGGTCGGATACTTTTCTAACAGACCTCATATAAAAAAAAAATTTCAAAGGGAAAGTGGCTATTTTGTTGCCTGTTGATTTATTCACTCACTGGCTACGATAAGAATGAATAGCGATGACGAACCATAAGCGCTACTGAATGGGCATCTATTGCATATGTTTCAGAAAGAACCAAAAATGCTCAATGTCTCAAAAGCCACCAACGCAAGCATCAACGTAAAAAATCCCGTTCGGAGAACTCTCAACAAAACAGCGAGAAGCGGGCGTACGGCAGCTTAAGCCACACAGCTGAGATTTGTTGTAAGCGCGGTCATTACACACCCCGACTTGCCAAGGCTTCGCTCTATATCCTCGAAGTTCCACGTGTAAATGCCGTGCGCGTTGAATGCGCCATACACACGTCGATCTAAACAGAAAAAAAAAAAAGATAGAGTGAACAATAACAGGCGAACGCAATAACGGCCTGCCGCAGCATAATAGCCCTGCTTTATGGAGAAAGTAAGAAACACTCAGGCTAGCGAAAAATGTCAGCGGGCTGCGTTTTTATGGTCAGTAACTTTTAGGAGATTACCGTTCTTTTGCTCGATACAATCTAAGCATCTAAAGCAAAAAAATAAACTAAACCTTAATCACAAAAACGCGTGATTACCTTTCATACGGTTCATCGCCCAGTGCATCCCATGTGAAGGGGAAAAGAAGAGAAAGTGTGAAATGGGCAGAACAGCGATTCTAGGAACTACTAGCAAGTGAACTTGCTTTTCTTTTTTTTTTTACAGAAATGGCCGAGAAATGGGCACCGGAATTAGCATTGCAGATTGTCTTCGCAACGCTAAGCTGAGCTTAGAATGTGTGTGGCTACATTCTGTATCTTGTTCTTTTATCGTCTCGTTTAAACAAGCAACGGATTTTAACGGCGAGAAAATGTTACCAAGAAAGGCGCGCGCTTGGTGCAAGCTGGTTCTTCGTGAAAAAAAAAATGAAGAAAAAGCAGTGACTGCGGTAAGATTATATGGGCTCATAAATTATTTTTGTCTTCATGCTGCCCGGTTGGGAGGAAAATTTTGGCTTTGGTATTCGAAAACCTATGAAATGCTAGACTATCCTCTGAAACTATGCGATGAAAGCTGTGGCAGCGATTTCTGGGGCCTTTTAACATTTGTCGGATTGTCTGCCGGTGCTATATACGACCACTGCGACCATTTGCATCACCTTCACTAGACCATGCCATCGCATACGTGATCGCAATATAAAAAAAAAATTATTGTGTGATGGCAGAGAGAGACATATATTAATGAACAAGGGAGAAGTGTTCCTGGTTGTTAACGTGGCATGCGATTGCAGAAGAGAGTGAAGGAAGAGGGTGAAAAGAGTGGGAAAAAAGAAGAAAAGAAAAGCTGAAAGATGAAATCTAGCATCCACAATACTCGCGCACTCACAAACAACAAACATCAAAGGGTGCCTATCAAACCCGTGTCCCTAATATAATTTATAAAAGATTTCGGGCCACGCGTAGCCGAAGCTAAATCACTCCAGGGCCCAAGGACATGCTCCAGGCACAGGGCGCAGTCCTGGTGGAGTTCTAAAGTACTTAGCAATGCCTTGCGGTGAGTACCGAAAATCAGGCAGCAACATACCACAAGACTTCCAGATCTTCGCGAACACCACATATCGGGCACAGAGGGCTGCTTGATGCACAAATTTTATGAAGAAAGTATTTAATGCAAGAAACGTCCAGCGACTTCGGTGCAGGCAATTACGGTCGCGCCTACCTAAATTGCATGGCACACAAAAGTCACCAGTGGGGTCGATGCGAAGTAGGAATCTGTATTAACACTGCGAATGACACTACAGAGAGCGTTGCGTCCGATATTCAGCAGCCCCAACTATTTTTGCTTTCACAGTTTCGCAGTTGCAACCAGGAGCCATCACGATCTTAATATCCAACCTTTGTTTGCCCGCACTAACGTTTTCAAATACAGTTTTTTTCCGCGCACTGTGGAGTGTTGGAATTCTTTGGATGGCAACATTCGTGCACTATCAATCTCTGATTTTGCGTCGGCAATTGAGTCGTAGCATTGTATGTTGTTTTTTTAGCGTTTATATTTGTAATGCTTGTAATGTACTCTTGTATGCGTGGAATTGTTCCACATTTTTGTACCCACTCCTGCTATAGCCCCTTGAATGGGGCTGCAGTATTTTCAAATAAATAAATAAATAAATAAATCAACTGGTTAATCCTCTTCAACAGCCATCATGCCTGGACAAGATTCACGCCCTTCATCCTAACACTCTTCTCACTTTCCGCCCTCTTCCCCCTCACCGGTCCTTCCTCCTCGGAGTAAAGGCCCTATTTAAACCCCGCCAATGATGAACGCCTTGACCGGACGAAGACAAGTCCTCTTGTCGAAACGTTGGAAAGCACCCTGAGGCTTTTCCTTTCTTTGTTCACTTTACTGCTGGCAAGGGCAATTTCATCAAATACGTTTTCCGTTTATCTTTCTTTCTATTTTTCTTTCTTCCTTTCTTTCTTCCTTTCTTTCTTTCTTTCCTTCTTTCTTCCTTTCTTTCTTTCTTTCTTTCTTGGTTCCTTTCTTTCTTTCTTTCCTTCCTTCATTCTACCTTCCTTTCTTTCTTTCTTTCTTTCTTTCTTCCCTTCTTTCTTCCTTTCTTTCTTTTTATCTTTCTTTCTTTCTTTTTTCCTTCCTTCCTTCCGTCCTTCCTTCCTTTCTTTCTTTCTTTCCTTTTAAGAGCTTCGTTTTTGTAGACTGAAGAAATGCGCTATCAAGTTCGGCTTTTCTCTAATTGAATTCACAGGTGCAGTTGGCCCTTTTTTATCGTGAATTATGCCGTAATTGCTCAAGAGATTTAGAAGAGACTCGGAAGCTCCCACCCGACGACGTCACATGCTTGACATTTTAGCGATGGCTTATTTTTTGTCGTTCAGAGCATGTCACGGAGAAACAAAGTACGCATTCTTTTTATCGGCACCAATGGAGCGAAAACATCCCACTCACCGTCTATACATCTAAAAAGCGTACAGAGCCATCGAAAAAGAGAAACAGGGAATCCTGTCGGGAAGTTTCAACGAAGCGATGGTATTTCGTTTGCATCTGAAAATAGCCGTTACTTGGAAACTTAAACCGAAAACAAGATCAGACTACATTTTTTTTTAAATTTCGTTCCAAGAACAGCGCCCACGCCATCGAGAAAAATATTCTGTTGCGCGGGGCTTTTTAAAGAATGCTTACTCCGCTTCTTGGCCACCTGAGTCTTAGCGGGGACGAATAAGAGACAGTGCGTTTCATAGGCTCTTTTTTCTTTTTTCCTTTTGTACTGATCAGAATGCTGTCATCGGGATAGAAGTTAAAACATCATTTTGAGCTTTCTCTTCATCTTCTTCTCCTTTTTCTTCTTCTTTACCTCAATGAGCTTTCTCAACGGTTCAGGTTCTTCTTTCTTTCTTTTTGAGTAAGGCGGTGCTCTGAATATGAATGCGCACTTGAAGAGAATCGCAGCTTCACTGGGAGAATGAATGGTTAGTAAAGGAAAGAAAAGCTGATTACACAGCAGATGCCGAAATGCAGAGGTGTACAACGTCTCCTAACAAAATTACACTGGTTAAAAGGAACGTATTCTGAATTTTTATTTCTAGAGAGGCATTAAAAGAAACCCCAATTTTTTTTTAAGCAAGATTTATTAGCCCGGAAACTTAGCATGACGATAACAAAAAGTGCGAAAAGTACTCTTTCATTATTTCGGACGTTCATATGTTGCATGGGAAAAGTAAGGGCCTACTCATTGTATGAGTCGGAAATTATTGACAGCCCTTCGTGGAATAACAAACATCGCTTATATTTCAGTAAGGTTAATTCTTCTTTCAGGTGCAGTAATACTTATAAGATGAAAGTAATTTAAATGCCATGAATCTGGCAGCACAGTTCTGCAGAGATTCGAGGGGTTCGTTCGGAAGCATGCACATTGTCACGTAGTGGTGACTGCAGTCCGGAGAGCAGAAAGACAGCGAAGATGGCGTCTAAACGAAACTCTTTATTCGGGCTGACTTGCGCCCGCAAATAACTGAATCACTCGGCGGCGGTGTAGCAACAATCCTGCTCGGCGGTCGTCGAACAGAATTCCCGCCACTCTCGGCCATGCTCAATTTAAAGCTGATAGCGAATATTCGAGATAAAGCATGCAAAATTACTGCAACATTCTGGAACAATGTAGACTCGGCCCCGTCTGCATGCGATCAATCTAGATAAATCTGGTCGCCTCTTCCATCGCAACAAAAGCGATAAAGCAGCGTGCCGGCAGTTTTGAAGAATGAACAAACACTACAAGCATTTGCGGCAATGTTATTTATTTATGTATCTGTGTTTATTTTTAGTTATTTACTTAATTCATTTTTTACCGAGTGCTGACTATAACTGCCTAATCACTATAAATGACTAATAACAATTACCGGTACGGCCAAAAGAAAAAAAATATCACTGCACAAGTAACAATGGAAAGCATGCATTTAAAGAGGACAAATGCGCACCACGAATACAGTGACAGAAAAGGAATGAAAAAACGCACGCACAAAGATAACTGCGCGCTACGTCGGATATCTGATATAAATGCGCGGAATCGATCTTCAGTGCAGCACTCAAAAGGCAGCCTGTTTCGCTTACTGATCGTCAGTGGATAGAATGATGTTTTGTGCACATCTTTCCGATATCTCATCTCCAGGATCTTGCACTGATGATCAAATCTTCTAGATAAATGAGGATCAAGCAGGTAGCGTGTTTGTTAATACGCAGCTTTTAAAAATAAATGCGATACATGATCTCCGATCTGAAATGTTTTATACGGTCAACTGAAGATCACCAACCGAGACGGTTTCTAAGAGACGTGACTCTAGTTGAAAAGCTAAAATTGCTAGGCACAAATCTCCGCAGCATTATTTTGGACGCGTTCGAGCATTTCAGATAAATACGCAGTTGGAGGTCCAATACAGGGAATGCATATGTTAGGATTGGTCTTATGTAAGCGAAATATAGGAGTTGTTTGACATCAGACTGCGCTTTATTGAAATTATGTTTTCTGAAATTAAGCAGTCAGAAGGCTTTGGATGTAAAATACTCAATTTGCCTCGGTCACGTAAGGTTAGGTGTGAAATAAACTCCGAAATACTTAAATTCAGACGCTTAAATTCAATGGAACGTTATTTAATAAGTAAAGGGTTGATACAGGGGAATGCTTCTGAATGAAAGGGACAAATTGGCTTTTTGTAGTGTTCAGAGACGGCTGCGATTTAGAGCACTGTATCACTGGATAGAATCCAAGTCTCGCTGAAGTTTTAGCGCCTCAGATGAAGTTTCCGCAACGTAGTATTCGACGCAGTCAGCTTATCGCCGAACATTGTAGGTAATATATCCAAGACATGTACAGTCTTTGTCAAAAGTAACCAGGCTGCATGGTTTGCGTCTAGCTCGCACAGTAGAGCCCTTACAGCTTCCGTGAAGCTGAAATGGTCGTTAAAGGGAAGTACTGGGGTCCTTCTTACCTTCCAACACTTTTTGATCTTTAGGAAAATCACAAGGGCTGCACTGTACAAGCTAGAAGCAAACCATGCAGCCTGGTTACTTTTGACAAAGACTGTACATAATCAGAGTGAAAACCATTAATCAAACCAAGCTGCACGAGACCCTGATGATATGAATGAAGCCAATCGATCACAGTGAGATGCAGATCAATAAAACATGACTTATTTAATAAAAGCGCATGAGATACAGAATCAAAAGCTTTCCTAAAATCTAGAAATAAACATTTCATTTTATAGCCATGGTCAAAAGAAAACAAATCATTACTGAACTCAAGAAACTGAGTGGTAAAAGAAAACCCTAGTCCAAAACCATGCTGAACTGCAATAAAACTGTCTTGACATTCAAGATGTTTTATGACTGCGCTATAAACTATGTGTTAAAACATCTTACAACGCTCAGTCGTTGGAAAAATCGGCAGGCAAATTAACAACAGAGCTTTTTGAACAGCTTTTATGCACTGTGACGACATTAAACTTTTTCCGCTTGTTTGGAAACCATTCCGAGTCGAGAGATGTTTGGAAAAAGGTGACTAAGTAATGACCAATTACATTCGCCGATTATTTTAATACAAACGTAGGCACGCCATCAGGATCCCGGAAGAAGAGATCTTGATATTACTAAGCAGGTTTAACACACCTTGTAGCGCAAAGACCAATCCAGACATGGGTTCGGTGATAGATTCACGAGTTTGCAGAAGTTTCCTGATGCAGGTTGACGCAAAAGCAGATTGAAATATGCAACAAAGCAGCACGCCTTATCACCGTCATCAGTAATAAGTTCATCGTGGACGTCTAAACTTGGGATTCCGACTAGTTCACGTCCATTATGTTTCAAAAACGTCTAAAATTCCTTGGGGTTACTACGCAGTTTTCAACCCAGCTCATTAAAGTAGTTAAGAGCTTTAATTTGATCTAACGTGCGTACTGTGAAAGCTTGAAGCATGCCTTTCTAACAGCAGGCGTAGTATTCGAGCATGGCAAACTTGGTATCCTTGAGCTGAAGGCCGCACGATAACATAATCTGACTTCATAACTGCAAAATTTAACGAAGATCGGTCTTTTTTAGTCTTCAGCAAAGCGAGCTATTCGGTGAGCCCTTCAATGCTTCCGAGTGAAACATCTTGGTCAATATTAGACGAAAAGAAATCGAGCACATTTTTTTTTTTCAGATTTAGACCAACTCTCAGTGTGTGCAGGTCTGTACTTCAGTAGGTCTTGTGTTTAAGCATATGCAGTTCCTGAATTAACTGCGCCTGCTTAATAGCAGCACACTTTTTCATTCCATAATACAAGTCGCTGGGCACGACACCGCAATAATACATCGATTGGAACTGCGATCGGGAGACCGGTGACTAACCTGAGCGGAAAAGAGCAGTGAACGCATGGCCGATGCAACGTCGCGGCCCAACTGGCCGGCGTTAAACTGGCTGATAAATATCCGGCCCCCATAAAATAATGCTGCACATGTTTCCGTGTTGCCAGATGAACAGTTCAGTCGAAGCGAAACTGGAAGGCAGATGTACATGCGGTACACAGCATCTGTACCACAGTTACCTTCGGACTAGAGTCTAACAATGGTCAGATTTACAAAAGGTGACGTTTCGTCCTACCTCAAGCAGATCATTGCCGTTTCTGCAGTGTCTCGTCCAGAAGCCATTCATCATTCATCTCTATGTAAAAGAAAAATATAGTAAACAATGCGTCGTTGATCGAACCCCGACATCGTAACTTCGATTTCTCGACACCAGCATAGCCGCTCTACCCCATCAACGCTAACATCCGCTAGGGGGAGCTAACGCTTCTGGCTCGATAAGGTTAGAACTGTAGGAACAGAAATGTATTTAAAGCAGATGGCGAATTTACAAAACAATTTATAACAGCGTTGAAAAAGCAATTTTTAAAAAAGCCGAGCATGATAGAAACTGCCCCCCCCCCCCCCCCCCCCCTGTTTCAAAGGGGACACTCATATCGTCATATTGTCGCCACTCCGTCTTCGTCCATGTCCTCGTGGTGCCACAGCAGTATGAACACTTATATACCTTCCATCCCTCTATACATCCAACCAATGCGCAATGCCCGTAGACCGAACAGGAAAATTCGTGGGCTTTGCGATGAAAAAAACCGAAAAAGACAGTGGTCATAATGCACTAGGCGAGCTTGCAGTAGATGTATAACCACCTGTGATTTTTTTTTTTGTACAAATTCTAGTCTGAGACACAAAAATATCCAAATACTCCAGTCCTTTTACATGAGCACGTTTGTATCCGCTATGCACCCTGGCCAATCCCCCATCGTGGATATGTGCCATTAAGCCAGAGTACATCATCATCGTCATCTCCACGCTGAATTATACTTCCTGCTGAGAGGGACGTGCACTCATGCTAAACCGACAACGAGAGATACGTTGGAGCGAGAATAAGTAGTGAGTTATGCATCACTTCAGCCTGTAACTAGCCAAACAGAATGGCAATAGAGATTTGTATGCGAATTGTATGGCTGGCTCGGTTAGCCTTAAAATAACCTGGCCTTTTTCGCGATGGAGGAGAAGTGTGAAAATTCCTGCGCACAGAGATTAAAGCGCACGTTTAACATCCAAAGATTGTCTGAATTAACAGGGAACCATCCACTACGGCATACCTCGTAACGCAAGGGGCGGCTTCGGCACGTGAGATTTGTTAATGATTAACTTCAACGTGTAGTGGGAGAGGTTGTTGTCAGGATAACGGAGCCGGCTAGAGCAAAGCTGACAACATAGTGTTGAGAATCCACTGAAAAATAAAGAACAACCAAACATATCAAGAGCTCAGATATTTTCATGACAGACAATGCTCAGACAATAAAAAATAAGAAAAAAGCGCATTGAGAGGAATGATATAAACCAATAAAAGTGCAGAATGACAAGCAGAAAATAAAAGCGAAAGGTGTCCAGTCGTGGAGTAGATAGCATCAAGCAAGCGTAAAATTCTATTGAGGAGCCTGTTTCCGCTACCAGGAACAAAAGTAATTCAGAGGATATAAATGAATAAATAAATAAATAACCAAGGACTGCTTCCAGAAACTCAGAACAGGAAAGACCAGGCCAAAATGTAAAGAGCTTACAACAGCTCCGAGATAGCATTGAAAACCAGGCTTCTAACAGTTTTCTTTCCTCCCAAACACCTGCTCTCTTCCACTTTTTTCTCCTTCTTCCTTTTCTCCCTTGTCTTTCCAGGGTGCACCCTTCCGCCGTCAGAGCAGCTTCTCCGCACTCGACGCCATCAATTGTACTTCCCGCGCAGCGCAAATCTCCCAAATCCTGACACCCACACACACACGCGTCGGATACTTTTCAGTCTCATCGCGAATTCCACTCGCGCAACGTCCACCCAGAAACACTCGAGAAGAAACAGGACGCTAAAGGAAAAGACAAGTCCGCGCGTCCAACGCTTCCGACTCAAGACCCGTGTCCCTTCCTTCCCTTTTTCCCTCTTTCCTTTGCGAGGTCGAGAGAAAAAGAACGAGCGAACGAGATAGGAGCACGGGCGAGCTGCAAAACAACCCTGAAAAGACGCGCGTTCTCAGATCACCGCAGCTTGCGTAGCAAAGCAGCCCCTGCTATCTTTGTGTCCTTATTTCTCTGCGCGTTTCCACATCGCATGCTCTTGCGAAGCGCGGCGGCGACATGAAAGAGATCCCAGGAACGCTCCGAAATAACGCCTGTACTCGTACCCGGCGTGCTCCTCGCTGTCCAACATCTCTCAGCGACAGCGTTCTATTTTTAGCCGGGCAGAAGTGTCTCTATGCTCTTGCGGTAGCTGTATTTGTCGCCGGACCTGTGGAATGCGGCGCGCGGGATAGGGTCGATGAGGAGGGGGAGGTAACGACTGGTGTCAGTGGTTTTGACACAGCCCGTTTTGCGGGTCATGTCGCATTGTTTTATTTTCACGCATATTTGTTCGATAGTGCCGAGAAAGCGTGCGAGCTGTACAGCGCGTCGACTGTCTGCTGACATTGGCGCGAACGACGCGAAGGCGAATTGTTGCTGCAACTGTTGCATATAAGAAGCGATCTCGTTATCTGTGGGCCGGTCGTTGCATTCAGTAATAAAGGCAAATTGACGTGCAATAATCAGCGAAAGGGACTCTCAAAGCACGCTCTAGCGAGACTTCGTTCGTTCATTATTGCCTTCGATCGTTGGTTCTGCCGTCTGTGAGTCTTACAGTTCATTCTTTCATCCATTCAGAATTTCGTAAGAAGGGTGTAAATATTTAATGCTGAAAGAATGGGTCTCGCATAATGTACTCGGAGAAGGGAGGATTAGTTCATTATTTTGGTCATTCGTTTGTTCTTTCGTTACTTTGTTTAGTCGTTATTCATTCATTCACTCAACCAGTATTTATTTTCTCTGAGAAGACGTGCATGTTACGCGATTTTCATTAAGAATTTTTTAACCAATCAAAGACATCTTAGTCATTAGCACCGGATAGGGGTCATGGGCAATGGTAGTATTCACTTGTAGTTAGGTAAGCTTTCCCGAAGAACATTCTCTTGCCTTAACAACGTAAAAATACATACAGCAGATTTAGCATGCAGAAAAGAAGAGTCTGCGCTCACTGCTGACGTTGTGGTTAGAAAAACTTCCTTTTGAGCGAAAGACGTGCCATCGACCAGCCCTTTCGGCCACTTCTAAGACGTCATTATGGTGACATGATGGTACGATATTGTATACGGATGAATTTCAGTGATTTGAGCTTACTATAAAACTTTTGATGCATGGGTGTGCTTCAATTTTGAGTGTTTTTCCATCACTTTTCAAAAAAGTGATGTCAAAATAATATTGCATTGTTAACTTTTTAACTACTACTATTAGGTGTCTTAATTATTGAGAGGTGTGTAGCCCACCATCATTAATATTCGTATCAGTTTTTTCGAATTTCGAAAACGCGGTTACCCTTGGCGCTGTGGCCAAACAAATTTTGGCTATTTCGACGAGTTACCTACACTGGACAAGTTGCTTTTCCTGCAAGCTTCTCGAAAGCACAGTAACTGCGTTTTCGAAATTCTAAACATCGATATCGATATCCCTTACCCTTTGCTACACGCCTCTCAATAATTAAGGAGCCTAAGAGTAATAGTTAAAAAATTAGCCGTTTAATATTAGTTAACTAGCTAAGCTAGTGAGCACGTCTTTGCTG